>NC_051164.1:87809013-88112278 GCF_013339745.2 Dermacentor silvarum
CTGCTAGGGGTCACTGGCATAAAAATTTGATAAAGTTCTGCAGTTTAACATTCCTATGTAACTCATCAGCTATGAGAGATACAGCAGTGAGGAGCTCCAGATTAATTTGACCACTTGTGGTTCTTTCACATGCACCCAAAACACGGTACTCAAGCATCTTTGCATTATTCCTGCATCAGAATGTAGCCGCAGTGGCTAGGAATTGAGCCTGCTGCTTCTAGCGTAGTGGCAGAACTCTATAGACACTGGGCCATTGCAGAATCACAGTTTGGAAAGCAGTGTTTTAATTGATGGTGTCATTGTTTATGGTTATTGCACAGAAACACATGAATGGCACAATATTTGCAATGTAACGGATTGGACTTTCATTGACTAGATGCAAGTTTCGTAATTGTAAAGCTAGCTTTCCTGCGAGGCAGTTTGCCAAGCTAATGGCAGTGTTTTCATTTCCGCAGTCAGCATGTAGGTGCACAGTTCGCCTGTCTTTGACTATAAAAATGTAGACGTGGCTTTTGTGATGAAACCATGCACAAGAGACAAGTTCCAGCATGTTTGTCTTGTCTGTCTTGTTCTTTTTTTTTTTTTTTGGGGGGGGGGGGGGGGGGGCTTTCGTTGATGGTTCATACCCACTATAGGGGATTGGCCAAGATTTGGATGGAATTAAAAGAAGGCGTTTGGTACTGCAGCGAAAACAACCTAAATATTTGGGGAAGAATGCAAGGTATAAACAATAACATAAAGAACTGCGGCTAGCACTTTGCCTTTACTTGAACCATGATTAGTACTGGCAAATATGCAATGCAGAGAAGCACACTTGCAAATTAGGAAGTGGGTCTGATGCCACTGATAAAGAACCGTATTCTGAACGTTTAGATTCCTTTTGCGTTATGCAGACCCACATGTGTGGGCACCTCGTCGCAAGAGGCTCAAGAGGACTGCTATGCCTTCACAGTGCTTGCCTGTGCATATGCAAGGCAAGAAAGGTTTATCAAAGCAGCAGGCTTCTCCTCAATTTTGTCATGGTATGTTTTTAGCTTGATACAAATATCAATGGTATCCTTCACACTCCCTGAGAATGTTACAGAAGGGAGTTGTATACTTATAATGCTGAATGTACTGTCGACCACAAAAGTTTATGGGACACAGGATCTGCCAAGAAGCTGAATTCTCACGAAGCGTGATCACACAGCCTCAAATTAAATGTTCCAGCATGTAGTAGCCTTTGCCACCTACACAGCGATTCATTAAATTATTGCAGGGAAACCGCATCCCGTAAACTTTAGCGGTTGACTGTACAAAAGCAGAACACAAGGCAAGAGCTGAAAAATTTGCAACAGGTAAGAGAAAAAGGCCACTGTAAAAAAATCACAATGAATATGTTTGCACAGTATGCAATGACACAATAAAGCAGCATAAAGTTTTAGAAACACAGAAGATGGCCTATGCTTAAACATAAGTATACATGAAATCAGTTATAAGCTCTATAGCACAATATTACTACAGTTGAATCTTGATAATATGAGGATGGTTGATCGGAATTTCAGGATAACAATTTTGGGAAAGTCGCAGCCAAAGTACACCAAGTACAATGAGTTCAGTTTTGGGTTGACTCATGCTTTCTACCTAGTTCTACCCAGCCGCGATGCATGATACAAATTTCTGAGCCCCGTGAGACCTCTTAGAGCTGCGCATTCATTCCTCTCAGAGTCAGCGCATGAGGTCTTAGTGTTCCATGATCCTGGCAGAGACCTGCACATTTAAGCAGTTCTCAATTGCTGAAGAAATTAGCACAAAATTTAATATCCTTTGTTTTTTATGCATTTTAGAAGTGTTTAGTTGATGCAGAGTCCATTAATACTTTTTTGGTTGATGCCTTTAAGTAAGTACAGGTCCAGAAAGCAGACTGTACTCAAGTAACCGATTATAATTACTGCATTGAAAATTGTAATTGAATGCAGTGACCAATTACTATCCTGTGAAGGCAATTCAGCAATTAATAAAAAATTATCAGTTGGTCTTATGTTACTTCCCTCCCAACTTATGTTTACATTCCACAAAAACAGTAATTAAAATGAGCTGGCCTGGCTCTTTCGGGGCGTCCTCCACAGCCCTTCACATATTCTTTATCTTCCCTAATTGCTTTTTCACTATTTTCGTCAGTCTGCTTCCCTGAATTTTTCATTTTTTTGTGAAGGCAACAGCAGAGACACTAGAAATTTGCTTAGTGTGCACGCTTGAGAGAAGGGAGGTGTTGTAACATACAAACATTGTGCAGTGGTGACTCAATGATGCGTTGCTCAAGCCCGAGTCCTCTATGAAGTGCATTGCTTCAGTGTTGCTGGGGCTAGGGGAAGGCGCTCACAGTAGTACCAGTGAAAAAAATTTAAAATTTGTTCATAGGTGATTTCTTTGCATGAACGTCTAAATTGGCCATCGTTATCAACCCACACATTCTCCATTTCTCTCTCTTTTCCTAGCTCTCAAGTGCTTAAGTCTGTGTCCCTTGTTACAGCTCATTTCGTCACTAAGGTAGCTTTTTACATGTTATTGGTTACTGAAAAAGTAATTGAATTACAGTTAGTGTTACCAAGTAAACAAAGTAATTGTTGAATCACAAGATCACCATAAATGTAATTGATTTACAAGTAATTATTTAAATGTAATTTCTTACATAGAACTCTGCTAGAAAGCCACCAATGACTTCTTCAAGCAAAAGTAATCACCATAAACAAGAATATCTTGCATGCTTTTTGGCACTGTGATTCTGGTTTGTTACAAACCATGCGAATCTCAGATGATGTGAATATTGTTTTAAAGGGACACTAAAGGCAAATATTAATTCCTGCTAAAGTGATAGATAAGTGGTCAAGAATGTCTAAGGCGGCAATATTATCGCAAACACAGCTTTAGTGATCAATAAATTGAGGCAAATGCAGGACACCATTAGAGACTCCCCTGGGGCTTTCAAGTACTAGCCCGGTGATGAAGGCATTCCTCATTATAATTCTCTCACCAGTACTCAACCATTCGTAATAAAAAGACGATTGTATTGTGTTATAAGACAAAAGAAAAAGCTACTCGCCCAGTTCTGTTCATTTTTTGGAAAAAAGAACTCATTGACATTATCCTTGATAATGATGCAGGCGTGTAACTGAAACAATGACGCAGGCATGAAAGGTTTCGTTTTCCCCACTCTGCGCCTCCTGTGCTTCCGCGCTTCAGTAGTTTCGCTATCGCATAGTGCTGCGCTGGTTTTGCTGGCTCGCGAAACTCGCACAAACTGAAAGCAGAGAATGCCATGTCCATGTGATGTGGTGGGATTCTCGAATGGTCCACGTCACTTGACCAAGAGCAGCGGCAGCGGCGAATCCGATGCTCTGTCATGGCTTGGTTTCTCCATGGCCGCGCTTTTCCGTTTTGCACAGGAAACCATAGCTCCATCTGTCGGGCGCTGTTTTACTCACCATTAGCAGTAAAGGGCGGTGATGGCGTATGCAACGTCACCGCTCCCTGCTAGGGGCTGGGCAATTTGAATTGCGCTAAAGGTATGGTGGTCCCTTCAGACTCAATTTTCTCGTAAACAAAATTTTTTCTTGACACAAAACAAGCGCTCTGAGGTCGAATGGTCTTTCAACCGTCCACATTGACTTAGTATTTGCCTTTAGTGTCCCTTTAAGGTCCAGAGTAATTTGTATCACCAAGATTTTACTGCATAATGCGAACACAACATCTAGCAAACAAAAGAAGCATGCACATGTACAGAAAATTACTTTCTATTTGTGCACTTAAAAGATATATTGCCTGTGATTGTGACGATGGAGGTTGGCAATTGGTAATACTAAGCATTCATTGCTAGTTGATATGGTTTAGCAGAGGTATTGAAAACAACAAAAAACACAGACCAACACATCTCTGCTTCATCTTCGCTATTATCCACTAGTTTTAATCATAACCTTTTGGACCAGGCTTATGGAGTGTCTGGCCTCCATGAGTATTGTCTTGAGAAAGCTTGAGCTTGTGCACTGGTAACACTTGAAACTGGTAACACTTGAAAGCAGGCATCGATTGCACAGGCTACTCAAGGAGAATTTGTGAGGATTTTTAGAAGTTGAAACAGCTTAATTCTACTTGGTCTTGTTTCAGTTTTCATTTTGCTTATCTTGTATTTTTTGTGCACTCTGTTTACCAATGTTTGGGAGGGCAGACCCTCTCAAGTTGCCCTCTTGCCTGAAGATACCCAGTGTCCTGATGCTGAACTAAAATCTATTGATTGATTGATAGTCATCCCATTTGCCTGCATTTGCCTGCAATTAAAGTTCACAGCAGCATAACTGCATTTTCATGACGGGATACTTGGCTGCTTGTCTATGAAATACATAGTGCAAATGTGATGTGCGAGAAGGGTTTTTGATTGCCTTAGGACCTCTGAGTGAGGCCACCGAAACAGCTTTTGCAATTGATGTACAGTTGACGTTCGGTAATTCAATCTTGATCAGAGCAGAAGGATCTGTCTAATTATGTGGCAGATTGGAATAAAAGGAAAGATAAGAAGATGTCCTAATTCACTGTCTCATTGTTGTTTGCCCAATAAATCCACGGTATGGTAATCAGTGTCCATCTGCACTTAGAAACAAAAACATCCGAATGAAGTAGGCCGGTAATGTGCTATACCCACAGAATGAAGCATATCAATTTAGGGCGAATTAGTATGCATGATTTTCTTTCTCTCGTCTCAAGTTTGTGTTACATCAGCATAATTTTGGCTCTTACGCTTAGATCTGAGTTCCTATACCACTTTTAGTGAACAGACACATAGCGATGTGGCATAGCACTCTCGAGTAACTTCACTTATTCAGTGTTTTATTAAAAAAATTCCCTGTTGCGTGTTATTCCGCAAGTATAGTACTCCCAGCATTACATTCCTCCACATTTTTCTCTCACTGACTTTTCATCTGCCACCAGGTGCAAGTCCATGTGCATATGTCAGCCAAGATCGAATTATCTGATGTATGTCATTTTCGTGGTCAACATAATAAAAGGCACAGCCCATAGAAATCTATTACTGTTGACAGGGGCTTTTGTGTGTAGATTGAATTAAGGGAAAAAATTTCATTTGATTGGGTTTTAGTTAATGGAAGTGCGCTCAGTTCAGTTGTGATTGGTCGTAGTGTTTTTCTCTGTGAAAATTCAGTGCGGTGCCACTTGTCTGCCTCAATTTCTGCAGCTTGCCCACCAACACCAGCACTACCATGTCAAGGAAAAGGCACACTTGGAAAGTTCAGCCAAGTAAGGGCTCATTGTCACCATTTGACTGTAGGGAATTACAAACTTGCCTTTCAGAGTGCTCACTAGAAAGAAAGAAAAAAAGAAACGTTGGCAGATCTTCGTGATGCCTCTGGCTCTCAACTCATTTACTGTGACAACATGCTCTAGCAGCAGACACCACTTTCTTTTCAAGAACAACTATACATCAATTTCAATTTATTGGTTTCAAATGTGGTACAGTGGATGGTAACAAATATACGAAAACAGGTCCCAGAAGGAAGCACTGTATTGATACCTCTCGTTATAATGACTCTTAAAACATAATTAGAATAGCAGCTGAACAGAGTGGTGAAGTACCGAATTATCATTAAGAGCACGAAAAAGCAAATAGTGAATTCAAAAAGCACCGAGAACTACAAAATGTTGAGAGGGACCAGAGAACAGTAATTTGTAATATGAATTACAAGATCTGCATTTTTAGCAGTCATTTGAAACTTGTTAAGCATGTGGCAGTTTTAATTATAAGCTGGGGAGTCATTCCGAAATTTTATGGCTGAGAATTGGGAATGTTTGCTTCCCATATTATGGTGCGAGCCCTTGGAAGAAGGAAGATTATTTCGACTGGCAAATCTAGATGTATTAGAATGAATAATCTGCACAGTTTCTACTATAATTAAAACATTACTATCATGTCCTTGCAGTGCACACAACTTCATATTTGACCTTTAAAGTGTTGCCTCTTGTAGCCTCCAGAATGCATGCACAATTTAAACAGCACTGCTCCCAGAGTCTGCATGGCTCGCGAAACCCTGTGTGATTTACCAAGCACCAAAGCTGTGCGGTAGCATAGTGGTTAGCACCATAGAGTTCCCTATAAAAATCACTAGATTTGTTATAGGAAACTCTAGAACTTTGTAATAGAAATTGTGCTAGCTGAGAAAGAAAGGATGACTAGGCAGGGCATTGCAATCAGCTTTTTTTTTTTTTTTCTAATAGGAAACATTCAGTTGAGGTGGGATAGGGAAAATAAGCACTGCACTGTTTATGCTAACCTCCATTTATGTAAGGATGAGAGATTTTGTCTTTTGTGCCAACTGGACATGATTTGTCATGCTCTGCGAGAGTTATGTGGCACCTTAGGACTTATGCCCTGCCCTTCAAAACAGTAGCAGGCCTTGAATTTATCGTTCTGATACATCTCAGAAATTTAACTTCTTGGAAAGCTTTAAACAAGGTTCACTCAATGAATAGGAAGTGTTTTCCTTTTTAATGCGATAGCGTTAAGGGCCCTGTGTCACAAAAAATCCGGCGTCAGTGACCGGCGTCGGCGTGCGATGTCGGTTTGGTGGCAAAGAAAATCATCCCCAACTACCCCAACCACCTCGACCGTGCAGGCCCTCCACGTGATGCAGGTTTTGATGAACAAAAATTGAATTTCTCACAGTGAAATCTGTCAGAAAAATGGTAAAGTACGACTTTACCATTCGGCGTCGGATTCACCATCGGATTGTTTACCATTCGGCGTCGGATTGTAATTTGAATACACGAGAAAACATAATTCTGCCACGAGGAAACTCAAACACAAACCCCTTTTCCAGCATTTTGACCAGACCTACAGCCGCGCGCTCGCGTACTTGCGAAAATGATATCCAGATGGCGCTCGCATCCATGGCAGGTAAAATTGGGACTTCGCCTGCTAATGCACTTTGGACACGCGCGCGCGTCAGGGCAATAGCAAACAATTAATAAAATAATAAAAAAAGGTGCTAGGACCTTCATATTTTAATACAAGACCACATATATTGCCCCTGGAAAAACGTCTTCCCAGCAATGCATTTGTGTTTAAAAGTGGAGCCGACGTTAAGGGGATCGGTGTAAGGCTTGGTCTTTGTAAGCTGGCTTTTCCACATTCAGTGTTGCAGTGAATGAAGCCTACTTGCCGGATGCGAACGATGCGATGCGAACGGGTCCCGATAACGCTATCACGTTCTACTCTTAAAGGCTAAGCTTAAGCGTCCTCCAATTTTTGTGTTTTTCCACTCCTATGGAAATTGTAATCTTCTACACCCCTGCCTGTACAGAGGAGCATCTCAGCAGTCATATGAATGCCGGAAAAGATCTTTGCCTTGCAATAAAGAGCTTCTCGCTCTCTCTCTCTCTCAAATAAGGTCCTATCCAACATTTCTTTGGAAAAAGATTCATATTATTCCTTGGAAGGCATTGCACTTATGTCAGTGTTTTGCTCAGCTTCAAGTAAAGACGGTTTAGGGCCTCATTGAGAGTGCACTCAGCGTACCAGTGAGTTATACTACCATATACAGTTTTATAGAAGATTACCCCTTCCCCTAAAACTACTGCTGCTTTATTTATTTATTTGCACCTTATGCAGGCACAAGAAAATGGAGACAGAGATGGTCTGGAACGTGTCCTTCCTGATAGAGGTGTTGCTGCTGGCATCACAGTACATGAGGACGAGGCCATGGAGGTTCTTCTTCAGCTTAAAGCAGTGTGTAACACAGGAAAAAACCTACGAAAGAAATGTGTTCAGGTGAAAACCTAATTTTTGATCCCTTGAAAGCTTTCTGACGTACAAGCTGTCTCATACCCATGTCCCACGGGCACCAATAATAAACTGCACTTGATGCTACAGGGTTGTAAAAGAATTATGGAGTTTTACATGCCAAACCCACGATCTGATTATGAGGCACGCCGTAGTGCGGCACTCCGTAAAATTTGGGCCACCTGGGGTTCTCCAACTTGCACCATGGCCGGGATTTGATCCTGCGACCTCGTGCTCAAATCCTGGCCACGGCAGGCGCATTTCGATGGGGGCGGAATGAGCAAACACTCGTGTACTTAGATTTAGGTACACGTTGAAGAACCCCAGGTGGTCCAAATTTTCTGAAGTCGTCCACTACGCCGTGCCTTATAATCAGATCGTGGTTTTGGCATAATTTTTTTACAACCCTGTAACATCAAGTGCATCTTCCTTCTTCTGGGATAGTTTAATGGAGCTTTTGGCGAAGTGAGTTCGGTGATCTTCCTTGACAAATGAAAAGGGTAATCTTGTTGCCACAGTGCTTGAGATACAACTGAAAAATAAATTTTTGTTTGTGTTAAATTTACTCTTGTTCGTAAACATGATATTGGTGTAATGACATATAGAACAGTTCAGGCACTGCTCGGTCATATTTATGCTTGCTGCTGCCCACAACTCGATTGTAAACAGAAGTGTCTTATATCTCTTGTTCACTGCAACGTTTCCTGCGCCTGTCTTGTCGTGGTCGTGCCCCACCGTGCTTCACAACTGTGCGCAGAGTGGGTAGTCTAGGAATTATGCTGACTTTTCAGCAAAGAAGGCTCGCAAAATTGTCTGGCGCAAAATGTTGGTGTCAGGACGCACAACTTTAAGAAAGAACTGAAAAAATCAGTAGCCGTGTAATGTCGTACACAAAAACATGGCTAAGCATATGGTTGCCAGCATTGCTGTCAGCATAGCTATGTTTGTCAGGTGCACTTTCCATTTTAGAGAAGTAGTGAAGTTTTCGCGTAACATTTCTAGAACAGTTCTTTTTTAACAGCGTTAGGTAAAATAGTTCTAGGTATACTTAATTAAAGGTTAAATTTTTTTGTGCTTGCACATTCTGAACAGTGCCTGATGTGCAGCTTTTGTTAAAAATTTACCGTATTTATTTGAGTATATGGCGAAGTTTCGTTCCAGAATCCTTAACCTCGAAGTCACCCTCCACGCTATAGTGAAGATGATAGGTTCAGTTACTATTTCAGTATGGCAGCAGCAGTGCCACATTTCTGGCGATCCAGGTTTTAGACGACAGGCCAAGTTGTGGCAATAAATAAGCCTTGTCAGGTCAGGTAGTATAATAGTTTTGTGCATATAACCTGAACCGAGAATTTGAAAAATTTAACCATAAATGTAGGGGGGCTAGAGTTGGGAGGTGTGAAAACTTGCGGCGCCAAGCTTGTGGGCATGCACGATCCCACCGCAGTGGGATCGCGCTTTAAGTAATAGCGCTGGCAGTAGTTAAGGCATAAACACGCTTAAATGGGTTCAAATCGCTTACCTTGCATCAAAATGTGTTTCACAGACAGCTTAAATCTCCTGTAAAGGTATGTCGGCCCTTGGGATAGCCCGCTCCCAAGCTGCTAATTTGTCTTTGCATGCCGGCGCACGGAAAAGTGACACTTTTTCCGTGCACAATTTGTAGCTTGAATTACATCCTGGCACAAAACACTGTCGCTGAGTTCTTTTCATTTTAGTTGACGCCATTCTTGATGAGGCACACTAACACAAGGGAACTTGTAAAGCCATGTGGAACGCCACCAAAACTGTGAATTAACTGCGGCAAACATGCCATCTCCACGCCTTGTTCACCGCGCCCTATCTCGTCCTAGCGGAGGGATCGCATAAGGCGACACTTCTGAGCAAGGTAAACACTCTGTGCTCTTCACACCTCCCAATTCTAGCCACCCTAGCAAAGGCAAGGTGTGGGCTATATGCGAATTTTGCCTTTGGTGTGGCTTCACGGCAGCGTGAACTGCGCTGCCGTGAAGCCACACCAAAAAGCAAAATTTGCGCTGTTGTGAAGTTGCACCTCAAGGTGAAATTCGTATATATAAGCTGCACCAATTATTTCGGGGGCTTCCAATTATTTGGTCTTTAGGGCACTCCCTGCTGAGTCTGAATAATCCGTTGGCTACTCTGTCTCCTTATATTAGTGTGCATACTTAAGTTCTTTTTCTCAGGTCCCCCAACTGGGCACCCTTGCCTTATAATCGTGACCGCCTTATCATCAAATAAATATGTTATTATTGACCAGAACTCCTTTAAGGTCGAACTTCTTTAGGAAGCCTCATGCTCCATTATCTTAAGAGATAATAAGGCTGCCCTTGTAACACAGGTACCGTCAGCTTTCATAAGCATCCATGCAAGTGTGGCTGTACAGTACTCAGTGATTCAAACAATCTGCCCACATGGTGGCCTGAGCTTGTTGCACCACCGGTGGCTGCTGGGGACACCGAGCTGGTGCATTGTGGTATAGGATGAAAACGGGGGACTTTGTGGTGCGCTGTGACTGCATTTGGTCCCGTAGGGACTATCCAGCGCTTAACCGTGGTGCGAAAAGTGCCATGTGCCGTGTGGTTTGGTTTTCTGTTCCTTCACAAGTTACAATCAAAGGTGATCGTGACTTGTGAATTGTAATTTCAGAGTGATTTCTCTGAAGATATGTCCAGTCTGCCTCTCGCTGCACACAATCCATCGTCAATCATAGGGTAATGAAGCAAAACCAAAGAAAATCATGCACCAGTGGTTAAACCAACCAACACAGACTGTTCAAAAGGCATTCAAGAACAACACAAGCACCTCAATTTTTTCCTCTGTACTTTGTTTCATACTTGGCAAGCAACTCTGCGGATGCTATGCAGGTAGCGGGGTCATTGAAGTCTTACTATGTGTGTTTCGCAGTATGTCGTGGTGTCTTGCGGTGAGCAAGCGAGACACTAAGACGAGGCAGCCACTTGTACAAACAAAAAGCTCCCCCTAGTTTAATCCCAGACACTTATATAACACCTGCTAGCAGATAACACACAGCGGCCGCCATCAAAGCCTTGTCAGCGAGGATGTGCACATATTTGACAGTGCGCTCTGAATGACACCACATCTCTTCTTTCTTGCACAGGAAAACAGCATACAAAAAGGACATATAAGAAATTCAACACATAGAAATGTGGGTTGTAAATGTGAAGGCATAGTAACGTCAGGAGTAGCCTTATCGCTCTGGCAGCTTCACTAACTGACCATAGCGACTTAGATAAGCACTCGGTATTCCGCTAGCCACCATTGCAGCTGCTGCAGAATTGGGTGCCTCGGTCCCTGTTTTTGACATGGTTTCGCTAGGGTGGTCTAATACTCCCCCAGGTTCTTCGAGGAACTACTAAAAGGAGTTATTGTCCTCCTCTTTGGTGCTAATGCTCAGCGTTTCCTTTCAATCTGTCTTTCTTTCTTTGTTATGAGCGTGGCCGACCGGCTGAACTTACGGCAGTAGTGCGGACTTTAGTCTTTCACTCACACCAAGTCTCCCAGCCACAATGCTGGTAGATGCTGGACAGCATGGTGGCTGTCGTTGTTGTTGCGTTGAAGAGATTCATCTTTCTCATTCAAGACCTTAAAAGAGCTTGTCCTGGAAGGCATCAGTTTTCTTGGGTGCAATGGCAGGGTGGGGAAGTGTCTGCCCAACAATAGTTCCAAAGGGATTTTTCCTGAAGGACCTGGGATGTTCCTGTAAGCCAGAAGGGCTAGGTATGGATCTGTGGAGTTTTCCAGCAGCTGTTTTACAGTCTGAACCACGTGCTCGGCTTCACCATTGGGTTGCGGGTATCTGGGGCTGGAGGAAGTGATATGGCGAAACAGGTAACTTTGTGACAACGACCTAAATTCCTTATCCGTGAATCAGCTGCCATGGTCTGTAACCAGAATTTCTGTGATGCTGTACCTGGCAAAAATGCTCTTGAGCTCGGTAACGACAGTGGTCAATCAGTCAAGGAGAAAAGAGCAACTTCAGAAAAACTAGAAAAATAGTCGACCACCAGGAGAAACTCTTCATCTTGTGGCAATCCTTGTGTCCCTTGACAGTTGCACGCATGGCAAACTTTGCATCTGGCGCAAGCACCAGCAGGTTTGGAGGAGAGGGGAAACCTTCCTTTCGTGGGCGGCACGCTGCAACCGTAAGTGCTATCAGCACCACCATGGGAGATCCCTCCAACATTGCCTGAGTCTCTGGTACCCATCAAGCGGCGAGTGCATAAGGCTCAGCCGCTGCTCCCATTTCCCCGTATGTGGTTCCGCGTTTCTGCCGTGGCAATTGCCACGGCTGCCAGTACCCCAGCTAGTAAGTCGAAAGCCCCTCTATTCCCAATGTATTATGCTCGTTGAGGGAACCCTCAGTGATGTGAACTATAGCTAGCTGGCCTGCTCAAAGTGTTAGTTTCAAGCATAATATAAATGGCTTCCGAGTGTACACGTGGTTGTTGTCCATTGTTTCCTTGAGCTTGTACTGGACCGCGGTTGATGGGCAGGCGTGCGCCACGTGCGGCATGCCGAGGCATAGCGCCACTGACACTTTCCCCTTATCCCTACAACCTCTGACATGAAAAATGTCAGCTTAAGATTTTGCCATGGTAAAGAATCATCGGTTGGAAGGGATAATCGGTTCTGCTCTTTGTATATATGCAGTTTGTCGCACTCTAGGGAGTTGTTGACCTAGCCTGCAACTTTCGAACTCAGCCCAAGCCACCAAACAGATTCGTGAGCTTTGGCTCAACACTTCACCACTCCTTGGTGTTTTTGTGTAAGGATGCCAACATCTTATGTCTGAGTTATTGATGAATGACAAGGTGAAATCCATGTAAGAGCACACTGTTACAAATGGTAAGGTTGGCTCTTTCTGCTCAATATGGCTGTAGCAATGGGCTAACAGCAGCGCGAGACCATTTCTTATGACAATGCCTAAATATTTGCTGGCAAACATGGTCACTACTTTGCGCCGTCCTTACTTTGTCAAGGTGTACTGAGATTCATATTTTCTTAACGAATCCACTAACAAAACTAGGTATGTCATAGGTCCCAAATGTGCCCTTGGTGTCGTGATGATTTGATGATTTGCTTCCCTGGAGCATAAAAAATAGAACAAGTGAAGCACATAAGCCTCAACAAAGACTGCTGTACTCTGAGCGGCAAGTAATCAATGGGTGACTTTCCCAAAAGAGGAACTAAAGGCCAGGATCAGTTTGAAGTGAAACTCCAATCCCTTTAGGTGGCTTTCTAACCTTTCGACTGCGCAAGTCATTGGAAGAGCCTCTTTGATTTGCGTGTAATGTTGCTCGGTGGACATCAAAGATCATTAAAGAAAAGCAACGAGATGTCTCTGTCCATCTTTCTGAACCTGCAACAAAACTGCACCGATGTGAAACGATGACGCGTATGCCGATAAGACAGTAGGAAACTTTGGATCAAACTTTGCAACGCATTCAGGTGAGCAGATAAGATCCTTTTAGTGATGCAAATGACTGCTATTGTTCAGGGCCTCAGTACCATTCAATAGTTTTTGGCGAAGCTGCTGTAGCGGTGCAGACCATTCAGAAATATTTTGACAAACCTTGCTAAGTAATTGATCATGCCTAAAAACGGATGAATGTCTGCTATCGACAAGAGCGTTGTCATCTCTTTGATTGCTTGCACCTTTCTCGAGTCAGGCCGGATTCCCGAGGCATTAACAATGTAGTCTTAAGGGTTCCTTGCTGATACAAAAAGAACAGTGCAGTTGTTCTTCATCTGTGAATTCTTCTATGGAATAACTGCTTTATTTATTACTGCAACTTGTGGCTGTAAGGTTACATCCAATCGAATGGTATTTGTGCACCTTTGTGCTCCCAGTACGTGACCTACGATGTTTTGGTTGCAAGCGCTAGTGGTGTGCAGTGGCCCCTGGTGGCAGAAACCTGTCACTTCGGTCGTTTGTTGGTAATTAGACTCAGATTCGTGACGTTTTTCATGTAATAATTACGTTGTATTTTGCTGCAAAAAAGTGTGATACAATGTTACATTGAATTACGTGACCCATTACATCTTTCCTTCTTGTGTGATGCACTTTGTAAATATTTTCTCGTCGTGAATGCAAACAGTCAGAGCTGTCTCTCTAGCCTTCGTAGCATAGCCTGCTATATATATATACATGAAAGAGAGTATCGGCAAAAGGATCTCCCTTCTTCTATCGTTCTGCTCCGTCTTTGCCCACTGGTGCTTCAGCTGTTTTGACGAAATCTTTTAACGACAATACAAGTCCGATGAAGGCTAGTATATTCTCTGTGCTGTGAGGCTCATTTAGTGCAGTCATTGCTTCCCAATCTCCAACTTTCTTAAATCCGTGCTTTGTTTTTTTTTTGTTTGTTTTAAAACAATCCATCCAGAAAAGCTCAAGTGTGGCAGAGCTATGCAGTCATCCTGCAAAAAGACGCAAGAAAAGTGATCTGGACCACCTAGCTAACACTGTTGCACGGAACTGCCACAAGCGAGCAGCTTTCGTGGTAAGGGCAGCATCAGACCAGATGTCCAAGTTTTCCTCCAGGACGCATGTTCCCAGACGCAACACAAAAGCGGTGCAGACTTATATCAAGGCTCCATCTGTCGGTGAGAGAAATTTGCTGTTGTATGTGACTGCCATCGAATTTTCAATCAGCGCTGTTGTGTGTGTGTGACTATCACTTTCTGTTCTCTTTGGCTTTATGTATTCATTCCCTGGATCCCCACTGTAGGATAGCCACCCATGTGCAACCTTGTTAATCACTGAGCCTTTGCTTCCTTCTCTCTCTCTCTCTGTCTTCTTGCTGTTGTGCGGCACATTGAAGCTTTTTGTGACTCGGCAACCAGTTTACTTAGATAGCTAAGCAAGAATTTTCGGTAGGCGGGACCCACAAGGCAATACACTGAGGCAGACAGCGTCAAGCCATCTAATCACCACAATTTCATCTCTACGCACTGCATTCACATCCCAAGTCACGGGGTTCTCAATCTTGCGAGATGCATTTAGGGTCACATACATAGTATGCAGCTTCCCCTGATCAGTAGAGCTTCACAACAAAATTACTAGAGGGCGCTAGTGCCCACATGTGCCACAGGTACAGGACTTCAAGCATGAGAAAGATGAGTAGTACATGGACTTGTCTACACTTTGTCCCTTTGGCTTTGAACAGCCTACTGGGTTGGTTTAAGCTTATATTAAACCCTTAGATTTCATGATCATCATCATCAGCCTATTTTTATGTCCACTGCAGGACGAAGGCCTGTCCCTGCGATCTCCAGTTGCCCCTGCCTTGCGCTATCCGATTACAGCTTGCGCCTGCGAATTTCCTAACTTCACCCCACCTAGTTTTCTGCCATCCTCGACTGTGCTTCCCTTCTCTTGGTATCCATGCTGTAACTCTAATGGTCCACCGGTTATTCATCCTACACACATTACATTGCCTGCCCAGCCCCATTATTTTCTCTTAATGTTGGCTGTTCCCGTTTGCTCTCTGATCCACACCGCTCTCTTCCTGTCCCTTAACGTTAGGCCTAACATTTTCCGTTCCATCGCTCTTTGTGCGGTCTTTACCTTTTTCTCGAGCTTCTTTGTTAACCTCCAGATTTACTGGATTTACTGCATGGCAATTACTAGCCTAATTTATCGTCTAGTTTCTACCATCGTGTTGTTTTTGGGGCAGTAACACATCAGAAAGAACGCTTTGGAATGTCTAAAGCAGTAATTCATGGCTAGTGTCACTGCTCGAAAGCCATCTCGAACCAGCATCACGATCAGAAGTGTCAAGAAGTGTCAGATCAGAAGTGTCAGCTAAAGAATCAATTAACAGAATAAAACAGATGTCAGCGTAAAATGTTTGGCTTCCTGAAAGTACAAGAGTGTTTTTGCATTCTGCTGCCATCGTAATGCAGCTGCTGTATGGGATCAAACCCTCAACCTCGAGCTCAGCAGTGCAATGCCACAGCCACTAAGCTGCCATGGTGGGTGTAAGATGAAACTCCAAGGTAATGAAAATTAATTAATTAATTAATTAATTAATTGATTAATTGATTAATTAATTGATTGATTAATCAGTAAATAAATTATTAAATAATTTAATTGCATGCATGTGAGTTAGGCTTTCTCATTTGTGTCAATTCCAGGCTGTGGCAGACACATCCTGATTGAAGTGCAATGCCACCTTGTAGGATGAAACTCCGAAGTAATCAGAATTGATTTGGAACTCCTCACCATGGATTTTCATAGCCTACTGTGCAACTTTAGGACATCAATCAATCAATAAATAAATCATTCAATCAATCGATCAATCAATCAAATGTATATGTGTAAGCTGGGATTTCAGTTGTCTCAATTCATTTACTTGTGCTTATCACTAAGGTGCAAATAATTTACAGGCGCCCTGTTCATTTACCTCTGCAGGGGTCCAGGCCAATCCATCAGTACAGCACAGCCATGTCCAGACTGATCACAGGCCGCTTTTGCGTGTGGCAGGCATCACATAAGCCACGGTATTCCCAGTCCACAGTGAAATCTCGTAGTGTTGCTTCAGTTCTTGATGTATACAGGTAGGCACCATCAGTGATTCCTGTACAGAATATACTTTACTTATACTGATACTTGTACAGAATGTACAAATCTTTTTCAAATTGTTATGAACACAATTTATGTTGTCCTGTTTTTTTCTTTTCAGGGCAGATTACTTCAAGAAGAGCTCATACTGCTTTGGAGAATACACAGGAGGGTGATGTGTAAGGAATTACTCGTCTGTTCGGTCTCACTAATCTGGATAATTTACTATTCTTGACATGGTTGCAATAGCTTGGCAAAAAATTGTTACATGAAAGATAAATATGTGTGAAGAGCATAGATTTCCATGCTCACAAGATGCAGATTGAATGGCAGGCAGAATAGAACATCGTTAAGAATTTCCCGCAAGCAAGCCAGTGCGTGGAGATGCTTGGAGTGTTTTCTGAACATTGACGGTCTCTCGTCAGTCTTCACCTCGTGCGCCATCAATGTGCGACGTGTGCTTGCAGTGTTCTTCATCACACCAGCATTGTCAGACATTTTGTAGCTGACACTGCGCTTTTATTTTTATCCAGCAGGAGTTGCCTTAAGTGCTGCATCGCACCAAGATGTCGCACTCGCGTATACTTTTTACACCGTCTGAAAAGTCCAAGCACAACGCTGAACCTTGCTATTGCTGTCAATGATTCGCCCTTCGGGCGAAACTGCCACTCCGTTAAATAAAACAATCGGTAAGCTTTTCTGACAGCTGGATTCGAACAGAGCACAGAAGCCTGATACTGTAACCATTACGCCACGCTCACTTTTCCCCCACAACGGCGTGCCTCATAATCACATCGTAGTTTTGGCATGTAAAACCCTAGAAATTATTTAAAGTAAATTAACACGTATCATACATCAAAATGTGGGCTGATCCCGAAAATAGTGCAGTCTAAGAATGTAAGTCGATCCCAAACATAGTACAGTCTCAAAATGTGTGCCGATCCCGAAGAGAGTGCAGTAAAAAAATTTAAGAGTCCATCGCTCTTCCCCTCATGTGAGCGGTGATGCGATGTAGTGCCGGGTGCTGTGACTGTGACTTTTCTCTCTCTCTCCTTATCTCTTGTCTCCGTCTATCACCTTTCATTCTCTTTACGTATTTCCGAAGCACAGGATAGCTAGTCAGTATTTACACAGGCTAACCTCCCTGTCTTTCACTTCCTTTTTAACCCTTTCACTGCCGGGTTTTTTTCTGACTGCTCTTCACCCCCTGCGGGGTATTTTTTTCATGTTGGCTCAGTGTAAATTTCATGCTAGTAATGTACCATGATACTCCACAGGACATGTTAAGATAGCATGCTAAGATAGCATCAGCAGTTCTTGAATTTCTTCGTTCGTCGAAGCGTGGACGCACGTGGCACACTGACTCGCCATGGCTGCTGCACTCTGCCGAGATGAAGCTATGCGGTTGTAAACACGTGCACTCCATCTGTTGTCTAAAATTTAATTTACAAGTTCTATGTGTTTAGGTGACCTCTCCATAGATGGCGGGACATGAACGAAATTTTTTTTTTGCACGAGTTCTCTCGGGAGTGGCAGGGAGTGAGTTTAAAAAGCAACACGGGTATACTTGGGAGTAGCAGGAGGTGCACGTGGCTGGTCTCACGAGTTATCTCAGTAGTGGCAGTTAAAGGGTTAACAGCAGAGCTGTTTAAGCTCTTGGTTGCGCCGTGTAGTGCGAACAAAAACTGCTCCTGGCGGTGACATCACCGCGCGTTGCCTAGCAACCACCTCGCGGAGCGGCGTGTGCTTTGCTTCCTCTCCGTGCCAACATCCCATGTTGCCTTGACATGGGATGTTAAGGAGAGAGAAGGAGAGCATGCGCGCAGCGGGTGCTATGCTTGGAAGAGAGACAGAGAAAATGAGAGAGAGAGAAAGAAATTGTAGCAGCACCAACGAGGCAACGCACAGAGCTGCTGCCGATGCCGTCAGCGTTTCCCCGTCTCCCTGCATTCGTGCCGAACGCGCGTGCGGCGGCTCGGCAGGTTTCGACAAGCCACTCCCTGGCAAGTGTAGAGGTGCAGCTTGGCCGTGACGTCACCGGGAGATAAAAGCTCGGAGTCACCGTGACGTCACCGGGAGATAAAAGCTCGGAGTCGCCGTGACGGCGGCAGAACTCTCTTTGGCTCTGTGGCGATTACATGTAGCCTTGACATGGGATGACCAAAGAAGATCCGGACACCCAAAGAAGAAGCCGCTCATCTTGAAGCCTGTCGCGCGGCTAAGCGAGAATCTGCGCGTTGGTGGCGAGCCGATTCGAAATACCATGCCTAGCAGCACTTAGAATTTCCTAGCAAAACTTAGCCAAGCCTAGTAAAACCTGGAAGAAGCTTGGTCGATCACCAGCTCCGCTGTTTACTCCAGGCTTGCATCACTAGTGCAAGCTGCCCACATTTTTTTTTTCTTTCTTCCTCCTTTGGATTGCCCCTCATACAGTGCGGTCCACTGTTAAAGCAAACGGGAACACTCCAGTGTGTTGCTCTCACTTTCCTGGCACTCCAGCTCCAAGTGCTAGCTGAAGGTATTTCAATGAATTATACAGTGGTGTACAGATGTGTAGGCACCGCCAACTGCAAGTCACCTGCTGCAGAGCTGTGTGCTTCCACACTTGCCAGAGCGGAAAGTTCATATGTGTTCTTCAATCATGTGTTCCCGTTAACAGTAGACCACACTGTAGATGCATGTCACTTAGATTTTGACCAACATTAGAGAATTAAGCAAACAAGAGGCTTGCACATGCAAGCCACTGTTGTCCCAACATTCTAAGCAAACTTCAGTTTGGGTGCGCAAGCTGCTTGCATCTGCTAGTCCAAAGCTCTCTATTCTTCTGAGATATCCTGTATGCTGATGTGGTACTTGGGGGGGTATGTGAACTCGATAAGTGAATAGATGTCTTAAATTAACATATGATTGTTGTGTTAAGTAGGAGTGATAGATTGCTGAATATTATGCAGGATGACGTCAAATGGCTGGTTGTTGCTGGAAACACGTACCATCATGGATAGTCTCAACAGTCTCTCGGTCCAAAGCCACCCGATAGCAGGCCATGGGCTCAGCCTGTTGTAGTGTTGTCATGCATTACAAGGTTAAACCATATTCATGCAACCTATCATGAAATCATTATACCGTATGCAATCGTGTAAAGCTAGCAGCCTCATTGTTTTTCATCATCTCGATGAGGTGCGGCCCTCTGAAGATCCATTTCGGTCCAGTTTTTCTGGCCCTGCATAATTTCCATGATTTCTTTTTATTCAAGGAATGAGTTACGCATTTATTAATTCACATGTGCACACCATGCACCCAGTGCCCATGTAGTCCTCACCACTGTCGCTGTCGCCGCTGGTCAGGCTCAGTTTGGAATGCACTAATGGTTATAATTGTCCTCCTTGTCATCCATGGCATAGATATGCCTCTGACTTTACAGCTTTTCACAACATTGTTCAAAGACACTGCATGGACTAACTGCAATGACACATGAGCTAATATTTTTAGAATATTGGGCTGTGGCTCTTTCATGAGTGTGATCCTTACTCAAGTTGTGCAGTGTACACTCCTTGGGGCCTGTTCCGAGAATTGTCTGTATCTATGTCTTTAAAAGATGCTCAGACTATGTTTACATGAACATAGTTCCTCCATGTCAGTTGGGTCTGCTAACATTTGTAAGGTGCTTTTTCTCTTTGAATGGCAATATCCATTCTACAAATCATTTGTGTAATGTCTTCCTTCAAAAACCCTTAAAAAAAAAAGTGGGATTCTAAATCATAACTTTTCTATTGCAAGCCGGGTGTTCTAACTACTGCTCTGAGGCAGTTTCGCTGAAGTTATGTAAAGTACAGCATATTAATTGTTCGACAGTTGTGCGTCGAGATGATTAGACCCACCACTTTGCATGTGCTTCACAAACTGATGTTGCAAGCATTGGGATGCAAATGCGAGATCAAAAACTCCAGGACTACAGCCTGGTGCTGCAAGAGCTGAGTCTGCACTTGCATGGCTCGCCTAACCGCCTGAATCCAATGTCACCATCTGTCCAGCTCATAGCATTTTGATGGAAAAATAATTAAAAAAAGGAATGAAAAGATGTGGCTCTATTATATGGCTTTCTTGGTTGAGGCAGTTACCTGTGCAGCAATAACGACGACCTTGAAACCTTCTTCATCACTCTTGCCCGTTGCCCACTGTACTACCATATAGACTCATGTAAGGGCTGCACCCCCAACTTGTCAGCTCGAAATTTTTGGACAAAAAAAAATTTCTAAAGAGAAGCAATCGCGTTCGGTAGCCCGATGTCGTGTGCACACATAGTTGAATTTTTGTGCGCTGCGTACTTCTGCATGCCGCTACTAGATGGTGAGAGCTATGTGCTGACCTCTGATGCAATGGCACATTCGGGGATCCGGGGTGTGCACTGCGCCGGCACCATTTTGACCAAAAGGTTTGGTTCCGTGTAAGGGATGTACCTCATCAAAATTGCGAAAAAAGAGTGTAGTCCTTACACGAGTCTATACGGTATAGAGTCAGTGACCTGCTCTTTGACCGAACAGCTGCTGATTATTTTCTTCAGTTTGTATGACCATGACCGGTGTGGAGTATGTGCACGCTCTCTCACAGAAGCACGCGTGTACTTCAGACTGGTCGTGGAATGACTACAGAATGCGCCGGGACATGTTCTCAAGGGGGCGCTACATAGGGAGCCTACATGAAAGCTTTCACTCTAAGAAAAGCTTGCACCCTTTGGGGCTTATCTAGTCCCTAGACAATAATCGTCATCTCTCTTGTGTGCTTTTCCTTTTTTTAACGCTGTGCATTTGGTACTTCCAGGTGGCAAACAGCATGCACATTATCAGCGTAACATAGCGTTATTTACTGGAAAGTAGTGCACATCAGTGTTTCCAAGAAAGCAAATGCAAGCAAGACAGCTGACGATTATTGTATGGGAACCAGCTACACTCCAAAAGGTGTAAGCATTTTTAGATTGTTCTTTTAGTGTGGTGATAGCCTTTGTAAGGGCCCATGCTGCTCAGTCCAAATCATAGCCATGTAATTCTAGTGCCAACGAGGGTGCCTTTAGCGGCGGCGCGAGCATATGTTGAGATTACAGCAGGGGCAGCGTCATTATACAAGATCTGGCCAGGCTTTTCACTTTGTTTTGTTCTGAATCATTTACATTTCCACTGAAAATGGAGGTTCTCAACCTTAATTGCAATAAGTCCGTGTCCAAACCGTAAAACCTGCTGCGCTGTGGGTTGCAAGAGTGTTAGCAGCGATGCTCCAGGTGAGAAGCTTTTGCCGGCACAGATATCGGTGAAGCTACGGCTCCAACTCTTGACCCTGCTGGTGCGTTGAAGAAAGTGAGCTACATGCTTGTTATTTTCGTTGAACTTGTTTCTGATGACTAACGGGTGCATTGTGGAGTTGCCTGCGGTACATTTTTTATACACCCGGTTGCGCTTGCTTTGTTCGGTAAACCGGGCATAATGTGCATGAATGATGAAAGTAAATTCAAATGCTAATGGCTGCTAAATGGCACTCGAACGTTAAAATTGTGATTTAGGTCAGCAGATATACCTCCGCTACATTGCCAGAACTGCCATTAACAGGCGTTAATTATTTTATAACCTTTTGGAACAAGCGAACGCACATGTAGCGCAGTGCTGACAGTGATACAGCGACGTCTTGCAGGTTGCTGTCCCATTGTACATATTGTTTAAAAATTGTTTACGCATTAGGAAAAGTTCGCATTCCAAACTCTCTGGCCTTGATCATCTGCTAAGCGGTTGCTTGCACACATGACACATTACTCCGTTTTGGAAGGCAACAGCTGATGTTTTGGGAGGGCTGAGGCAGTGTGTGTAATAGTGACGAATATGCTTTAGTATTCTTCATCCCAGTACAAACATTTATTAAGATGAAGCATATTGATTGGATAAAGACGAACTTGGCACTTAGGGTCACCGCCAGTGGCGGTTGAGAAAACGTCATCCTGAAGCGAAAATCAACCGATCCATACAAACTGCTTTGCTGTGGACGAGAACCTTCGCTTGAGCAAACATTCCGGTTCATGCGAACAAACAGCTGGTCATGGTCATTTTTGCGATGATAAAAAAAAAAAATGAAGATGGAGACGAACAGAATGAAAGAATAGAGTCAAACCAACAATGAGTAAAGAACCAACCAAAAAATAAGAATAATCATGTTGGGAAGGCCACTCGTGCGAGCCATGCTGTAGTGTTCACGTGATAAGAAAAAAAATTGAAGCACTGGCAAGATAAATTGGCACTGGCAAGACTGTGCGCATACCCGCCTTGCCCCTGTTCACCGTGCTGTTTTATTTCGTACCGGACGTTTATTTATTTGTTTGTTTATTTATTTCCTCGAAGGTTGCTTGTTGAGACGTTACATGAGGAAGTGGGTGGTTAATGGCAAACAAAGATACTAAAAGTCATGATGGAATGTTTTCGATGAGCCGCTTGAACGCTAGTGGGTCGATGATAGTGGCAACTTCGGCGGGCAGGCCATTCCAGTCTTGTGCTGTGCACAGGAAAAATGACTGATGAAAAGTCACGGTATGAGCATGTGGGGGATATACCATGTTAGAGTGACTGGTGCAGGCAATGCGATGGGCTCTTATTTGTACGGGTTGTCAAAAGACAAAGAATGGAAAAATTTATGAAAAAGGTTAGGACGTGCTATTCTACTGTGTGAGGCTAGAGCGGGTAAGTTTATTTGGGCTTTTAGTACTGAGATGCTTGAATTGTACAGATAATTAGACAGAATAAATTATAAATTGTGTCGCGTGGTTCTGAACCGACTCGAGAGCGTTAGTAAGGTTGTTGTGATGGGGTTCAGAAATAGCATTGGCATGCTCCAGCTTGGGCCGCACAAAAGTTTGGAAAGCAAGTTGTTTAATAGAGGAAGAAGCGAGGGAAAGGTAACGGCGTATATAACCTAGAGTACGATTAGTAGAATTACTTATGTGGTTAACATGACAGGTCCAAGTTAGGTCACGTGAGATATACACACCAAGATATTTGAATGAATCAGTTGTTGCAATCTGCGTGTTATTGATGCTATAATTATTGATGCTAAATAAATTGTTGTAAGATCCGGCAGTGAGACAGGTCAAACAGTATAAGCACGTAGGGAAAATACCAAGATTTTACCGACGTTGCGGCTGGAGACCAGCCTTCACTCCGACCGAGGTCGGTCCTCGGCCGGTCCCCAGGCCAAAACGTCACTAGCATTCTGGCATATTTTACTACGTGCTGTTATTTTTCGACCTATATATTTATATGGTGGTCCTGCCTTCATCAGAGTGATTATTCTGATCAAGGCAGGACCACTAGCCGAAACGTTAGTCAAGTTATCTTTTGTGCGTGCGGTACTAGGGCCTTCCTACATGACAAAATGGGATTTTACGTCACAGTCGGTGAAAGCACAACTCTCAAAGGCCACAGAAGTTGTGTTTGGGAGGTTCACTTTTTCTTTACTTATTTGACGTTGACGCCGAAAAAGGCAACTTCAAGCAGCTGTAGTGAAGCCAACTTTATCTAGAATTACACAAATTGTTATGAGTGTTCTGCAAATAAATATAGTATTCTGAGTGTATTTCAGGCATTTATTTAATGTGTTGATTCAACGAAGCACTTAGAAATTCGCATTTTGGAAACTTTTTTTTCAACAATAACTCGGGAAGTAAAGGATTAAACATATGTGATCTCAGAGTAAATAAGTCTAGCTGCAACACAGAACATTAGTTGCCTTGCTTCACTGACAACCTCAGGCATTACAACGATAGATTTTATGGTTTCACTCCTACTTACCTACAAAAGTGGACAAAATGCATGCATCTTTTGTATAACACAGCACTCGTAACGCACAACTAAACAAATGGAAATTTACGGGTAACCTAAAGAAGCCAAGGTGAACCTTCACTAATTAACAAGCAGGTAGCTTCACACTCGGGTGGCTCATGGAACAGTATACTGTGCCAAGAATCTTAGTCGAACAAGGGTGGTGATCGTCATGTGCAATGCCTCGGGGAAATGCATGCACCAGTACGACGATGCCTGTTTTCCTGTCTTTGCTCATGCCACATCAACAGATTAATCTTGATTAAATGATTAATTGAAAAATTGGAGAGTAATAATTGCCCCGCAGGTAGCATTACTGGTAATAAATTCACCTCCAGCGCTTGTCGAAGGGATACCGCAGTGCTAAAATCGACCTGCCAAGGGGGGGCCGGGCCCCCCTGAGCCCCCCCTGACTTTAAGTACTGGTACTAGCATTACTTTCGAGATATCCGTCTCCGAAGTATGCTAAATAATTCGCTTGCAAGTTAACAGCGCTGATCTCTACTATGTGTGGTTAAAGGGACTGTCTACCGCTCGGAACGTCTTTAGATTGCGGTGGGAATGAGAAGAGTGTGGGTCATTTTGAGGAAAATGAGCATGCTGGGACATGGGGTGAATAGGACTTGTTGAATAGGACAGCCGGAGCTAAACCTGCGAGCGAGCACAATCTTGGAGGCCATAAACGTAGTAGCGCATTGATAAATGACCTCCAAAATTAATATCACGTCCTGTTCTTTTAAAAATTCTGTAAAAAAGATTCTACTAACTTTCCAGAGAAACTACTGCACATTTAGACATTTCGAATAGTAGGCTTTTTATTACGCTACAATATAGAAGGTCCTTGAAATACGGTAGACAGTCCCTCTAACATTTTCTCAAAAGCGTCCCTATATATAGCAGTTCGGTACAATCTTTGAAACTAGGTTTCGGCTCATAGGGAGCGTATGAATGATCATGCAAAAGAAAATAAGTTCAAAGGTGAAGCCGGATATAGCGCATATGGTACACTTCAAACCGAAACTTGACCACTACAGAACGTGCTTAACAGCCTGAACAATGTGGCATTAATTTGCAAGAATTTAGTAACGAAGAGGCATGTAGGTAAGAAACGCAATAACACGTTTTTGCCATTAATTACAGAAAAGCGCGCCTTGTCAATCGTGAAAGCAGTGGTTCAAATTTGACTGCTTCGATAAATCGGGATGCGTTTACAAATAGAAAAGTCCCGTATTCAAGAACGCAATTTAAGTTGAAGCCCATGCTTGACTTGATTTAAATGAGGCCCCTTGTGATGCCTGTCATGAACGCGCCGGAGGAAACGCAGTGAGCTTCCTGGGCGCGTTCACACCAGGCGTTACTCAGATCAGCTCAAGCATAGAGTTACTATATATGCTTTTGGTAGCATATACAGTAACTTTACTCAAGCATTGGCTTCAACTTAAGTTGCGCCCTTGAATAGTCAGTGCATTTTGTTGGAGCACTTCTCGTAGAAATAGAAGTCTCTGCTGCGCGCGCTTTCAGTGAAACAGGCGTGCTGTCATCTACGAACTAGCGTGCAATCAATATTATTCGACGAAAGGGGCACCTTTTGTTTGTTTTTTTTTTTTGATAACACGGTGCCCGACGAAGGGTTCCGAAGCCGCCAGTAAGGAACTCGAACACTGCACATTTTAGTCCGCTTTGAAATTACCGCCTCGCTCGTCAAACCGGAAGCAGAACTCGAAACGAGGCCGGAAGTGTGACGTGAGCCCAAGTTTTTTTCAGCGTTTCCAACGTTCGCTCGTTATTTTCCGCTGTGCTGGCTGGTCGCGCTTTTTCAAGGTTGCTTGCAAGTGGAGCAGCCGGAGCAGCAAGCTCGCGAGCCGACGTGGCCAGTGCCGTCGTCGCTTCTGTGCCGCCGCGTTTATCGCACGTCGTGGCCTCCGCTGCCGCCAAGGTTGAAGTCGGTGTTTCAACACCTGCGGCTTCTTACGTCCACAGGCTCCTGTCTGCGATCGCCGTTATGCGTGGCGCGGCAGCTGCCAGCCCCGACAGCGGCGGCAGAAGCGGTCGGCGGCACGTCGTCGCCGGCAGGACTCGCGTCTGACATACGCCAGCGACGTCGTGCCACTTGGTTTCGTTCCCGCGCTGCCGCTCTCGGCTGTTGCCACGATGGCAGCCGACGCGTCCCACACCGGCGAGATCGTCAAAGTCGTGCTCCTATGCGTGCTCTGGTACGGCATCAGCTCGGGCAACAACGTCGTCGGCAAGGTGGTGCTCAACAACTTTCCCTACCCGCTGACCGTGACCATGGTCCAGCTGTTCTCCATCACAGTGTACTCGGGACCCGCGTTTGCGTTGTGGGGCATCAGGCCCTACCTGGACCTCGAGTGGGGCACCTACATGCGGTGCATCGTGCCATTAGCGTGCGGCAAGTTCTTTAGCTCCCTCACGTCGCACGTCAGCCTCTGGAAGGTGCCGGTCTCCTACGCGCACACAGGTGATCCTTCGCCCATTCATTTACGGGGTCGATGTAGGGGCAAGGCCGGCTGGTTTCGATGCGGATCTGCGAGCGGTCGTAACGTGCCTTGTCTCGACAGTTTAATGATGCTACATGGCTAGGATGCTAATGCCAAAACTGGTTTGTGCATGCTCGTGCCGAGTCTTCGCGCAGTGTTGAAAACTGCGTTATCGTGGTAATTCAGGCCCATTCGTTCATGACTGAATGGACAGGGCGTTAAACAGGACAAGGGAGATGATATCAAGCAGTGCTGATTAATTAGTAGAGTTCTACGCCAGCTGGCGACAGTTCGTGGCTCTAATGTTTCGGTAATGGAAATGTTGAAGAGGCAGCATTTCTCTGGAGGAGAAAACTTGCACAGTAAAAAGATAGTGTATGAAAAGCTTTGCGTACTGCTGAGGATTGATTTAATTTGCAGTGGCATTCCTTTCTTTTTTTTTTTTTTTAAGTTGATGACTTGTGTCCAATACTTGTACGCGTATACTTCAGATCGGTTCTTACTGAGTACCTTTTCTGGTCACTATGTTAGAATGCAGTATGCTCGACGTTAGCATGCGGAAAATTGACCGACCAGCTGCCTCTATAATTGTCGTACTGACCAACTCAATTCACAGTGTTACACGTCATATTTGGTTCTTTTAGAAATTTCTGAAATGTTGACATTAAGAAGATGGTGATGTCGTGCCGGTATCAGTGGCAGCCCAATAGTTTAATAGGACTGCTGGGCTCTGCAGCAGGCTGCATTGTGCATCTAAACTGTTGGTATTGTCTATAATGCATGTCCAGCCAAGGCTAAATGAAATGATGATATTCTATAAGACTCAACAGCTCAGTGTCCGAGTGGACAGGAAAAGTGGTGTTGCTTGTATTAAGCAAAGTGTTGCTCTCCACATAGGATAGTTCTGCGACTATTAAGATGCTCTTTTTCTTGACACTCTAGGACTGGCAACTTGGAACATTTTTACATACACAGCACAACCACATTTTAGATGAATTGGAGAGATGTGTCATGTCATGTTCTTGTTTTGTATGCACAACCATATGAGCTGCTGAGCACAATTAAGCAACATCTCATCTGTCCAAGTAGTTTGTATTGTTTAGCAAAGCTGCAATAAAGCATTATGCTGGCTGTATGACAGGCTCATGGATGCAGCTGTATTTTCTTTCACTCTTTTTTTGCTTTGCGTCCATTATCTCACTCTTTTCATAATAACAAATGCATCCAATCAGGCACAGTACAGCGAATGCATTGGGCCCAACAATGCGACAGTCGTGAGAAATCGTGCATGCTTCTTTATAATTTTCTTTGTTGCCCTTGAGCAGAATGTGCTGTGTCTAGCCATTCACACTAGCTAGCTGATGGCAGCTTTTTTGTATTCAGTGAGCATACTAACATCACCAGAAGAAAGATAAAGAATTCAAATTCCAGAAATACAGGTCATAACAGATGTTGCAAATCACCAATAATGACATGTCATTGAATGTTAGAATGTACTGGTAGGCAGGGGAAGTGTCGTTGTTCATATCAAACTGCACAGAGTTCATATCAAACAGAATTTGAATGAACTTCAAGGTACCTCGAGGAACTGTTTGCTAAACTGAAAATTCAATAAAGTGAAAGGTAAATAAACGAACCTGTTCTGCTATCGGCATGTGCATTTTAAGGCGATAGTGTTAAGGGCCCTGTGACACACAAAATCCGGTGTCGGCGGTGTAGTCCGTTAGAGAAATATCATCCCGAACCACGCAGGCCCGCTGCGTAGCGCATGGGCGTTACTCAACTAATTGAATTTCTCAGTCAAATGTGTCAGAAAATTCGTAAAGTACGACTTACACACAACCTACATACATGATAGTGTCGAATTGTAGTTTGAATATACGAGAAAACATGATTCTGTTACGGGGGGCATAAACTCATACACAAACCTCTTTTCCAGCTGCTGTTTGAGGTTTGACTTAGTGGCTGCTAGGGCATAAAGTGCCAGAGCACGCACTCGCTCTTGAGACACGTGTGATGGATTCCTGTCAATGACGCCATCACGTTCCACTCTTAGCCCTTTAATGACAAGATATATAAGAACCCAGAAAAAAATGTAAATTTTCAATCTAAATCTGCAAAACACATCCAAGAATAAGTATAATCAACAAAAAGAAAAAATATTCTGTGAAAATTTTTTCAGCAATAGGGGGAGAAGTCCAGGTAGGAAATTGAAAGAGGGCTTCACCCCAAGCCACCTAAGGCTTCGTTTTTAATTTGTATAGACAGCTCTCATCATATGTGAACCATAGATGTACACCCGTGAGCAAAAGTATACGGACCACAGGGTCGCCTGAAAAAACTGAATTTCTTCGTAATTCACATGCATAAACTGAAATTTACAACTACACTGGAAAGTTCGCACTACCAAGTTTGGACTGCAGTCCTCGATTTCAAGTTGCACTCGCAGGCAGTTGAAAAAATCGGCTTGTGTCGCGCAATCCCTGGTCCGTACACTTTTGCTTACGGGTGTACATTTCTTTGGCTTTACATCACACGTGTGACACCACCGCAGTTGGATATCTTGCATCGGCCTGTCTCCTCTGACATTGCTTTCAAAAGACAGTGAGTGGCGTGCCAAACTTCTTCCTCGTCCTGGTTCCTGCTCTAAACCAACAAATGACACTTGCTGCCTGTCATTCAGTGTTGGCCGAAGACATTTAGCCGGAAACTTTGTACTGAATACTGAAACTCTGCAAGAAAATGTTAATTTTTTTTTTGGTATGTTGCCTGTGGGGAACACTCATCAATAAAGGGTTAAAGGCGAAGCTTAAGCTTTCTCCAACTTTTATAATTGTTCATTGCACTGAGAAGGTTGTTCAAGGGACATTTAATCAAGTGGTATTTCAGTGTGTTTCTATCCATTTAAAACAGGCCCCACATTCACAAATATTTTCTCATGTAAGAATGTTTCTTAGTTTGCTGGCATTTGGGTGCATGCCACTCAGGCTAGCATTTGCTGTGGTAACGAAACAATCACTGAATCAACAACAAATCATAGACAGTATTTGCATAATGGCAGTTTTGAGAATGCAGATCCAGTTTCGTTATTTATTCTCCTCCTTTTGCGACGACAAAGTGATTGCTGGCATGTGAAATGAAGTATTTTTTTATTACACTACAGTGCAGGAAGTTTTATACCATGTTCTAGGCCGTAGGGCCACCTTTAGAATAATAAATGCAACATTCATTCACTCATGCTATGTTCATTGTAAGACATGAAGAGTAATAAAAAAGCTGCTGTAGATAGATCAGCTAGGTTTTAATCATCTCGGACCAGACCAAGTTTTAAATAAATCAAAGACTTTGTTCTGATTTTATTTGTGCCTGCAGCGAAAATGTGTGGAAGGCATTATGGAAGCAGAAGTATTAATGTTGCTTGCTTTATTTTTGTTCTGCTTTTCAGTGAAAGCCACCATGCCTCTGTTCACTGTAGTATTGTCTAGGATCATTCTGAAGGAAAAGCAGACGTGGACGGTAAGTGCTACGTTCTCTGTTCCCATTCTTTTATTTGGAAGTTTTCTTTCTCGCGCTAGACATTTTCTTTCAGCTGTGTTGCTCTGCTTCTCTGTGATCATAAAAATAGAGCGTGTAAGTCTGCGAGATAACGACACGCCAGACATTTTCTTTCATATGTATTGCTCTGCTTCTCTGTGATCATAAAAATAGAGCATGTAAGTGTGCAAGATAACAACCATGTGCTTACTGCAATGGTCGTTTGATTCTAAGCTCTTTGAAAATATGCATAAAATGTCCTACTTTCTAGTTTTCATTGCACAAAATTCTTGTTCCTACTGTTCCAAATCAAAAGTATGCTACACATTCTTTAATCACTGTATTTACCATTTACAGTATTCAAATCACGTTTTTTTTTTTTTTTTTGTTCATGTGTTTCTATGAATTACACACTGCTTGTGTAATGACTTCCCCTCTTCGTAATACTCTCTTGGGCCTTTAGGATGCTTAAATAAATTAATAATCCTAAAAAAGCTTTGTGTCAGTGAAACAAGCTTTCCCTCCATGTGCATGCAAGTTTCAAATATTTTATCCTGAACAAATAGTAAGGAAATGTATAAAAGCTATAGGATAAATCGAATCAGAGCCCAATGTCAACTGCCAGGCCCGAAAATAGGTGACGCGTGTATTTGATAACTGTGCCACATGGGCATAGAAAATGACATTGACTGCTTAATGCCTTAACCCTTCAAGATGCTGTATACACAATTGTTTACGCCAAGAAAGTACGTCAACAGCAATAGCATTGATGAAAGTAATGGTACTTATAATGTGTCGCATGCATCTTGAAACTGTTCTGATTGGAATTGTGCTGCAAACTTGAATAACTGGTTCAAAATGTTTTAGTAAAATGAGTGGGAAGATTGTGTGTACTTGCTCGGTGTGAGTGTTTCATTGTATGTAGTGGGTGCACTACTTTCATTGTTTATCACAGTGTGTTGCATCAGGAATAATTTTCAAGTGCCTGGATGGGTGATTTTTAAGCCTGCTAGACATAAAATAGTGGATGTTCTCATATGTAATGTTCCTGTAATGAGTTCTTGCATGGATTCCATGTTCTGTAAACTTGACAAAACTCACTAAAGAAGTGAAAATGCTTAATCTATTCTGCAGCTGTATGTGTTTTATGATTCTGAGTATGCAAGAAATGTGGTGAAAGTAAGTTTTCAGTCAACAGAATTCATTGGCATATGAAAGGGTTAAAGTTGAATGATATTTGGCTGCTGATACTTAAATGATAATGACATTAAAACATAATGCCACTTGTGGCATAGTACATTGTCGCACCACATTTGGCTGTCTCACTCCTAGTATTAGCAGAGATACACATAAAACACACACACACATGCATAAGACACATTTCTTTTGTGCAGCTGAATTATTATGCTTAACATATCTGTATTAGACCCTGTAAGGATAAGACAAAATTATTAGAAAGAAATGTTTATTTTTCATCGAAATGTACAAGGTATGCCAAGAATAAGGATATTCAAAGAAAAGAAGAAAAAAAATATATTTTGCACTACAAGGTGGCAGCTCCACCTGTCTTCAGTTGTTGCATCTTGTTGCATCAAGCCTCCTGTTACGGTAACAGCGGCTTTTTCGGTATTGTAGAAGTGTAATTTACTAATGCAGCAGAGCTGTCAAACTGTTTCTTTTCGTTATTTCATGCCAAGTTTTAGTGCATTTGAACAGTGCAATATTTATTTCAATAATGTTGTCATAATGACTAGAGCTGATAGTTTTCATTCAGTTTTGCTAATTTTCTTTACCACACTCTCTGGCTAACTGGGACAATGATGCCGTGATTAGCAGGCTGGGGTAACATAATGTCATTTCAATCTTATTTCAGTGTGCTTCTGCTAATTTATAAAGTACACTAGCTTGTAAAAGTTCCATTGTTTAAAAGCTGATAGTATTAGTTGTCAAATTCACATTGGTTCATGTTTATGAAAAAAATAATTTTTTGCCTAGCCCTACTTTTTGGGGCCTTTGGATGCCCGAGTTTGAGTGAGACATTGACGAGGTAGTTGTTTGAACAGCTTAGATCATTGTTAAAGGATTATTCATAAATTTTGATATATGGGCTAAAATTTGCAGAAAAATACTCCCCTCTTGTATTTCTTTTTATCCTGTGTGTTTTTGTTGTGGAGGCACATGTACACGCTGCAGAACCTTGTATTTAATTGCTGAATGGTGATGAGGTTCTGAGCTAGAGCTGCCTCTAGCTATACTAACCAGCCCTCTATGTCCCGTCGCTCAAACTTGGGTATGGGCAAGTAGAACAGTGTTCCTGATGGCGACATGATGAAAGAAGAGGCAGTGCGGTGGTAATGCTTCGGGATAATCTTAGGTGTTTGCAGCGCTGAAGTCGTACTTTCATCCGAGGTAGCGCGTATCTGTGGGTCAGGTGTCACGGGCATCATCGTGGCTGCTGGCTTGACGAGCTGGCCATATCTAATGACACGAAATGTTTCGAGCCCGCCATATGGCCGGTCACTGGGTTGTGCCAGTACCTCGTTTAGACTGTTTGTTACGAACTCAACTCCCTAGTGGTATTTGTCTCGCTGTGAGCTGGCCTGGCGAAGGAAGAAGTGGGCCTTCAGCTGCAGAAACCAGGCCACTGGGTTGCTCTTGTAGAAAGACGGAGGCGGCAGCAACGCCATCCATAAAGTTGTCTTCAGTGGGAGCTCAGGGTGTAGTTGTCATGGCGGTCCACGTCCAGGTCACCAATATGTGGAAGTCGCCAGTGAGGGCGACCACGGCTACATTTATTAAGAATCATCAGTGGCAGAGCGGCCAGGCATACTGCTTGCCCTTGGCTGCCGACTATCGTGTGTTCTGCTCGAGCGTCCTCTTCTTCTTTCTTAACCTCCATGGTTGAGGCAGATAGTAGCACTGCTACATTGTCATTGTTTTTCAAAAGAAACATGAAGGAGCTACTACGGTTTATTTGCAATTATACACTGTGAATATTTTTACGTGTGTGCACTTCTAATTCTCATTCTAGGTTCTGTCATTTTATCGATTCCTTCCATGCAAGTGACTGGTTAACATCCCTACCATCTTTTTTATCTATCCCTTGCTCTTCCATGCAAGAAAGTGGCAGAGAAGTTTTCAACACTTGGCAGCTTGGGCATATACCATTGAGGCCTCTCTCACAAATAGCATGGCAGTACCCTCTGTCATGTACTTCAGCTCTGTATGACGTCTTTTCACATACGTAATAGACCATCAGTCATGTTTCTCAGACAAAGCCTTACCTGTCACTCAAGCCACCCTTCAAGTGCAGGCAAATGTTTCAGAGCTCGCTTCATTGCCATCTTGTGACATCTCTTAGAAGGCACATCCAGATGTGCCAGTGTTTGAAAGAAAAGCAGCTGCATGATAAAGGTTGGTCTGTGTTAGGGTCATACGTTGAGCTAGAAACATGGGCGGCTGCAAGGCAAAAACAATGAACTGCCATGAAACGCCACTCTGCAATATCTGTTCATGCTAGATAAACTACTTGGTTCGCTGAGAGCTTGAGACCTGCATGGAGCATCTTGTTTTAATATAGTCACAAGTTAACTGTCTTTCTTATTTATTGACGTCTGTTAAAGACCAACTTCAGCATAATTTTGGACCAAGTAAAGGGCCTAGTTTCCTTTGGTTATGTATAGAGCAGCCTCCATACAAAGTCCCAGATACAAGTGTATGCATTATGAAAAGCTCACGAAGAGAAATGCTTTTAATACCGAAACTGAAAAATGTGTCGCCATTACCACTTGGCAGAAATGACACCTAGGCATGACCTCGAGATTAGGTGGCACCTGCGGTTCGCTGAAAATGTCGGAGGTGGTGTGCTGGGATATGCGACATATCCACTGACCGCCATGGTACATGCGTTGTCTGCTTAGGTACTATTTAAAGGCTGTAATAAATTATGTGTACAATTAGCAGATGTGCAGCTTTGACAAGATTGCTTTGACAGTACTACATACAACTCATTTATAATCAACTTAGCCAATGTATAAATTTGTTGCAGTTTGCCACTAAGAGGTGCACACTGTCAGTCCTTGTCTGATACCATATTCCTTCCTTTGACCTCTGAAATGCACAAACAGATGACACCACTAGGGTGATGTGGAAGCAGAATAGTACATGCTGTCCTAGACAACCGCATTGCTTTTATCATAGCCAATAACACGACAGAAAGTCTAGCTGCAAGATGTAGTGCCTCAATGCCCTGTTCATAATAAACCTAAGCACGAACAGGATGACGCAAGAAGGAGACAAGACAAGGCACTTTCTCAACTGACATCTTTATTTTCTCCTTGTCCTAACATCTTACAAGACAGGACAAGGCACATTCTCAACTGACATCTTTATTTGCTCCTTGTCCTGACATCTTACAAGCCCCTTGTCCTGACCCCTTCTTATGTCGTCCTGTTTGCACTAAGGCTTATTATGAATGCGCACTAACTAGCCCCTTCAGTGCAGTCTGCTAATCAATGCCCTGTGCCTGGTATTGAGGCACATTGACCTGCCGCAGTGGCTTGGTGGCTGTAGCATTCTGCTCCTGCACTTATGGTCACAAGATTTTAGTCTGCGATAAGCGCATTCTGACGGGGGAAAAAAATGCAAGGAAGCTCATGCACTGAGCTTTTGGTGTACTATCTACAGTCGTTAAGATGCAAATAGCAGTGTGTGTGTTTTTTTATGCAAAGTACGATGCACTGTTAATGTATGTGGCATGAAAGGGTAACGAAAGAAAAAAAAAGAAACAGTAAAAAAAATCACAGCATATCCACGGGGTGAATGATGATGAGTGGGCGAAGCTCCGGAGGGAATCATCGGATCTCCCGCTTAAGGGGACGCTAGCACAAACGCGTTAGAAACGTGCAGTACTCTCTAGTAAGGGGGGGGAGCGGCCACAGAGTCTTACGCAGCCATTTACACATGCCGGAACGTGCACCGCGTTTGCCGACGCCATCACATGACTGCTGAGAGAGTATACCCCCCGTATTCATAAACGCTCCTCGACTTGAACTTGACTTGCCACCGCCTTGGGCAGCGCGTTCGAAACGCGTTGAAGGTAAGGCGGAGAGGCCACAGCGTCTTACACCAGCTTCTTACACGGGCCGTAACGCGCTAGCACAAACGCGTTAGAAACGCGCTAGAAACGCGGCCTTTCGTTAATGTTGGGTATTTATTGCCATCGTGGTGCGTGTGTCTATGTGCGCTTCGTGGCGTAGTGGGCTAACGCCGCGCGCTCGGAAGCGAGGGGTCCCTGGTTCGATTCCGCGCTACGGACACAACTTCGGAATTTTTTTCTAATTTTTCTCAGACTGGTTACACACTACTACTACGACAACGGGGACGGAACGGGTGCCGCTATAAGGAGCTTCGCTCCTAAAAGAGTGCCGCCCATTTTAAAATTTTTTCTGCTAACCTATTGCACCACAAACGTTGACGATTTTTGTACAATCTAGTGGAAAGCAAAGAGAATGAAGCCGTAAGACGAACACTTATGTGTCATCAACACCTCTAGTCACACATCACTATTGGTCGTACATGTTCACGCCCCTTCATTATTAGTAGGTTGCACATAACCACGCACTCTCTGTGCACTCCACTGTTCACATTTGAATGACTGCAAATAGTACCTCAAAGAACCCCAGTTGGTCGAAATTTATAGTGGACGGTCCACTAAGGTGTCTCTTATAATTTGCGTGTCATATTGTGACGTTAAATCTCATTGGTCAATCAATTGAGGCACATTGACCGAACAGAATGCTGCCAAACATCTACTAAGAAGAAATTTAACTATGAGCACACCAACAAGTCTAGCTTGTCGGTGGTTCTCTGCGGTGTGCATTTTGCCCAGAATTATATGTGGATGGTAACTGCTATGTTCCTAACTCTTTGCGAAGGGTAGCACTGACACTAGTTGTGCGGCACAAAAAGGGCCGGAAACACTAATATAATATAGCTCACGGTATCACTGCTGATTCCTTGAAAAAATGTTCTTTTGCTTCGATATTGGTGGCTGTTGTTCACTTCTGTTCATTCTTGTAATGAGTCTTATTTCCACAAATTTCTTTTCTCATCATGATAGTTCCAAACTCATTCGGTGTTATGTGTGTGGCTTTTCAAATTGATGCATCAATACTTGCAGGTCTATGCATCATTGCTGCCCATAATCTTTGGGGTTATGGTGGCAACTATGACCGAGATTTCCTTCGACATGACTGGCCTGATCAGTGCCTTGGTATCCACCATTGGCTTCTCGCTGCAGAACATATACACAAAAAAGGTTACTATTCTTCTTGTGCCTCTCATTTATATATTGTGTTGTGAAGTCATTCATGTAGCCACATTAGACTTGTGATTGCATTTGTGACATGTTATTGCATTAGGTGGGTGACACGTGATTTGCATCTGTCTATTGTGCCAATCACAAGTCTGCAATTTTATGAGATTGTGAAACTTTGTTGCATTATGCAGCGGACCTCTATTTGTACAGGGATTGACATCTGCTGGCATCTTTGTGTGGTCATGTAAACAATAATTGGGTTAACTAAGTTCATTATTAGGTCTGGAGCATCATAGTACAAAACACCAACCCATTCTTTGTTTTTGGTGTATAATGCACACATTACTTTCTCCTAACAGCCTTCTTAGGGTTCCAAGGAAATTTGAAATGAATAGCCTTTCACTTTGTTCAATATTGAATTATATATTTGAAGTCATTTCACTGCATAAAGGAAGATTTATGGTGCCTATATATGACAGTGGGTTTTCATGCTGTCCGTTTGATATTGTGCTTGAGTACTTGCTTCATTATGGTTTGCCTTACTTCTTTAGATGATGTGTGCTGTAAATTTGCATTGCATGAGCTTGCTGGAAGCGGCTTCATGCCATCTGGACACTGCCTTTTCCTTCGTGCAGGTTATTCGAGACACCAATGTTCACTACCTGCGCCTGCTGCATACATTTGCGAGGCTGGCGCTCATGTTTTTCATTCCGGTGTGGCTTCTCTTCGATGCACGTCGTTTTAGCAAGGACACTTCTTTGGTAAGGGCTTGGGGCATGCTCTTCACTAATGCCAATATCATACTAATCCATGAGAAGGGAGATGCTAAAAAGTAGAATTATAGATCCATTAGCTTGCTTTTGTTATTGTACAAAATATTTACCAAGGTAATTAGCAGTAGTATCAGGGCAACAGTTGACTTCAGACAGCCCAGCACTAACAGGTATTAACTACATTCTACCAGTACAAACATATGCAGCAGAAACTTAGTCTTTAACACCGAAGCTAAGAACCGCACAACAGGCAATGGAACGAAAAATATTTGGGGTAACATAAAGAGACAGGAAGACAGCGGTGTGGATTAGAGATAAAACGAGGTTAGCTGGCATTCTAGTTGACATTAAGAGGGAAAATTGGAGTTGTATGGGACACATAATGCATAGGGCAGATAACCAATGGTCTGTTATAGGTGCAGAATAGGTGCCAAGAGAAGGGAAGTGGAGTAGGGGATGGTAGATAACTATAGGTGGTGTGATGAAATTAAGAAACTTGCAGTTATAAGATGGTATGTCAGCTGGGGTCTTCGTCCTGCAGTGGACATAACTATTCCAGTAAAACACGTTGTTGGGCTAGTTGGTGCATAGCTTTCAAAAGATGAAGCGCCAGCAGTGACAGCACACTAAGAAGGAAGAAAGACAGGACAAAGCGCCTTGTCCTGTCTTTTGTGCCATTTGCATTGGTTTTACTTTTATGTGACTTTAGACATGTCTAGACCTTTAACGCTACTGTCTTCTCAGAAAATGTGCCAGTAAAACAATCAAATCTGTGAAAACTGAAAACTTGATTTTAAAAAGCTTTTGGCTTTAAATATTTCTGCCAAACAAATGTTATACAATGCTACCACAGATACTGCCAAGCTTTTGTGTGTACACACATGCTCACACACACAAACAAACAAACAAGATGCATTTTGATGTGGGCAAAATGATAAAATGCTCATGTGCCTCATATTCAGGTTGTGGTTCTGGCACATATAACCCCAGAATTAAATTTTAAAACTTTGTCAAGAACGATGATGACGTTCAAGTTGTTGCCTTACATAAACAATGTGTCATAATCATAGTCATCACCTTGTATGAGTTTCGTGATGGCCACTGGTAGGCTGATTAGACAAGCCACACAATACACTAGTCGCCGCACTGGTTTTATGGCTTTGGCAGATGTGAGTGCAAGTTGCAAATGAACATAAAGCACATTATTCATGTGCATTAATGTTCAACTGATGATAATTAGTGTGAAATGACCAGTGCGATTTGCTTGAAATACCTTGTGTAGGTTTTTTGCTGAACTTATTAGGTGTTCAGGGATCATTTGACTGCCCTGTATGTCACATTCTATTATTTGTGATTCTGAGGTGTGCAACATGCAGAGTTTAGAAAACATAATTCATGGTATTTACCTGCTCCTTGCATTAGATTCGAGAACCAAGATTGCTCATCTGGGATGTAGGCAGATAAATGGCATGTTCATCTCGCATCTTCTTGCTCATCTATAAGCCAATGCGAAAATGTTTTCTGTTACTTTTGGATCACCCTGTATATTTGCCTTCATGAAATCCTTTGACTGCTAGAAATGTTTCTGCTCAATTTGATCTGTATGTGGAGGCCCTATCGCAAGAGTCTTGTTTAGTAAAGCTGCTTGTTTCTTCCTTTGTCTCTTGCACCACAGTTCAAGCAGTCTGACGGCATCACGGTGTTGCTGTTACTCTTTGTGGACGGGGCCCTCAACTTTGCTCAGAACCTGGTTGCGTTCACGGTGCTCAACATGGTTTCACCGCTCACTTACTCCGTCTGCAACGCGACAAAGCGGATTTCGGTCATCACCGTGTCCCTGCTCATGCTGCACAACCCCGTCACGCCCCTCAACGTCTTTGGCATGCTCACCGCTGTGTTTGGTGTCCTCTGCTACAACAAGGTACGGCTACTCAGCCTACATGCTTACTGTCGTAGGTCTCTTGGGGTTCATGTCATGCATTCCTGCTGCACTGCAGTAAGCCCTAATCAGGCCCTTATGTGCACACAGTGTGTCTTAGTAAACCTGTGAAAGACCTTGAGATTGAAGGCCAACTTTAGATACAGAGAAGGTCCGGCACAAAATTTTTTGCGCTTGAAATGTAAATTGATGTGTCCTAGATAGATTGCGGAAATCAATGTTTTTGATGCTGAAGTGAAACCAGTGAAAAAATAAAAATAAAGTAGAAGAAGGAAAGAAAACAAGACTGTCATTAAAGTTTGCCAGAAGTGACACAGAACCCAGAATCTCTCTGACTCGGTCTGATGGGTCTGCTTCTTGCTTTGCACATACTCACAATCATCGTTAAGCGCCTGCAGTGTCTCCTGCATCTTCGCGGCAATAAGCACAAATTGATAATATAACCGGCTCGTTGGATACAATGCCGTACCGGAGCATGTACCGCCAAGAGAAGTATGAGTCTGTAGTTGTTCACCTTTTTGAAAAACACGATCAGCTCTCAGTTTTTTCAGCTGACACCAGTACTGATCAGCTTCTGCAGCAGTACGAGCTGCACTTCTTGTTGCACCCAGGCAGCTGCCTTGCACAGCAGTCCAAGATTCATATTTTATCCACCTTGCACCACATGTTGCCAGGTGCTTGTGTCATCTGCTAAGGGTCTATTTATATGCTGATAAAGAAGACTGTGCAATTACCAGTCCTATCAATTTGCCCTAGAGTGCTTTGACGACGAGTTCTACACATTTGTAAAAAAAAAAAAAAAGTTAGCTCAAGTTAAAATTTATTGTAGTTAAACATGATGAAAGAAAACCGAGGGGCCTGATTTTTGTTTAATACAACAATAAAGCAAGAGATAATGAATCCAAGGAAGGCATCGGTGAAGTTATGTACTGTTTTAATTGAAATGTAGAAATGGTAAGGCAAAGGGACAATATAAAGTTGGAAAAAAAAAAAAAAAACTCTCTGCTTGTGGGCGGTGAACCCACATCCTGCACATTATGCATGCGATGCTCGTGGTCTACAATTTTCTGATGGATACTTATGCTCCGAGTATAATATTTGAGCAGTTGTTTAATTAATAATAAGTCAATAACTAATTATGTCATTAGCTGGAAATACAAAAAATAGCCTGACTTGCTCCAAGCAATGGCAAACAATATTACCTTTGTTCTGTCCAGCTACGTGGCACTTGCATATTTAGAAATTTTTTGACAAGTTAGGTGGGCCACCCAGTGTATACAGTAGACTCCGCTTAAATCGAACTTTAAGGGGTAGGAAATAGAGTTTCATTTATCAGAAGATGCATTTATGCGAAGGATGCAAAAATGATGAGAAATTGTTTTGCTTCAAAAGCGTCGAGTGTTTTAATTTCACTGTGGTGAAAAAGGGACGGTAATGTACTCTACTTGGAGTATTACAGCTTCTTTTGCACAAGTTATTTGTTCTCGTGCTCTTGGTTTTTGACTTGCCATCAAGATGCACAAAGCAACGCGAAAACTAGGTAATGTGAGTGCTGCGGAGTAGCTGCTGATGCCACAACAGCACACAAGACTGATACAATGTATTTTCTTGGCTGTTTAGCATCACTGTTTGAAATTCTTGTCAACCTAATCTTGTTTCATGACAGCCGGTGAGGTTGGTGCAGTTGCGGTTTGAGTTCCTTTTAACCGGAGTTCACAAAAAGAGGCATTCCGTTTAAACGAAATTTGGTAACATTGTTCCTATGGGTGGCCAACCAAAGTTGGTATCGCTGTCCCGTTTATCCGGCATTTCCGTTTAGGTGAGTTTTGCAGTTGCGGTTTGAGTTCCTTTGAACCGAAGTTCACAAAAAGAGGCATTCCGTTTAAACGAAGTTTGGTAACATTGTTCCTATGGGTGGCCAACCAAAGTTGGTATCGCTGTCCTGTTTTTCCACAGTTCCGTTCAGGTGAGTTTAGTTTATCCAGAGTCCACTGTACTACCCAAAGATAAAACAAGAAATGTTCTTCAAATGCATTTTTGAACAATAATGATAGTTGGTGTGGAATAATAGGGAGTTTTAGATTTTGCACACCCAAACGGCTTTTGGTACCCAAAAGGACCTTTGCACAGCCAAAGCGTCAGGCGTTGCTTGCATTCTTTTGTACACCTTCCTGCATTCTTTTGTAAAGCCGGTGGTTTGGGTGTGCAAAATCTAAAACTCCCTAATAATGTATGAAAGATGAAAAAGTAGTTCTTCTTTTAGGTGTGGAATTGTGATGGTAAATATTAAAAAAAAAAAAAGGAAAGGATGCATGAGCAGTTTTCCTGTGTGAAGAATTTCGAAAGCGGTGTCATTCTGGAAATTCATTTTAAATGGATACGTCTTGCAAACTCACTGGCTACAATTTGTAAATTGCATGCTGTGAAGTAATTAAAAATTTAATTAGTGGATTATATTTAGTTGATTATGTGTTTCTGTTTCTCGTGTTATTGTCCGCCTCTTTGAATAATCCAGCTCGATGTCAAGAATTATGCTATCTGCCATAAGCGATTTTTAAAAATTCCATAAAACTTAAAAATGATCTAAGTATCCCTAAGTACCACCCTTGTATAAATAGATTTTGCAGTCTGCTGAACTAAAGAGAATCTTTTTTTCCCAACGTGTTGTTCTCTTTCAGTTGGCACCAAGCTAAAGCTTCTTATTAACTATCTGTGATGGAGCATGTCATTTCTGATCACCATAGTATGATGCACATCAGCTTAATAATTTATAAAAGTATATTTTCTATCTTGTAGTCATTCATCTGTTTCTTAACGTCTGTATTTTCTGTTGGGGCTGTGCTTTTGAGACTCTGCATCTCTGTTCAACAATCAGTGTGAGCGAGCTTGTTAGACATATTGACTTGCGAATATTTTTTTTTTTTTGTGCTTGTGCAAATCTTTTCGTATAGCAGTAAACAAACATTGTAGTAGTAGTAGTAGTTGTGTCACTGTGACATGGCCAGGGATGAGGCCTAACGCAACTGGCCAAATGGCAGCAGGCGTGGCATGCTGTAAAACACAGAGACCACTGCTCCAAGTGAGGATCAACCAAGAACTGACATTCACAGGGTTCGAGGGTACAGGGCCTGACCGTCAGAAACATACAACAGTGAGCCGCATTGTGTCAGTAACAGTTAGTCAGGTGAAAAGCAAACCGAAACACCACAGCTATCACAGATAACCTAAAAAAGCTGAGAAGACTGTAAATCATTTGCAGTCAGTCGAGCGAAAAGCAAACAGAAACACCACAGATATCATAGGTAGCATAAAAAGGCATTTCTTGAGTATGACATAATGGTGGCTGAATGGTTAAAGCACTAGTTTCTTGTTTTGACAAAATTCTGTCAAGTGCTATCATGTTCTAAACATTTTTCTTTTCTGTTTTTGATGACCGACAGGCAAAATATGATGCAAACAAAGCAGCCCGGAAAGCTCTGCCTGTGTCATCTCAAGATCTGAATCCACTGATTAAGACTGCTGACCAGCACAAGCACATCAACGGCATGAATGGCACTGCGCTGCACCTTCTTAGCCCTTACAATGAGAAGCTCATGGGCCTTTGACAAGGGGACCCTAGCTAGACCACGTAATGAACAGACTGCTTACTTGTGGCGACAGGGAGATACAGTCAACAAAAAACAGTGGTTTAAGGGAATGAGCAATTCCAGAATGTGTGCAGTGTCTGAATGAAACTTAAGTGACGCGCATGTTCGTGTGGTGATTGACTGGAGGAAGAAATTCTCGTCGAGCTTCTGCTTTTTGGAGCAGACGCTGCACAGCTGAACCGTCTGTGTTTGCACCGAAGGTCCAAGACAGATTTTTCTCAACTTGGTTCCAAGTGTGACTACTTTTTGTTTACCTTTTTATGCTTGTGATTTCCTGTACAGTGTAAGTGCATGCAGTCGACCCTGGTTAGACAAGTGTTATCACGAATTGGTAGCACCGCTAAATCCCCAGATGGTCCTTTGTTGCTTGAAACTGGAAACGGGATCCCTACCTTGCGTTGTGATATGCGGGACGATCCTAGAGAAGTTACTTTGCTTCCTTTTGTTTGTTGGTCTTGACTAGAAAGCTTTTGGCTAGATTTTGTTGACAAATGCTTTAATATAAAGTTGTTTTTTTTATGTTGCATGACTACTGCACTTATTGCACGTGCAGTAGTCGCCGTCACGTGGTTGTTACAGCTATTTAGACAAGCACATGCTGAATTGTGCAAGTGTTGTCTTGTGTGATTGAGGAGCCAATGCAAATGGAGGCAGGGTGAATGTGTAATGTTAGAAGGAAAACTCAATCTGCCGTGCTAGATTACTTTTGAAGTTCATTCTTTGCAAGTAACCTGGATCAAGTGGTCTGTTTTCTATTTTTATAGGCCCCTTTCGTGGACAATTTGTGCAGAAGGATACAGACTTGTTGTGGATTGTACTGTGACCTTTTACAGTGATGTGATGCTTCTTTGTAATATTTATCACGTGTATTGTGTAATGAATTCATAGTGTGCACTTTCATTGAGTGCTGTGTTCCCCACAATGAACCCACAATGTGCTGTGTTCACATGTTTATCCATTTGCACAGGTTGAGTGTCTAGCAAGAGAAAACGGATGTTGTTATCCAAACTTTACTTCATTCACTGTTCCGCAGTCGTAAAATTGGCTAACAGTCTGTTAAAGGCAATGCTAATTTTAGTTAACATGAGCTTATTTGTTGGATTTTTACTCTTACTTATGGGTAGTTGCAGTGAAAGATTTACACGAGTCAGAGGCTGAGGTTTCAAACTGAGGCCATACAAGATTGGGAACTTTTTCAATCAACTCTAAAATTAACAGGGAAGCAATCCATGCCGCTTGATATACTATAACTTTAACAGTATAGTGAGCACAGGCATGGACTGTTCATTAGTGTGCAAACATGACAAAGCTATGAAGCTTTTTTTTCCTGTTCTTATTTCGGTTACAAAGGCTAAATAGTGATTAGCAGCATATCGTACAATGTGTCACATGCCTAATCTAGAGTGTAATGAGAGCTGTATGCTTCTTGGCAGCCATATCCTTTGTATAGTCTCTTTGGTTCTGCAGAGCAATGTAAACAAGAAGTCAATCTTGAACTGCTTCAGTAGTGTGCCCAGTTTAGTCAATCCACAACTACATTCTCACGCCTAATGTGACTGTGTGCCTTGGCTGAGTGAGAGTTTATCGGTTTCTTCACTGGTGCACTTTGATTGACACCTTTATATATCATCCCGACAGAGCCTAGTTACGGTGATGTATTAAAAACGGATCTGTGAAATTGAGCTAGTCATGCAGCCAATGTTACGTGACTAGTAGTTCTTTAATGCCTGCGCTACCATTCGGGGGTGTATGGCTGCAGTAATTGTTGCGGTGTTTAAGTATATTTCTGAGGCTGTGGTACTCATGGTAACTTATCGAATTACACTGCGAATCCATTGCTGTTTATAAAATAGTGTTTAATATTTGCCTAAGGCCCAATTCACGTTTTGTTATTGAAACTCATGTAGGGCAGATGTGCTCTCAATAGACGTGTTCTCAAACAATCTCCTGCTCTAAACATGGAGGATATGTAAACTTCAAAGAAAAATGAAATTTCGCCCACTGAAACAGTCAAGATTGTTTTAGGCCTTATGTTGTATTATAAATTGGAGTTGTGTTAGAAGGAAGAACTTCTTGAAGTTGTTGTGAATCGCATAGAACATTCCTCTCGTTATGTCTTTGATTTAATGTTATAGAGCTTCATTGCTTGCAAGTAATTGTCTAAAGCTCATTGCTACATTCCTATGGCAGAAGATTATCATAGTAGTGTTACTCTTTTCTATTTATTTGTTTCTATGCTTTTTAATGTTGCACTTGTTGTTTCATTGAACCATGAAAGGGAAAGGAAAATGAATGAGCAGCTGCAAGCCTAACTCAGCTCTCCAAAGTTTTGCTGTATCATATGCAGTGGTTACAATAGCATTAATACTAAAGAGAAGTTGAGTTAGATTGGCAGATTATACGTCTGGAATGCCAGGGTGGCCAGCCTTGTAGTGAGTAGAGGCTTGGTAAGGTGGAAAGAATGAAGAAACAAAATGAAAGACGAGTGGTGAGGTCACCTTGGACTTGCTTCCCGATATGTCGACGATTTTGACATTCTTTGGAGCTAATTAAATTGTTCATCAGTGACGAATGATTGCATTGATTCAAAAGTAAGGAAATGCACATCCTGGAAGCTTTGTGAACTTCTGCTGTGTAGAAACTGGACAAGTGTGCTAAAATATAGTGGACTCCACGATGACACACTGATATGCTTGAGCACAAAACTCAAAAGGTGAAATTTGGTTGTCATTCTCCACCAATTATCAACTTGGGTTCTAGCTCTGCCAAATAGAGTTTCGAAAGAGTAGTCTACCAATCTAAACTGATTTATTGTTTCTGAAAAATGTTGAAAAAAATCAAAACTGTCTTATTGAGAGAAGCATGTTGCAGTATAAGTTGCTGTTTTGCTAATGTACAATTGTTTCACTTCGTATGCATGTAAGGTAATGTCCGTTAAACAGTATACCACATTAGTGTTTTCGTGCAGTAGGGTCATCTTTCCTGCTTGCATATTTAGCAGTGGTGATTCTTCTTCCAAGGAACTTCAAGAAATTTTCGTTGTAAATATATTTTAGTACAGTCTGCTGAGGGACTCTGACGCTCCCAAAGGAACATTATGACAAAACTGAATAAACTAAACATGCTTCCAAGATATTTAACTGAGTTGGGCAGTGCAAATTTCCTCTGCTAGATCTTCCAGACTTCATTATATTGTATGGGGCCATCATTTAATGCCCTTGTCTATGACAATGAGTTTCCGAGTTTCCCGTAGCACAGTTGTTGCTTTGAAACATTCAACCATTCAGTTCAAGAGTTAAGAAATTTCATGCCTTTGTGCTGGTGTTCATTGTGGCTTGAGTACCAGTGAATTTTCATCTATTTATTTGAAGCTCCGCATGGCTTGGCCGTGACTTCATATAGGAGAATGTCCATACGAGGGAAGATCAAAAACAGTTTATCCGTAATCAAACAGAATAAAACGCATAAAAGTCTAAAAATTGGACCCCTCTCATAAAATTATGAGTGGCTTGTAGTTGAATGGTTTTAAATAATCGGTCTGTGTAAAACTGATAACTGATATATACATTGCAAAAGCTGCACATAGACAATGGGCATAAATAGACATAAATAGTTTACGCTGGGCAGCAACACAGGCCTTGCTTGCTTGCTATCGCTGTCCTCTTCGAGTGAAACTGCAATTAAAAGACTGCAGATTTGTGGACTTGTATTTGTGAATGTGCAAGAAAGCAGCCACTGCTAGTTGGGAATACACGTTTCACTTTCGTGTTGTGATAAATTGCTCTGAAAGAGGGATCAAACACTTTTTTGAATGGCTTTGCAGTCATTCTATAGAAATGCGGTATATTAAACGCAGTGGGCCGCATGAAGGACTGTGCTGTGGCCGATAGCAACTAAGAGCTGTCTGAGAGTGACAACGATGGAAACTAAGTGTGAATAAATTTCTGTTAGGTTACACCTGTTTTCCGATTGTCGGAATGCAATCGGGTGAGTGTTAAAGTTCGGCACAAACATTTTTTTTTCTTTTTTTGCTATGGATCCACAGAAACTGGGCGTGCGTTAGATTCTGGAGAGCGCTTGGATTGCGTAAATACTTCCAAATAAAGAAGCTCTGCATTTCCTTTAATTCAGCACACAGGATAATTCGATAAATTACGACTGGTAGGTCCATTGTTAAAGCGCACACTCTCAGACAGCTGGCTCACATCTTTTGGGTGCTGTAGTTGCTGGTGCCTGCGGAAGTGCTGTCAATGCAGTATGCAGGTAAAAAGCCTGCGCCATCTTCCGCATGTCATCTGCAGCAAAACTAGACGTTGCCAGACTTGAGCTATAAAAGGAAACTCACATGTTCTGCTATTTTGTGTGTTCACCTTAATAATGGACCTACCTGTAAAGTTAAGCTCACTCAACCGATTCCGCGTAAAGCTGCCGTCCTGTCACTAGACATTTTAGCTTAACGTTAGCATAATAACGGGGTTAAGGGAAATAGTGTTACCGTGCCGCAAACGAAACTTTGCAGGAAGACGGTTTTAGTATGGCGTGATAGCGTACTTACTGTGCAGGAGGCTATAGTATGCTTTAAATTTTTCATGCAGAGTGCACATATGGGATTTTATCTATTCACAAAGTCCTAAGTGTGCGTCCGAAAAGTGCGCGAGGCGACTGCAATGACAGCCGGGAGCGCATTGTATTTGTGCTTTACACGTTTGCCGATCCGCGGCGAAATCAAGCCTGTCGTCCATGACCTCCGAGTCGTCCCAATCTCGGAGACCATGCATATGCCATCGCACCTATTTCTCGACTTCAAAAAGTAGCGCCAACCCACGGCCGCCTGGATCGCCGCGCGCGCCGATCCAGGCGGCCGTGGCCAACCACTTCCCTCCTCCTCCGTTCCACTATCGCGCTCGGCGCGGCCAGCGCAATCGAGGCGCGATCTCGACAGTGACGCCGCCTTTTCGGACCTGCCGTAGCAGACGACAGATAACGCGCTACCAGAGGAAATCCGTGGAAAACTTCGATCGCGCCCTGCGGAGCAGTGCTTGAGGCGCGATTTTGCTTCGTCAGTCAGTAACTGGCCAATGCCGTTTTGGAAGCAGCAACGCGACGATGCGAGACGGCGCATTACCGAAGTGTGCAGCAAACCTTTGCGCTCGCCGGATGGTTAAAAAAAAGCCTTTCGCCCTCGCCTTGTCGGTTGCGGCAACTGAAGGCGCAGTAGTACGCCATCACAACTAGTCCCTAACACGTTTGATCCGTTTGTGCGTACAGCACTTTCGTCGCACAGGTCCGTCGCACAGGTCCGAGCAGGTGCCCGGTGTGCCACCCGTGACCCCTTGGCTACTGTCGACGCCCGTGGCTTGCGAACGCAGTACGCAAGCGCACTCAACATTGAGCGCACTCCCCATCGCGTCGTGACGCGGCAAATACGTATGTACTTCTGACTGCGTTTCGGCGTTTCAGCGATTCGAACGCGCTCGCTTGGCCACCGGCAGCTCGTTGTGCTGAGTAATGCCACTAGTGGGCTTTGGAGTGCACGCCTTTGCACGGCTGCCTTGGACACGCGTCATTGCGTGCGTGTCGCGTGTACAAGCGGCTGTTTCACAAACGCCCGCCGCGCGCTATCATGGGCCTCTTCGACTGTCCGAGAAGCTGCACACGCAATGCTCATTGGCTGAAAGCACTGCTTCGGGCAGTCCGGGACTGTCAGGGACGGATAATCGAAGAGGCCCAGTCTCTCCGAGCCCTTCCCAAAAAGGAAGGAACACTAGTATAGCGTTTTCTCCGCTGAGTGTTTTTTGAAAAGTGCTGCGCGACGTTGTAAGGTATTTGCAGAAAAGAAACCTTGGCCCACACGCGCCGCCACGAGACGAGGTAAGTCAGCCATCGCAATTCTCCCTCTGTCACAAATCCTTTGTTTCGCGCGGATAATATTAAGCTTGTGTTCTGTTCTGCCGACGGTTTTCTTGCGTAGTTAGTTCGTTCACTTCGGCAACATATACGAGACCTGTGAACTGAGCACAGAACACGTCTCCGCCGAGTTCTGCGTTTACCAATCGAAACCAACCTCGCTAAGCTGTGGAAGGCCGGGATGCGTTATAGAAAAACTGCATCGCCGTCCTGGGATCCCGGCTCTCTTGAGCACGTAGACAGGTGCCAATTAATACCTTCACGGCCATGGTCAATGGCCATGATCTCGTCGACTTGCGCGCAACCCTCCGCGGCGGCTGAGTACACGCGGTCAAGGGTACGAGTCCTGACCGTGGCGCCCCCATTCCCATGAGGGCACCATGCGAAAAGGCTCGTTTGGTTTTAATCCAATGCCCCTGTCTCTCGTAGCTCGTGTGCTCCTTGGGGCTGTTAAACCCGATCCATCATCAGCTTCACTCTTAAAGAAGTTTGCACCCTTTGGGGGCTTATCTTGTCCCGCAACGATAACCGTGATCCGTCTTGCCCGCTTTTCGATCTTCCTTTAACGCTGCGAGCCCGGAACTTCAAGGTCACAATCGGCAAGCGCGTTGTCAGCGAGACATAGCATTCTCGACAAAGTAGCGAGCGCAGAATTTTCAAGAAAGTCCCAGCTAAAAGTAGCCAATGTTTTACAAACAACGGATAGTGCTAGGAGGCTCAAACCAACTCAGTGGTGTTGAGGATTGCGTGTCCTAGTCTGCGGTATTTTTTTTTTCGTTTTGCAAAGTCAATTAGTATAAACTAATTGCCGAACTTTTTTTTAAATATTGGCTTCACCAAGAAAGTGCTAATACGAAAGTTGTTGATCACATTTAGAAATGGCCGACTGAAGTGTTCGCAACTAAGTACCATTGATGGAGTTGTTGTTGATGGAGTTTCTTGCAATTGGCCTTTAAATAAAGCGCGCGAAATACAAAAACAAGTGCGTGATACCGCCTAAAGCCCCTATGTATAAAAAGTAGCGCCGTTCTTAGATCTTGCCGCCACGCGCTCACCCCGGCGTTTCCTCCTCGCCGCCTCCTTTCGCCCCAACCTTCTCCGCTCCCCCATTGGCCAATCCATGCCACGTGGAAGCACGCGTTGCGCTTTTGTATATATTTTTTTCTTTCCAGCGTGCTCCGACCGCCATTGTCGGGCCTGTGCGACGAAAGTGCTGTACGCACAAACGGATCAAACGTGTAGGGACAAGACCTTCGTTGTGATGGCATGCTGCCGCGCCTTCAGTTGCCGCAACCGATAAGACGAGCGCAAAAGGCTTTTTTTCTTTACCATCCGGCGAGAGCAAACGCTTGCTGCACACGTGGTATTTGCGCCGTCTCGCATCGTCGCGTTGCTACTTCCAAAACGGCATTATTAAGACCAGTTACTGACTGACGAAGCAAAATCGCGCCTCAAAAACGTCTCCGCAGGGCGCGATCGAAGTTTTCCGCGGATTTCCTCTGGTAGCGCGTTAGCTGTCGTCTGCCACGGCAGGCCCGACGTAGGCGGCACCACTGTCGTTATCGCGCCTCGATCGCGCTGGCCGCTCCGAGCGCGATAGTGGAACGGAGGAGGAGGGAAGTGGTTGGCGCTACTTTTTATATATAGGGGTTTTAATAGCGCCACTATTTTAGCGCCCCCAAACGACCGACCAGTAAAGGACATTGTTTGCATGCTTTTTTCACTCGCGTGCCCTGTCGCGATCAGGCGCACAGAGCGAGCGGCGGTGATGAAGGTGTTTCGCGCTTAGAGGTGACGTGGCATAAACATATCATTCGGATCCACTTGTGGAATGAAGGATCCACTTGTGGAATGTGGCCCGAACACGCAAGGTAAGAAAACAAAAAAAGAAAGAAAGAGAAGTTTGGGCTTGAGTAAATGTGGGCAGAACTCTTTAATCGGGAGGAAAATGCAATTGCCATGTTCTTCTATTCGTTCGCGATCCTATCTTACTAGCGAGAGTTGCTGGCGTGTACCTGCGGCCACCGGAAACGCCCAGCCCGTCCTGGAACTGTTGTACAGATATGCGGATTTAGTTTCTTGATCGGTCGTCTGGGGGAGCGCTGAAATAATGGTGCTATGACGCGGTTGTTTTTGTATTTCGCGGGCTTTCTTTAAAAACAATTACAAGAAGCTCCATCAATGGTACTTAGTTGCAACCACTTCAGTCGGCCATTTCTAAATGTGATCGACAACTTTCGTATTGGCACTTTCTTGGTGAAGTCAATATTAAAAAAGTTAGGCAATTAATTTACACTAATTAATTGACTTTGCAAAACAAAAAAATACCGCACAACAGGACACGCGATCCTCAACAGCACTGAGTTGGTTCGAGCCTCCTAGCACAATTCGTCGTGTTTAAAACATTGGTCACTTTCAGCTGGGACACCCTGTATATATATAGTAAAGGCGTTTATTAGGCACCAGCTGTTTGGACCGTCCGTTGTTTGAAGGTCCGAGCTCTCAGCACGAGCGGCGTTTCTCGAGGAAAGCGCAGGAGGGATCGACCCACTAGAAAGGGCTGGAGAGCGTGACCCGCTATGGCGTTAGTATTCTTCGCTACAGTCACCCCCCGGAACGAAGAGGGAGCCGTCGGGCGACCTAACAGCTGGTCACTATGACAGGGTCATAGTAGGTCTGGAGGCGCTCGACGCTGACACTGTTGCGTCCACGACGGCGCATGTCCGCAGAAGGTTCAACTGGTTCGATCACGTAGTTTACGGGAGATGTGCGTTCGACAATACGGTGGGAGCCTTCATACTTGGGCACTAGTTTGGATGAGAGACCAGGTGTAGCCGAAGGAATCGAAAGCCACACAAGCGCTCCAAGAAGGAAGGTGGGTGCAGAAGTGGGATGTAAAGACCCGTGCGAGATCGCGGCACTCCTCAGCATGTCTTGCGGTGTCAGAAATGGGCGCACATTCATATGCATCCGGCCGGTACTGTAGAATTGTGTCGATGGTGTGCGACGGGTGCCGACCATACAGTAAGAAAAAAGGTGAAAAGCCAGTGGTGCTTTGAGTAGCAGTGTTATACGCGTAAGTTACAAAGGGCAGAATGGCGTTCCAATTAATGTGGTCGGAGGCGACGTACATAGCAAGCATGTCCCTTAGCGTACGGTTGAAGCGTTCTGTAAGGCCATTGGTTTGGGGGTGGTACGCCGCAGTTGGGCGATGAACAACGTGCCATTCCTTGAGAATGGCTTCAACTACTTAGGACAGGAACACACGCCCATGATCACTGAGTAGTTACTGGGGTGGCCCATGTCGCAGGATGAATCGTCGAAGTAGGTAGGAGGCAACATCGCGTGCTGTAGCTGCCGGTAGGGCGGCTGTTTCGGCGTATCGCGTCAGGTGGTCGACGGCCACAATGGTCCAGCGATTTCCAGCCGACGTCAGGGGAAGGGGCCCATACAAATCGATGCCGACGCGTCCAAACGGCCGGGTAGGGCAAGGTAAAGGTTGCAGACCGGTGGGCGAAAGGCGGGGTGAAGATTTCTGGCGCTGGCAATCGGGAGAAGAGCGAACAAACTTGTGAACGTAGCTGTACATCCCGCGCCAGTAATACCGCTGTTGAAGGCGCTGGCAAGTCTTGAAAACTGCGGAGTGCACACACTGTGGATCAGCATGGAAAGCTGCCATACGTCGGAACGCAGACTGCGGGGTACCACTAACAACCACTGGCGCCCGTCGGGGTTATAATTGCAGTCGGTGAAGCAGGTTGTCGCGAATGGCAAAATGACGTGCTTGGCGACGTAACGTGTGAGTGCTGTTGTGCCGACGAACTAGAAAGCAAGTCTATAAGGGAGGCAATCCAATGGTCCTTGCGATGCTCAGAAGCGATGGTGTTAAGGTCGAGCGAAGAAACAACAATCTCGGATAGTGAGGAGCAGGCATTGTCAGGCAAGGGAGAGGGCGTCGGCGTCAGAATGCTGGCGTCCGTTGCGGTACAGCACCCGGACATCGTAGTCCTGCAGGCGAAGTGCCCATCGAGCAAGACGGCCCGAGGGGTCCTTCAAGGACGACAGCCAACATAGTGCATGGTGGTCCGTGACTACGTCAAATGGACAACCATATAAATAAGGCCGGAACTTAGTCAGAGCCCAGATGATGGCCACGCATTCTTTTTCTGTCACAGTGTAATTTGTCTCAGCTTTCGTAAGCGTACGACTTGCATAAGCGACGACATATTCAGGAAACCCTTGTTTGCGTTGGGCAAGAACAGCGCCGAGGCCGACGCTGCGCTGGCACCTGTGTGCACCTCAGTAGGAGCTGTCGGGTCGTAGTGGCGCACAATCGGCGGAGACGTAAGTAGATGCCGGAGTTTCGTGAAGGCCTCATTGCACAAGGGACGACCACGAAGTGAGGGTCCCGTTGCGTGACAGCAGTTTCGTCAGGGGTGAGATGATGGCGGCGAAATTGCGAATAAAGCGTCTGAAGTAAGAACACAGACCAATGAAACTGCGCAATTCTTCGACAGACGTTGGCTTAGGGAATTCGGCGACGGCCCGAAGTTTGGCTGGATCTGGGAGTATCCCATCCTGGGATACGACGTAACCGAGGATTGTCAGCTGCCGAGCAGCAAATCGACACTTCTTTAGGCTTAGTTGTAGGCCTGCGTTTGTTAAGCACGTCAAAACACACCGTAGGCGTTGAAGGTGAGTTGTGAAGTCCGGCGCAAAAACAACAACGTCGTCAAGTAGCACAAGCATGTGTGCCACTTCAAGCCGCGCAGAACTGTGTCCATCATGCGCTCAAAAGTTGCGGGCGCATTACAAAGTCCAAAAGGCATTACGTTAAATTCGTATAAGCCGTCGGGTGTTACAAAAGCTGTCTATGGCCGATCAGCGTCTGCCATGGGTACTTGCCAGTACCCGGAGCGCAGATCTAAAGACGAAAAGAATTCCTGCGCCCTGTAAACTGTCAATGGCGTCATCTATGCGCGGGAGAGGGTAGACGTCCTTGAGTGTGATCTTGTTGAGGCGCCGGTAGTCGACAAAGAACCGCACAGAACCATCTTTCTTCGTAACGAGGACGACAAGGGATGCCCATGGACTGTTGGAAGGTCGTATCACCTCGCGGCGAAGCATGTCATCGACCTGTTCATTGATTACACGACGCTCTGCAGGAGAGACACGATACGGTCGTTGCCGCAATGGCGGTTGCGAGCCAGTGTCGATGCGGTGCGTAACAGTGGATATCCGGCCTAGGGAAGTTTGCCCGACATCGAAAGAAGAACGAAATTCTTCTAAGAGGCACAAAAGTTGAGATCGCTGGGCCGGCGTAAGGTCAACGGCGATAGAAGAACCGAACACATCACTGGAAGGTCCCTCACAGGTAGAAAGAGCAGTGAGCGCACTGGAACTAGCACAGCAATGATCATCGGGGAGGTCTATAACTTGCACGTCTTCGATCGCTTGTACATGGCCGAGACATTGCCCTCGGGGCAGCATCGCAGAGTATGGAAACGGGTTGCAAACGAAAATGGTGCTGTAGCCCTGTTTGATGTCCACTGTCGCAAAAGGTAGCAGCAGGCCTGTCCGGGTGAGAAAGCGGTCAGATGGAGACAGTAGTGCAACAGCATCGGAGAGGCCGCTGCAGTACATGGGCACGACCGTTGATGTGTTCGGAGGAACGTGGGTGTCGTATTGAACAAGTAGCTTCCTCAACAGCGAAGTATTGTCGGTGAGCGGCAAATCTAACAGCGGCGAGAGTTCCAGCTCGGCCCGTGCGCAATGGATAACGGCGTTGTGGCGAGAGAGGAAATCCCAGCCGAGGATAACGTCATGAGAACACGAGGTGAGGATGATGAAATCTATGGCGTACAGAAGGTCGTCAATAACAACACGAGCAGTGCAAGCCGCTGAGCACTGGCTGTGCGGAGGGACAGTCCAGAAAGGGGCGTCGTGACTTTCCGAAGTAGGCGGCAAAGCTTAGCGTCCACAACACATACGGCGGCTCCAGTGTCCACGAGTGCAGATGCGCGAACACCGTCAACAAACACTTCGATCACATTTGAAGGACTGCGTTGAGGACTTTCACGTTTCGACGGCGCCGCAGCCCTTACCTCTTGGACTGCGACAATTAGTTTTCCTCGTCCCGAGTTACGGGCCGGGGTCGCATCGGCGACAATGAGCGACGGCGTGGAGACGGGGAACGGCGGGTAGGTGGCGTCGGGCGCAGAGTCGGTGACATAGCCGAATGGGAGTCGGAATATGGACGGTTGAACTGGCTTGTCATGGCTGATGCGTCGCTAGGCGGCTGAACGCGATTACAATAACGAGCGATGTGACCGGCATAGCCGCACGCAAAGCATATCGGCCGGTTGTCGGAAGTACGCCACCGGTTCGCTGGGGTAGGTCCCATCTATTAAGAGGTCGCGTAGTACAGGGCGGCTGCTGGTATGACGGCATGGTGGGCTGCGGTCGGGGCCTAGCTGCGACGTTGGCATAACCGAGAGGCACACTCGGAGAGAGTGGTTGAGTCCTCGCGACGACTTCAGCGTAGCTGAGAGGTGCAGCCGTCGGGACCTCTTGGGGCGTCGCGATGACATCAGCGTAGCTTAGTGGAGCGGCCGCAGGAAGATGTTGATGCTAGTCTGTTGATGATGATGCTGGTCAGCACCTCCACCACTTGTAAAGGCGTTTATTAGACACCAGCCGTTTGGGCCGTCCGTTGTTTGAAGGTCCGAGCTCTCAGCACGAGCGGCGTTTCTCGAGGAAAGCGCAGGAGGGATCGACCCACTAGCAAGGGCTGGAGAGCGTGACTATATGGCGTTCGTATTCTATATAGTATATATATATATATATATATATATATATATATATATATATATATATATATACTGTACGGTGAGCGGTGGTTGTTGACGCTCTAGCTCGCGCTCGCCAGTAACCAAACCTGCCTTTCGAATAGCCTTCTGCAATGCAACGTCCAGGCCTGCTTGAAGAGCAACACCCCCATTTTAAGTGGTGGAGGTGCGGGGTACTGTTCATCCTGCAACTTCGCAGCCGGACGCTACCATCAGCTTTCACCATGACTGATCCTGGCCCATCGCAAGCTGCTCCCGTGCCAACGACAATCCTATGTGCTGGCGTGCCCCGACAATGCGACCCACCTATATTTAGCGGCACCAACGACCAGGATCGTCGAGTACGAACGAGTGAGCGCTTGTAACAAATGGGATGACCGCACCAAGCTCACGAACGTTCACTTTTACGTCACTGATGCAGCCGGCCTCTGGTTCAAAAACCATGAAACCGAAATTACGAACTGGTCGACCTTCACGTTAGCCGTCGCGGAGGTCTTCGGTCGTGCCGCCGTGCGCCGGCTTCGCGCGGAACAGCGCTTGCGCAGTCGAGTCCAACGCAGGGAGGAGACATTTACAAGTTACATCGAAGATGTTCTCTCCCTGTGCAAGCGCGTCGACCCATCTCTCGCCGAAGGGGAAAAATAAAGCACATCATGAAAGGAGTCGACGACGATGCATTTCAGATGCTTGTCGCTAGGAACACCCAGACGGTAGCCGACGTGATACAACTCTGCCAGACTTACGACGAGCTGCGAAAGCAGCGTGCGTCGACGCGCTGGTCAGCGTGCGTCGCCGTGCGCGTCGCGCACGTGCAGCGTGCGTCGTCGCGACGTGCGTCGACGCGTCGACGACCTGCTCAAGATACAACAGACATTTCCACCCTTGCCAACGACGTCGCTGCTGATCACACCGTTTTGCTACCACACATAAAGCAGTTCATCCGCGAGGAAGTTGCACGTCAACTTTTCCTTGTCGCCCACACACCTGAGCCAGCGCCGTCATCTTTCGACCCACCTCTTCGTGACGTCATTGAGACGCAAGTCGCCCAGGCACTACCAGCTGCCCCTCCGGCGTTGCCTGTCACTACGCCACTAACTTACGCTGCCGTTCTTGCCAGAACACAGCCCCCATCTCTTTCTTGCGCCTACCAGGCCACCGGGTCCTTCTACACGTCGCCGCCACCCTCACGCACGATGCCCCATCCTTCTTCGCCCACCGGACCATCTACTGTGAACCCGTGGCGTACCTTTGATAACCAGCCCATATGCTTCTCATGTGGTCTTGCGGGCCATATAGCCCGCCACTGTCACCGTCGCAGCTTCCGCTCTCAAAACGGTGTGGCTTCACCAACCTATCAAGCTGCTCAGCATTCACCACGAGTTTCTTCTTCTGTCGCCGACCCGTATTCTACACGCCGCCCGTTTGACTCACGCCGGTCGTCTACTCCCCGTCACCGATCTATCTCCCCCGATGCTTCGCCGACCTAGCCCCGCACGAGAGGAAAACTGTCAGCCGCAGTTCCCGAGGCAAGAACTGCGCCGTCATCGAACTCTCCAAGACCTCATTTTTACCCGCCCAACGAAATTGATTTATTGGTAGAAGGTATCGCCGTACGTGCACTTGTCGACACAGACGCTGTTGTTTCTGTAATTAGCGAAAAATTGTGCCGCGATCTGAGAAAAATGACCATCCCGCTTACCGATGTTTCCCTGCGTGCGGCTACCTCACATCACGTCAAGCCTACCGCTCAGTGCACAGCCCGTGTAATTATTCGAAATGTTATGTACGCCGTTAAGGTTGTCGTCCTGCCCCGATAATCCTACGACGTAATCCTAGGATGGGATTTTCTGTCTACTCATCAAGCCCTCGTGGACTGCGCTCGTGCTGAACTCACATTGACGACGCCGTGCCCTGACCTCTCTCTCTCTTCTCTCTCTCTCTCTCGCTATATATATATATATATATATATATATATATATATATATATATATATAGAGAGAGAGAGAGAGAGAGAGAGAGAGAGCTTCTCATTTTAAACCTCTGCAGCTTGCTGTGCCGGTTGCATACCAACAAGTTAGTCTGCGCAGGAGAGGACGATGCCAGCAATAGCTAGAGAAACACAAAAATCTGCGATAGGCAATGGCGCGGCAGTCTAACAGCTGTGGGGCCGAAAAGACGGGCGGAGAGGGAGAGCGAAAAATAGAAAGAAGCGAACACAACAGGACGCGATATCAGCAGCTCTCCTTTATACGGCGCGCAATTCTGCCAAAGCACGGGGGACTGGCAGCTGCAGCTGAAACTACACACACCGCTCTGGCAACTCCAGAGGAATGGCTCTCCCCAAGTACAAGGTATGCGCCTTTTCTTTAGAAACACTTATAAATATTGATTCCCTTACTTGAGTGGTTCACTAGAGAAAGAGAGAGATTTAATGGATACTATAGAGAGGTTTTACTGGTGGCATGGTGCACTTTTGACCGGTCACAGGAAATCAATGAAACAAGATAGAAATGTGAAATCTTCAAGAAATAAAAGGAAAACTCTCCAACTTTCATACCTGTTCAGTGCAGTTCGATGTGGACGGCATTTGCTGGCCTACACGCATCTAAACGACATTCAAGTTCTTCCCACACATGGTTAAGGACGTCTAATGTATGTGAATAACGTATGTGATTCTCTGTTTTATATATATGATTAATGTCGTTGATACGTTCACTGCACACATGTTGCTTCACATAGCCCCACAAGTAAAAGACTCATGGCGTCAGATCCGGGGATCGTGGTGGCCATGGCTTGACAAAACCCCTGCCTATCCAGCGCTGGTCCGGGAATGTTCTATCCAGAAACTCACGAACAATGCTGGCGTAATGTGGAGTCGCGCCGCCATGTTGAAAGATGACACCTGCTGAAAATTGTGGCACTGCGTACAATTCCAACGTGTCAGCGTAATTATTTGACGTCACAGTCTGCTCCGCAAAGAAAAATGGGCCTATCACTTTACCATGCGTCAGGCCGCACCACACGTTCACCTTGGGGGTGTTACGTTCGTACTCAACGTCGGCACGAGGATTTTCAGCAGCCCGCATTCGGACGTTGTGGCTATGAACATGTCCAGAGACATGGAATGTCGCCTTATCGATAAGTACAATCTTCTGCAGGAATCGTTCATCACTGTCGATATCATGAAGCACATCTGTAGCAAACGCGAATCGTGTGGGTCTATCCGCCGGTTTGATAGCGTGCAACAGCTGCAATTTGTAACCGGAAAAACGCAGACGTTTATTCTGTAACACCTTACGAACTGTAGTCTTGCTTAGGTGGAATTGTCGAGCACACGCACGCCAGATGTCATAGGGCTCCTTAGGTAGCTTTCCCGTATAGCCTCTACAGACTCGTCGCTTTCCGATGGCCTATACCAGAACGGGGTTTGGCCAACAAACTGCCTTCTTCTTCTTCTTTCTGGGATTTTACGTGCCAAAACCAGTTCTGATTATGAGACACGCCGTAGTGGAGGGCTCCGGATTAATTTTGACCACCCGGGGTTCTTTAACGTGCACTACGACGCAAGCACACGGGCGTTTTTGCATTTCGCCTCCATCGAAATACGGCCGCCGCGGCCGGGACTTCGATCCCGCGATCTCGTGCTCAGCAGCGCAACGCCTTAGCTGACTAAGCCACCGCGGTGGGTGGCCAACAAACTGCCGGTATCATTCAACTGCTTATCCCACCGATTAATGTTATTCCTATGTGGTGGTGCTTCGCGACGATATTCCCGTTGCACTTTGGTCACGGATTCGAATTTAGCAAACCTCAGTAAACACAGAACTTTCCTCTGTATACCATCCACATCTCGACTGGCGTGGGCGCGCGGGCTGATCCGCTACTGCGCAGTTCGTGCTGCTGAGTCATCACCTGTGTGCGCACACCCTCGCGCATCATACTCCGGAAACTTGGAGGGATTTCCTTTTTTATTTGGTGGAGATTTCACATTTCCATTTCGTTTTGTTGCTTTCCTGTGACCGGTGAAAAGTACACCATCACTTTACGGACACACTGTAGTATATAGCACGCTACTCCAGATGGATAGGATGAAAAATGAAATGATGAGCACTGTTCACAACACAGGTGCACAACGTACACAAAACACAACAGTCTGCTAAAGTGTCTCATTGAGACCAGTGTCTCTAAGGGAACTCAAAAGTACCTTCATTGAGCGACATGCAAAGGCAGCGCTAGTGCATGGGCCAAACACGTGTCTTTATTCAAAGGATGGCAGTTGGTGAATGTTGAGGGCGGAAATTTTAAGGCCTTTCTTTGTTGTGTGCGGGGTGATCACTTTTAAGCTTTGCGGAATTTTTAGAAATCGCCTGTGGCAGATAGCACAATTCTTGTAGTTGAGCTGGATTATTCGATGAGGCTGACAGTACTAGCACAATAAATCGAAACACATATTGAACTAATTAAAAAATACTAATTAACTTATTCATTAATTTCTTTACTTGACATAGTGTAATTTACGAATCGTAGCCGGCGAGCTTGCAAGACATGTCCACTTGAAATTATTTTCTAGGATGACACCAGTTTGGAGATATTATTTCCAAAAGTGTGGGACGAAATGCATGGGCTTTCCAGTTACTTTTGTGCTTCATTGCGTTAAGCAGCGTTCTGTTAACAAAAGTAAGTGGAGTAACAGTGCATTTTTACGGCGAGCTTGATGGCGTATGTCTCGAAACTGGTGTCATTCTGGAAATTCATTCCAAATGGGTACGCCTCGCGTTCTCACCGGCCACAATTCGGAAATCACAATATATGCCGCAAAGTAATTAATTAAGAAGTTAATTGGTGAATTCTTGTTAAATAGTTAAATATGTGTTTTGGTTTCTCGAGTAAGTAATGTCATAGCTCCTCTCGGAATAACCCAGCTCATGGACTAGAGTTATGTTATCTGCAACAGGCGATTTTTTTTTAAATGACGTAAAGTTTAAAAATGATCACCCCGCATACAGCCATCTGTACTACCTCTAGAGATGTGCCGGTGCACGGCTCTGTTCTCTACGTAATTACGCAATGGAACAAGAAATGGTACCTAAATATTCTCGCTGCAAACAAATAAATACCTTCAAGTGCATAATTTATTTATTAAAGCGAACCTTGATATGATTTCTTCGTCGGGGTTTGGCGTGTCTGGTCGCGGGTGCTCACCGAATACAGTGGGCCAATTGTGAAGCTAGTGCAATACTAAACTTGGCCGATCTCGGATATGGTTTAATGAAAACTGGGCCGATCCATTAGACTGCAATCCGTAGTCGCGTATAGGTCCCGTGTGCGTCGCGTGGTGAGCACGGAATCACTATGCTGCAAAACGTGGTGAAGAAAATGTACGGTTATTTAAAGCATTCAGTTAGCCGCTTCACGAAACTTCACGTTGGACCAGCGTAACTTGTTCTGCCACAAAGTATCCTCCCAAAATTACTAACACTAAAACCTCGGTATATAGCGAAGTTGAAGGGGCAGACAGAATTACTTTGGTATATCCATTAATTCGTTATGTATATTATTACATGTACTGTAATACGAAGCTCTATACGGGGATTTAAAGGGGAATTCCGCCTACTTTGTTATATCCATTATTTCGTTATATCCCGTATTGTTGTATACCGAAGTTTGGCCTTATATGGAACTCTGGCGGCTATTGTTTACGGGCGCTGAAAGTATACGAGAGTTCAACCAGTACGCGAATGTCGGTTAGTATCTGCCTAAACGTCGTCCTTCTGGTTTCAAAGGACTTTGCGACGTTGCGACTGCTCACTTCAGCAAAAGTACTGTCATAAATGCAGCAATGCGTGATGTCTGTGCGCGTGCGCCGAGTCCTTTAATTGCCTCCTGCGTTTAGAAAAAAAAAATGTGATTCGCTTCGAAATTTAGGTCAATAAAGTCAGCTAAAACGTTGTGAATAAAGGTGTCTGAAGCTACAGGCACGAATGTTAGATAAATGTTAACCATCATTTCCATTCTGGCTGAATGATCTCAGCGACAGAGTTCCCTCTAGTAGTTTTAGTTACTAACTTCAACCCCGAAGTTGCGGCGCCGGCTTGCCGTGGTGTCGTGGATTTTACCGGCGTCTATTGGGGTCAAATCAATTGTTTCGTCGGCGACAAAGTACTACACGTCGCATTCTTTCGAAGGGAATCACGGAGCCAACTTACAGCACGTTTCAAGGAATTGTCGTGCACCAAAATGGCCCGAATACAAGAAAATAGGTTAAAATCCGTGACGTATACGTCACGCTAACCAACTGGCGTTCAGGGCCGGGCTGGGGTAATGTGACGATTCTGTATTCCAAACACCATTCATTTTCGCGCTCCGCCAGTGGTCAGAGCGGCGCTCCAGCTGCGTTGTCGACTACACAAGCACGCCGTGAACAGTGGATGATAAGGCCCTTGAATCACGCAGCCATCATGACCCATCCCGTCACCATCACGTCACCGTCACGTCACCGGCGTCGGTCATGAGAAAGCGCGTTTCCACGCCGATTTCTCCTTAAAAATGGGATGACGTTTGACGTTAAGAGCATCGGTCAACGTAACCAACGTTCCGCTTTTGAGGATAACCTGGCGAGGAAACGTTGTCTGGCTACGGACGACGGTGACGTGGCGGTGACGGGACGGGGCGTGTGATGACTGTGTGAATCAGGCATATATGAGCGGCATACAATCGATCGGAAGAAATAGCTACAAAATCGCGCTCCTGATTTTGTCATGAAATTGACCGCTCGCCCTCCCCCCCCCCCCCCAAAAAAAAAAATAATGAAAGAAGAGATTGAAGAGGAAAATTTGGCGCAAATTGTTTTCGGTATTAACGTAATAATCATTTTCCGCACAAATCAAAGTAGAGTATTGAAGCTGTACGGTACTACTGTAAACTGAGACATTGCTGCTCATTCGTCACGCTTTAACGCGTGTTTGGATTGGAAGGACGAGAGAAATCATGCTCTGGGGTTATTTTGTTCTTTGTTCTCGTTTTCAGATTCAGCTGCATAGCCACCTGGACTCATGCATGCGTCACGCGACTATATGGGAGCTGGCACAGTTAAGTGACAATTCACCGGCAGATGTGTTGGCGGAGAGGACGAGAATTCTCGTTTCAGAAGTGAAGTCGTTTTATACTAGCACTACGCGTTCGTCTGTGAATGACCTGTGCAACGCTATCGCGTGGGACGCTCGCGATTGATATTTGTGATCGATATAGTTATATATACAGTTAAGCATTACAGCAGAGAATTCGATACACCACCAATGCAGTTCCGGCGAGCACAGAGTGTATGTGGAGCCCCAACGAATCCCTAACATAAACATCCCTTCCACCCCTTTCCCCTCCTTGTTAACTGCGAATCGTTCTTCGCCTCTTACCAGGTACTTTGCGGTCGGTAGGTTGAGTTCCCATCTCGCCTCGTTTGAAGCCTCTTCAATGGAAATAACTTACGTTTCTGATGGTGGGATTTGAACCAGGGTCCCATTGTTGTGTGGATAGGTATACTTGAGTTTCAAAAGCTAATAATACCATTGATAGATAAAACATCTTAAACGGGAAATCGGTCGCAATGTACAGCGCCAAAGAGGACTTGGTCAAGAACAAAATAGTAATTTTATTGAAGGGTCGTCTTACTGTAGCTGGGGTTGTTAAAGTCGCTGTTAGCACACTAATATACATAAGAAGCCATTGAATATGTATACTGCACAAGAATAGCGAACTGGGTGACTTGGAGTACATGTTCATAATGTGCAATGAGGAAAGAGGCAAGGACAAACAAATGCTCTCGTCTCACCCGCTCTTATCCTTGTCCGTGTTCTTTCTTTTAGCGCTGTACATTATGAGTATAACTCACCCCATTCTTTAATCTTGTGCAGGAGATTGGTTCGTACTGATTGACTGAATGACTGACCTCTTGCTATTGATGACATGCTCTGAACAGACAGAAAGGCTTGGACTTGGGTTACAAAAGCGTGGAAGATGTCCGAGAAAGGACGAGACCAAAAGAGGGCACCACGCTCGCCAACTTCCTGAAGGAAATCTTCGTCTTCCTCAAGGTCGTAGTGTAAGGCTTTTTGCTGGACTAGTTGGTACGCGTCCCTCTTGGAAGAAATGGCACAAAACAATACAATACAAAAGACTAGACGACAGGATAGGCACCACTAACAACTTCATTTTCTGAAGGCAGTGAAATACACATATATTCCCCACATCGCATGCACACCGTACAAATGCTCGAAATTCCCATTACGATACCGCATTGAAAACATCCCCGAGGTACCGCATCTCAGACGCATACAACGATATCGATGTCATTTACCCATTTCTCTCCTTTTGCTTAAAACAAAATCTATCTGCCTTTAGAAAACAAAGTAGTTTGTGCCACCTGTCCTTTCTCTATTCGTATGGTGTCTATTGTGTCTGCTTTTGTACCATTTTCTCCTTCCTTTTGTAAACTTAGTACTTCAATTTTTTTCTTGAAACTTAACGATTTTAGGCAATTTTTGTAAAACGTATGAGCTTTAGAGGTATGCGAATATTCGATGGTCCTTTTTCTCGAATATTTGTATTCGATTCGATCCTCAATTTAGCTATTCGAAATGCCCTAATTAGATCCCAAATCAAATCTGCTTCCTACAGTTGCCAGAGCTTAATTTTATCTCTCAAATGCAACACACATAATTAAAATTTGTTCAGCGATTGTCTCATGAGAGCATTCCTGCGTTTCACATGTACTTCAATAAGGAAATTGGAGTTGGCTTCCGCTTAAAAATGCATCTACATACTGTCGTGCTATTCTGGGTACTGTTATATTCCGCCGTAATGTCAAGTCGGCCATCTTTTAAGTTCTGATTGGCTCACAAGGTGGCTACCTCTTCTAGCCGATTGGCCCGAACGCGAACATGGCGAGAGTCGGCAACATGGCGAAATTGGACAGTATCTATGAATAGCACACCTGTTCGCATTAAAATTAGTTCACTGCCAGAAAAGACGGCTTTATGCAGTCCAGCTGCGAACGCTTTGGCTGGGCAGCATGCCCAGCCAAAGCGTTTTCATGGTGAAATTTCGTGTTAACACTTTCGTGTTAAAACTCGAAAGTGTTTTATGTCGCGGTCCACCATCAACTTCTTGTGCGCGAATGCGTGAAATATGCTCTCTCTTGACCTAAAGTACCTTTATAGAAAAAGTAGTGCCATCTACTCTCTCCTCCGCGGTCTCCTCTCCTAAAACGCTTGTTTTTTTTCTTTACTTTTTGCTTGCGAAAGCAAGTCGACGGTGGCGCCCCTCGAAAGCTCCCGCTGAAGCTTTCAGGCCGGGCGCGCGCCGCCGCCGCCGGCGACGGCGGCTGCGCAGAGTAACTTTCGACATGGGTCTGAGGCGCAAAAAACAAAAACAAAATATAAAGAAGTGAAAGCGTGCACTATCATCGTCCAATCGGAGATATAGGAGAGAGAGAGCAGCGGCGTTGTTCAAAGGATGGCGGTACTTTTCCGAAGGTATTGACCCTTTTCGCGGCGTTCCCGTGGGCGCTGCCATGTTTGATCACGTGGTGACGCGTCCATTGCTTGCCTCAACTGCCTCCGTTGCCTCCTTGTTGGAAGTGTATGACGCCGGCGCGGCTTAGAAAACCTCTGTTTTCGGAGATATCGTAGACGGTGACTATAGGTGGACGACACGAAGCTTTGATCACAGCTTCAGAGAACATGCAAAAGCGCTTTCGGAGCTGATTAAGCTATGTCCAAACGGCGCAAGCAGCGTATATGGTGCTTGTTCTAAAAGCGGGGCTAAATATGTATTCCAAGCTATCCAAACATTCCGCTCATGAATTCAGTCAGGATTAGTGTGTTTTGCTCTTTGTTCTTTATTTGGCAAATATTTTGAAGCGGTGGCTTGTCAGTTTCTGACTCAGAGAAGGTTCTCGGTGCGGCCACTATCTGATTATGTTCTGCCTAATCGCTCGCGGGTGTGCTCAGTTCCGACAGATTTGTTCTTGCTGCGCACAAGGCTTGAAACTTAGCTGTTTTGTACATTGTAATACCTTGTAGCAAATATATATTACAGCTAGTAATTCGCTTACTCTTGTGGACCGTCACATTCAGCTTCGACCATTCGTGCGCCATCGGTGTAGTCCGTCATTTATTGTGCGTATACAGTGCGCATATATTCAAGTGTGCGCCCATTCACTTATTCTTGATACTTCGGCGATAGAGTGGGCGTAAGTTTTCCTGCAATTTGGGATAGATGTGTATATAGATAACGTGCGCGAAACTTGCTATGACAGGAAGCGGCACTACTCCATTTGTCATTGTTTAACGAGTGGTACTCACTCTTGCCGACGTTCTGGCGATGAAGCCCTTTCTTCGAAGGTTAGCGATGCAAGGCTGGCGGATGAGCAAATTTCTGTATCCTCGAAGAAAGCCGTACATCACGAAGTGCCGGTAACACGTTCGGACAGTTTCAGCAGCGATCCGCGAACTTGGTGACACAGATTCATTCTATTCCTAAACATGCCAGTCACTATTTTTGCAGCCAACTAATGCACATGTCTTCAATCCACATGATTCAATCTAGCATGATTGGAGCACAGTGTGTTAGCGAACACTCAGCTGCATTTCCGACAGCTGATCGCACAGAAGCAAGGTAGATGCGGTAATGGTTTCGCATTCGTGCGCGGTCGCTGAGGAGACGTATGGCGCGCCGCCATGAGCGCCATCTCGTTTCTCTAAAACAAACTGCTCCGCGAAAAGGGTCAATAGGGACTTTATCTTGACATAGGAGCATACTGTATAGGCTCCCTTTATCTTGACAGGGATGGCTTCGCCATCTAGGAGCGTTGAAGCGAAGTGCTCCATAACGAGTGCCGACAGTGAGGGGTGCGACTGTTTTCACAACAAATCCTCTAACGCCGTGTATAGCCTGGTGGAGGCGGGTGGAGGCCTTCTGTAGTTTCCGCACATGGTTCGTCTTTCGCGTCCGATTAGCCCCTGACGCCGCGTCGCCTACGGAGTGCAGCTTCACCGTGCATCCGCAGTGCTTACACGCCGCAGAAAGGCAACGACGTCGACGGGCCTCGCTTTGGTCCGGCGAGGTACGTACACGCCAGCGTGAAGAACGCCTTCGCGCGTTCGCGGCGCACGCCACGAACTCTGCCACTCGGATTTTTGAAGCTGAGTGCGTAGCAACTCAACCGGCTGTCCAACACACTACGGAGCCCGACCGAAGTGCTCGTACTTTCACCGAAGCGACTCGGCAGCATGACGCTGCGCGCCAGGCAAACCTGCAACACGGTCGCCGACCCGCAAATGGCGCGCCTTTCACTGCAGCGGACCGTGAGTTCACGAAGCAAACATGCAACAGTTTCTGTGAAGACACGTTTCACTTTCGTGTTCTACCGATGATGCCTTTGAAATAGGGATCAACCGTATCTTTTTTTTTTCGGCCACTTTGATTTGATTTCCCATTTGGCTTATCATTTCTACACTTTAATAAAACTACGAAATAATTTCCCCTATGCTTTTTCCTTGGCTTCATTATCTATTGGCTTGATATGGTCGTAGAACACAGGTGACGTAAGAACACTTGTCAGTTGCAGAAAGTGACAGTATTGTCACTTGCTGCATGACATCTTCTATATAACTTAATTGTGTAAAGAAATCGGTAGTTGTGCCCAGTGCAAATGTTTTTATTATGCTTATAATACAGCAGCGCAAAAAAAAAAAACACAGAAAAGAAAGAAAGATAGGAAGAGCGAAAGAAAGAGTGAGATAAAGTAAGAAGGCAGGAAGGAGTAATTTTAGATTTAAAGTGCATTCCGTTTTGCATACTTGAAATACCTTTTTTCCACTAACCCTCAGTTGAAAGACGGCGCCTGTATAGTGGTCCTTCCTTTCTCGCCCGTCCTCCTTTTCTTTTATGCGATAGCAATTAGATGGACACATCCAAAGCGGATTTCTGCCGACGTGCGTCGCCGTCGCCGTGAGGTTTCCGTATGACGTCAACGACGATGAAATCGTCGCCGCGTCCAGATGCTGAATTGGCGAGTGAAAGGGCGCGAGGGGACGCCGCTTTCACGGGAGCGAACGCACGTCGAGAGCAAACGCGCGTTCTGCGCCGTGCTCCCTGAAGGGCTGCAGAATTAACGCGTCTCTTTCATCCTTACAATCACCATAAATATGAAGCCGGGGGAGGGGGAGGAAAGGGAGGCGACGTTTAGCTGCGGCACGCAAGTGCCTATTCATATCAGAGGCTCCGGCAACAGTCACCAACGCCGCACGCATTTTGAGCGAACGCGGGCAAAACGCCGACGGCGTCGACAACAGTTCTGCGTGTGCTACCAAAGCCGCTCACCTTACCGGTGCTGCTGCATGTCGCCCTTAGGGCCTGTGTTTTTTTTTTTCGGCCACTTTGATTTGATTTCCCATTGGCTTATCATTTCTGCACTTTAATAAAACTACGAAATAATTTCCCCTATGCTTTTTCCTGGCTTCATTATCTATGGCTTGATATGGCTTCGTAGAACACAGGTGACGTAACTGCGACACACTTGTCAGTTGCAGAAAGTGAGAGTATTGTCACTTGCTGCATGACATCTTCTATATACACTTAATTGTGTAAAGAAATCGGAGTTGTGCCCAGTGCAAATGTTTTTATTATGCTTATAATACAGCAGCGCAAAAAACACAGAAAAGAAAGAAAGATAGGAAGAGCGAAAGAAAGAGTGAGATAAAGTAAGAAGGCAGGAAGGAGTAATTTTAGATTTAAAGTGCATTCCGTTTTGCATACTTGAAATACCTTTTTTCCACTAACCCTCAGTTGAAAGACGGCGCCTGTATAGTGGTCCTTCCTTTCTCGCCCGTCTCCTTTTTCTTTTTATTGCGATAGCAATTATATGGACACTCCAAAGCGGATTTCTGCCGACGGCGTCGCCGTCGCCGTGAGGTTCCGTATGACGTCAACGACGATGAAATCGTCGCCGCGCTCCAGATGCTGAATGTGCGAGTGAAAGGGCGCGAGGGACGCGCGCTTTCACGGGGAGCGAACGCACGTCGAGAGCACGCAAACGCGGTTCTGCGCCGTGCTCCCTGAAGGGCTGCAGAATTACGCGTCTCTTTCCTCCTTTACAATCACCATATATAGAGAGCAAACGCGACTTCTTCCGTCGCGCGAAAGGCCGTGGGGGGATGGGAGGGAAGGAGGGAAGGCGACGTTTAGCTGCGGCACCAAATGCGTATTTATATAAAAACGTTGCGAGGCGAGAAGGTGGGTAAGATTTCCGACGCTGCTCCACGAGTGTCCTATTCCGATCTTGTCGAAAACCTCCGAGCCGCCCCCAGAGGCCCTGGCAACAGTCACCAACGCTGCGCGCGTTCGGTGCGAACGCGGGCAAAACGCCGACGGCGTCGACAACAGTCCTGCGCGTTGATGGTGCTGCTGCATGTCCAAGTTTATACAGCTGATAAAACTACTATCCTTACTCCGTACTAAGTTGCTATCGCAATTGATGCTTCGCCTTTCGGGTGAAACTGCGACAATTTTTTATTCTGACATTACGCTGCTGTAAAGTCAAACGTCGATATAACGAACCTCGATTTAACGGGGTTCGTGATGTAACGAACCATTTTTATTCCCTGACCTTAGTTCCATCAAGTTAACGAAACCTTGACTTAACGAAATTCGCGATATAACGAAGTTTTTCGCTGGAAGTACACCTTCGTTATATCGAGGATCGACCGTATTATGAACATATTATCCAACTCGTCCATTCCTCTTAGGCGCTGCGTTTAAATATGGCGCTCCCCTCTCCGGCACAGCGGCGACCGGGAGGCCATGGAGCGCGTGGCTTACGAGGCGGCCATCGACCAGGCGACCGTGGGCGTGCTGTACAGCGAGATGATGCTGTGTCCTCAGATGCTGGCCTCTTCAAGCACTACGCTCCGGTGGCAAGGGATGCCCGAGAGCATGGTCAGCACCAGGGACGCACTGGACGCTGCGCTACAGGGACTGCGCAAGGCTGAGCTGGAGACGGGCGCCAAGTTCAGGCTCAACCTGTCTTGCGCTCGTGGAATGCCCGGTTAGTATCGCGCCTTGCCCGTGAAAGATGTCACGAGAAGGATGTAGGCAGAATACAGCGCATTTTTTTTTTTAGTTGTCACAGGCTTCCTAACTTTATCGGGAGTTTTCCACTAGGTACCTTTTTCTTTCACACAGTGGTGGCTTTAACGGCAGTGACGTTCTCAAGTATTATTGCGCAACAAAAAGACACGGACGGGAGAGAAGAACACACACACCAAGCGCAAACTTTCAACTAAACTTATTGTGCCACTGAATCAGTTTACATGTGTGAAGCAGTATATAGACTGTGCATGCGCTTACTTGAACTGAAAAGGATTGCGCATTCATGTAACATAGTTACGAGTCAAGTGATGCCGCCTCCAAGAAACTTAGTTCTTTTTCTGTGAGAGCCAGTGAAAGGAAACTAACACATTTATCACCCAATTTTTTATTCATCTGCGCTTCAGTTATTTCACGGATAAGCTGCGTCCTGCCACGGGACACAATCGTGCAATAGTCCTCGATAGGTTTGCAGCCGTGATCGGGACAATGAATTTTCTTTTGAAGCTCTCTTTCCCCCCAGTGGGTGAAGCTGCGGACGACGGAATGATTATTATAGCGATGTTCTAACAGCTCCGCTGTAAAAGGCATTCGTGTACCGAACAATAGGTCAGGCTTGATCTCACAGCAGGTACGTTTCTTTGGGACGTTACACCCTATAATTTCGATTTTAAACACAGGCACGCGCACACACTAACGGTGGCTGACTGTGTCCGAGTATATGGTGAGTAATTGTGCGTGCGATGAAAACGATGCGTACGAGAACAACGACAAGACGACGGCACGTCGAACGAGGCATGACGACGACAACGGCGGCTTAAGCATGTCTTAACCCTTTATACTTTACCGCAGCTCTACGTTCCTTCGCTTCTCACACTGCTCCTCGTTGCGACACTGACAAAAGCGCGCTGTCTCGCAGAGTGGGCGCCCGAAGTTCTGGAGCTCTGCCGTGAGTACAGCGGCCGAGGCGTGGTTGGTATCGACGTCTGCGGCGTAGTCCAGCCCGTCGAAGGACAGTCAGTGCGGGTACATCCGAATGCTAACGACTACGGTGAAGAGGTCACCGACCCCTTGATCATCCACACTTTCCAGGCGAGTTCACGCGTCAACCACATCGTTATTTTGGTTTAATTGAACCCTTAACGAGGGGAAGGACAAAGGATGGGTTACAGGAAGACTCGAGGCTTCAATGGACTTGCTAATGCTCGCACATATGATGCGAGCATTTGCAAATTCTTTCTTTTTTTTAAGGAAAGAAGCAAAGAAAGAAATAAAGAAGAAGAAACATGATCCACTAGCTGAGTGGTTCCCCGCGTTAAAACATTTCTTTGGTTCATATGTGTAAGAATAAACCTGTAATGCCCAAACACAGTTCCACATCAAGGAAAAGAGGAACAAATTTTTCACTGTTATTTCTGGCCAAAGAGTACAGTTGTGAAAAAAAGTTAATTTATAGCGTAATCATTACAATACTTAATTAATTCATAATTGGTTTCTTGAACTATCCGCAGCTGAAACTTAACTCCATCCATACTCCTGCGTATCAAAAACGCAACTATGGGCGTATGGGCCCATCAGCACTATGAGGTATCAAACTCAGCGTATCATATACGATACGTTAGGCATTACCGGGATAAGTGGGGCTAAAACTGACATAATATAATAAGAATCCCCGTTACACCCTCTTGCCTCGACGCAGCGTGCTGTCTCTTGCGGCGTGCACCGTACCGTGCATGCGGCTGAGGCGGGACCCCCAGTCACCGTGTTGCGTGCCGTTCGAGAACTCCATGCCGAGCGCATCGGCCACGGCTACCGGGCAGTCGCTGATGGTGGCGACGCCTACCGGCAAGCGTTGGCGGCGGGGGTCCACTTTGAGTGCTGCCCGACGAGCAGCTACCTCACCGGTGGCGTAGACCTCAACGCTGCGGAGCACCCCATATTGAAGTATGCAAACACACGCGTACACACGCTTGTCCCTCTCAATAGTAGGTTTTAGCGCAGCGGAGGCAAGCTTAGCTAATGAATGTTTTAATCGTACCAGTTGGTTGATTGACTGATTGATTGATTGGTTGTTCATGGGCAAAATCGCGTCACTCACTCTGACGAATGGACCATGAATCGGACGGTAGGAGCTGGGCGTCAAGAATGTAATAACGCTTTGAATATAAGGTGAAACGAAATAAGTAACAGGAAATTAGGCTTCTATCTTGTACGGGTTCGAAAAGCCAACGTTCGGTTTCGCCTCACGCGGTTGGCCTAGGCCGCGATATCGGCGCGGCCTGGACAATCGCGTGAGACGAAACCGAACGTCGGCTTTTCGAACACGTACAAGATAGCGGTCTAGGAGATCAAATTGTCTCATACAGATATATGTGCTGAATAACCAGTAACATTTCCGAAACCCTGCTTCGAACTTCGAACTTACAGGATAGTAGGATTTAATTCGCGCGCAACCAGTGAATGACGAAGTGAAACGCTGCTCTGCGTCGTCACCTATGAACTAGGTGCTCGAAATCGAAAATGCAGCTAAGCTATAGAGAGAAGGTACTCAATGGACATGCCGTTTCTTCATTTTGTTTAGTGCATATTTCTTTATATAACGTTTTTTGTTTCGTACTGTGCTGCTCGGGGCGATTGTGCCTGATTCTCGCGCTCATAGCTGACGTGACAACTCACTGATAAAAAATCCTTGTATAGGGTTTGTGTTTTTGCATATAGCATATTCACCGGCTTTTGTTTGGAAAGGCATAATGCTTTGTTAGGTGAAGTCTGACATAATGGGAGGACATATACAAATCGCCCACAGACGAAAGGTCCGAAGAAGTTACAGCTGTAAGTTTGTAACCACAACGTTCTACTAAAATTTCCACTTGTTCATGTCTTAACGTGATGCGTTCGCGATATCAGCTTCTACGCTTAGTTTTGAGCCATAGTTTTAAGCCTGCACCATCTCTAACGACCGAATACGTATACCAACGTCATATCGGACTCCACATATATAGTTCTTGTAAAAAAATTAATCTCCTCTACACTTGCCCTTTCGCTTTTGACTTATATACACTCGAATTCTTGGGTAGAGTCGTTCCGGAAACTCCGTAATGGCACTTCTGGCAGACCATGCAGATGAAGACCTCCATCAGCCCTGCACGGAGGGCTGATGGAGGCTGTACAGTCGCCGTACAATAAGGAAGACGCATTTCTGGCTGCTTAACTTTAACACAGCTCGATGTAGCGAGGAAACATCGCTTGGTCAACTTTAGAAAGAAGACACATTGAGGATTGACACTAGTTCAACTTAGCGCTGGTAAAGCAGTCTTTAAAAACGCCATTTTTGTAAACCACGCGGTTATGTGTGTTGAATACTAAATACTATTCCCTTCAGACTCGGCGTCCACGAAGTGTCGTGGACGCATGTCGGTAGCAATCTATATATATATTTTTCTTTCTTGAACTGCTTGTGGGCCAATAAATAACTTGTGCATGTTATTCTAGCGGGTGATTCAATCCTTTTCATGAAAAATCTTAGCCTGACTGACTTTACAATATTCAATTATTTAGTTACTCGGTAATTATGATGACTCATCATAAAATGCACAAAGTGTCGATCATCCCACCACCTTGATTTGCTTTCAGTGGAGTCTCAAACACCCTGGCATAAAATTATATATGTTTCACACATGTATCGACAGTCGATCATAATTCGTGTCTGAAGAAAATGATGATGAAAGTTTCGTTTCTTGAATTTCGCGCGTAAACCAAATTGCCGGCACGTACCGTCAGAATGACGTCACGAAGTGCAAGGTACTTCTTCATATTCGCGCCATGGCGGCTGAGTAAAAGTTGGCGATAATTGCTTTAGCATTAACAAGTTTAGCATTTAGCTCTTTTAGAAGACAGTGTGGTTCCGTCGGTGCAGCAACTTCAAGACGGCGTAGCCGCCATTATTGCGTTATTGTGTGTTTTCCGGCTTACCAAGCCACTTCTCACAGCACCTGTCGCTTTTTTTGGTGTTGCATGTAGAAGGGTATAATTCATCCTAATACAGGTGGAACAATTTTTCTCTTTAGGGTCCCTTAAGGCTATAGCGCATTCAGGGCACCCTTGCAACCGGAAATATACCCAGCACCCTCCACCGCAGAAACACAAAAATGCGTTTTAGAGGTGTGTTCGGCTTAAAGAGACACAAAAGCAAAACAATAAATCAACTTAGACTGCTAAACTATTCTTTGGAAACTCTGCTGTCATTAATTACACTGCAATGGGTCAATTATTAGAAGAGAAAATGAAGCTCAGTTAATTTTTTTTTTTGAATTTCGTGCGAGAACCCCAACGTCAGCACTTCAGTGTGACGTCACGACTTCTAAAGTAACTTTTCGTATTTGGGCCACGTTGGCTCAGTAAAAGTTCGCGAAACTTGCCACACTCAGTCTTGGGCTCTTTTATAACACAATGTAGTCAATCTTTACCGCTAAAGAATTAACTGGAACCTAGAAGACGCTGCCAAAAACCATGACGTCACGGTGAGCTAGGGCGGGAACTTCAAGGTGGCGTCGCCACTCGCCTCTGTGTTTTTCGTTTCTTTCGGGCTTACCAAGCGGCTCCTCGCGGTAAGAGTCGCGTTATCGATATTGGGGAAGGGTAATCTACTGATACAGAAGAACTCATTTTTCCGTTTAGTGTCCCTTTAAGTACATGGCGGCGACTATGCGATCATAACGCAGGGCGCGGCGCGTAAGATTCGACGTGCGATTGTTGAAGATGCGTGCAGAATAAGCGCATTCTTATTCGCGATGATAATACGTAGGCTCCGGCGTGACGGCGCAAGCTTCTCGCTGAACACCGACAACCCGACCATCACGCACACGACGTTGGACGACGAGTACCGACTGGCGCTGAAGCTCGGACTGACGCCCGACGACCTGCTGCAATGCGTGAGTGCGCCTGTCGTGCGAAATCTTGCGGACCGTTGTATACTCTAGAGTGCTCCCATCTTTCCCTATAGAGATATCTGCTTGAAAATCGGATGATTGAGTCGTGGCATTTTATAATACATTTCGAAGCAACACCTGAGGTAGAATCGCCCTAGAGTGGCGGTTTCTATAGTATAATATCACATCCTGCAATTATTTGACATGCACTTAAGTTAGTGCAGCAAGTATACACAAGAGCCTTTGCACATCTGCCTTCATCGGAATGATGCCGCCGCCGCAAGGGCAACGAACCCGCACCCTCGCCCTCGGCAGCGTGAGCGCCGTCGCCCCTGAGCCGTCGAGGCTTGATGAGTTGCAATGAGAACACTTCCCATTCATTCCTGCCCGACACTTCGTGCTCCCTTTCCGACACTTTCAGTTACTGTAGAGGTTCCTCTGAGTGCGACCACGTTAACAAACCTTTCTCTTTCGTCATGCGCGCGTAAAATAACACGTTTTGCAAGTATAGAACTTCGAATGCGCTGCAAAGAACGATAAGTGGGAGGTTAGTTTTATCGAGGAACGTGTCTGTTCCATAGTTGTGCGCGACGGATGAAGCGTATACACGAGTTGGCGACGGCGGCGTAGAACCTATATATAGGCCTCCCAGACAACACAACACATCCCGTGGATGTCCCGGAAAGATCCGAGCGACCTAGCTTTTTATGGGACGTACTGAGGACATCCACAGCACCATGCCCTCAGCAGGATACATCCTCAGCAGGACATTCTCAGGACGTTGCTTCCAGATGTGTTTATTTGTGAGCTTCATGCTTGCCCGAACGAAATAGATACTAACCGAAAATGAAATGCAAATGGCACACTAAAGAAAAAAAATATTTGTAGAATATTTTGTTTTAAACGTTATTATTATTATTATTATTATTATTATTATTATTATTATTATTATTATTATTATTATTATTATTATTATTATTATTATTATTATTATTATTATTATTATTATTATTATTATTATTATTATGTTATTGGTCGTGGTATCCTAAGCGCACCTTCCACCGACGACGATTATCTTGAAACAGCAAAAGCTGATCTCGAACGCTGTGCTATTGTAAGTGGTGGTGCTGCATGCACCTGAGGTAGTTCGTTTGATACTGAACTGCTTTTTAATGTTGGCACGAAATAAAGACGCAAAATTTTTCAGATTTCAGAGCACATATGAAAGCGCACAAATATCAAAACGGAGCCTTACAATATGGGTTCACATATCCGAGTTGCGTCATGCATATATTAACCTAATTTGTAAATAATGAATTGCCCTCTAATCAGAGTCAAACAGTATATGCCTTGGAACACGTCCCAACATAATCCTAAAATCATCCTCCAATTATGTACCTGGTATGTTCTCGGTATCTATATACTTGGGACGGACAAGTGGACTTGATCAGGAGCCTTTTAGGATCAGTGCTGGACATCCTTAGGATGAACGAATGTCCTGATGCCGACATCCGAGAGACTTACTGCGGATGATTTTGCGTTGTATGGGGGAATATACCGTGCACCTCGTGGCTTTTTTGTTTTGTTTGTTCTTTCCTTTCCTGCCTCGCACGTGCATTTGACGGCATATTCCTTTTTGTATTCGTTTTTTGATTGTCTACTAACAGAATCGCTCGGCCATATCCGCCAGTTTTCTACCTGACGACGAGAAATGGGAACTGGAGCAAAAGTTCAACCGACTCACCTGTCCGGACTCGGCGAACGCATAGGAGGCCGCTGTTGTTCGCTCTGTGCGATTAAAACAGTAAATAAAACACAGTGATTTGCAGGGTTTGGAGACAGGGGAGTATGGAGGTAATTGAGACATTCTTACACCCTCAAGCCAGTAAAGCTGCTTTGTTTTGAGTGCGATTAGCATTATTTGGAAACTTAATCCAGCTTGCGGTCTATCTGTATCTAACCTCTTTCACGCCCAACTTTGGTTACTGGGCAGCCCATGGTTTAATGCGGGGAGCATCGGGATGCTGTGCTGAGGGAACTGCGTTCGAAATAACCAAACGTCTGCCCAACGTGGGTCACTGGGAATGTGCCGCTATTCATTGCCAAAAAACATCTGGAGGACGCTTAAGCTTCGCCTTTAAGAGCGGAACGCGATAGCATTCAAAGATCCCTGGCTGCTTATGCAGGCTTTTTTCTCGTATACTAAAATTGCAATCCGACGCTATCACGTCTGTAGGTTGTGGCTAAGTCGTACTTTACGATTTTTCTGACGGATATTACTTTGAGAAATTGAGTTTTGTTCACTAACGCCTTCCGCCACGCGAAGGGCCTGCCCGGTCGGGGTGGTTCGGGATGATTATTTCCGCCCAAGACGCCGGCGAGCCCACGCCGACGCCGGACTTTCTGCGACATGGAGCCCTTAACGCTGTCGCGTTAAAACGTCCCTTAAAACATATCTGGTGCTCGGCGGGATCGAACCCGCGCCATATGTGTGTGTGTGTTCAGACGCTCACCACTAGATGGCGGAGCACGTCCAGAGGCGAGCGCGAGCGAGGAACCCGTCTACAGCACACGCGCCTCACACATGACGCGTTTCGGCGGCGGCAATACGGTATGTCGCTACATTGCTGATAAATGCCCATCGTATTAACGTTGACAGACGGCCTGAGATGGTTTCTACAGTATTTTAAAAGCGAAGCCTTTTCTTTGCGAACCTCGCCGTGACCGCGCGGGAGCTGCGGCCTGGCTGCTCCCTTGCCGAATATGCCAACCAATCACAGCGGAGCAGGCGCACCGCTGGGTTCCTTGCAGCACCACCAGGCGCGCGGAGACGAGCGAGAATGAAAAGCATGTATGCATACCGGAGTAACTCAAGCAGGCTAGGTGACTATTTGTCACCGCCCCGTTACAAAGGGGATGCCAATAAATAATAATCATCATCATCTGCGGCAGCGGCGGCACCGGCCGTGCGGGAGAAAAAGAACCAGAAAGCTCTCCTTCGCGCATCCACGGCTACACGGTAATGAGGAAGTAAACGCTTCTTGTGGATATCATGGATTCGAAGTGCGCTACGTACGTATGCGCATGCTGCCTCTGAAACCATGATACGTTCAAGGCGTCCGTCCTACCCGCTAGTAGTCAGCAACTCCGCTTAACAATTAAAGGCTCGGTATAATTTATGTGCTCCCGCGCTTGTGTATTTTGTGTGTGTGCGTGCATGTACTCGGGATTCCACTCGTTATGCACTCACGCAAAGTATCGCTGTATATAGATTCGAACTCGTCGGATATGCTGCATTGTTAATTAGTTGCTATATTTGACGGTGTTTTTCCCCGTCAAATTTGGCAGGCAGTCTGGCAACATTGACCCCAGAGTTTGGCAACAAACTTCCACCACACCAGTCGGAACTTTGCCCTTAGATTAATTGTGACGTTTTAACAGCTGCGCGTGCGTGCGTCCCACGTTTTATATACCTCTCTTATGCGATTTCGTGCACGCTGCGTACGCTCAACACACGATCAAGTTTTCTGTTAGATACTTCCAAAGTGGGCGAAGTCCGATGCTACGATCGCACACACGCTTCTCTCGAGCCGCTCTCTGAAACGTCCGGCTCGTGCGTCACGTGTTGTTAGCCTATATTGTAGTGTTCCGAAAACACTTATAGTGACTTTGGAGTAACATATTTACTGAAAATTTAGCGACTTCTATTCTCAATTCTGCGACACACTCCAAAAAAAAAAAAAAAAGGTTGGCAACACTGCTGACAGGGTGATCATCTTTCCGGGTACCATTATTTTGGCGATCGCATTAAAGCTTAAGTATATATATAGAAACTTTATTTGGCTGGAAAATATTTGAAGTATAGCGGTGGTCGGAGCCCCTCAGTCCAGGGCCCCACTGGCCTCTGCCGCCTGCCTGACCTGGCTAATTAAGGACTTTTGTCCTGCCAAGTCGGAACGGGCGAGCTGTGCCTCCCACTGCTCCATTGAGATATTATTAGTGGGCCTATGAGGGTGCTTACTACACTCCCAGGTCACATGTATTAGTGTAGGTATGCCACCGCACCAAGGGCATGTGGCCCTATAGCGGGTGGGATACATGGCATTTAGCAGTTTTAGATGGGGGAATACCCCGGTCTGTATTTTGCGCCAATCGGCGGCCTCTTCCCCGCTAAGTTGTGGGTGAGGCGGCGGGTATTTTCTGCGGACTCCGCGCTGATGAGCAAGGATGTCTTTTGCATTTAAATTGATGGGATTTTGTGAGGGATAGTGTGAGGGGTTGGGGTTCGAAGAGGACGCCATCGCTCGGTTAGTAGACGCTCGAGCTAAAGCGTTAGCCTGTTCGTTCCCCTGTACCCCCGAATGTCCCGGGCACCAGAGTAGGCGATGGCGGTGGTTGAACGATCTGGGGATTATCGCGAGGCTAGCCGCAGTCACGTGCCCCTTAAGAAACATGCAACATGTCTCCCGGGAGTCAGTGACCACGACTGAGTCCCTTTCCGAACGCTCCGCGTGAGCGAGCGCGATCGCCACTGCTAACATTTCGGCTGAGGTGGGGGAGCCCGCCGTGGTCGACGCGGTAATTTGCTGCTGGCTGATCGCGTTCACGACTGCCAGGGCGTACCTCCTTTGGTAGGGCTGCCCGGTAGCCTCTGCATACGCAGCTGCGTCCGTGTAGTACGTATTGTACCTAGCGTTATTGGAGTACATCGATTGAATATGTTGTGCGCGTGCTTTGCGCCTTTCCTTGTTGTACTCGGGATGCATATTCTTGGGAATTGGAGCTACTGTAATTTTGGATCTCACCGAAGGAGGGAGAGGTACGGCCTCTTCGGTGAGATAAATCGGGTATGCTGGGATATTAAGTCGTGCCAATATTGCCCTACCAGTTTTTGTGAAGCTGAGGCGCTCCCTCTGTCGCATCAGAGTGGCCTGCCTCAGTTCGTCGAAAGTATTGTGTACTCCCAAAGCTAGCATGCGCTCCGTGGAGGTAGATTTAGGCAGGCCCAGAGCCGCCTTGAAAGCTGTTCGAATTATCGTGTTGGCCTGCCTCTCCTCTTCCCTGTTCAGGATTTGGTAGGGCAAGCCATATGTGATTCGACTAATCACTAAGGCCTGTACGAGCCTTAGGGTATCGATTTCTCGCATTCCCGCCTTTCTATACGTCACTCGACGTATCATTTGGGCTATGTTGTGGGTTGCGGATTTGATGGTTTTGAGCGTCTGTGCTGCTCTCCCGTCGCTCTGAAGCCACAAACCCAGGACTCGCATCGTAGGTACCTCTCGGACCATTTGGCCCTCAACCACAATGTTAATCGACCCTCTGGATTTGTAGCCTTTCGCGTGTATCCAGATCCTAAAATGTAATCGAAAGGCCAAATTGTGTGAGTGGCGACATATCAGAAACGGAACCCCGACCTTGTCAGTATATGGCGATGCCCTGTCTTTCAAGGGTCAGTTAAGTCTTCAGGAACATCTTGAGGTCACCGACCAACTTCCGAAGACGATGTTTGGGTTCCGCAAGCATCTATCAACACAGGATGTCATGCTTCAGCTTCAAGAGCTGGCATTCAAAAGATCTACGCGAAACAGCCCCAGGTCAATCCTCGCCCTAGATCTCAAAGGGGCGTTCGACAATGTTACTCATGCTAGTATACTCACTAACCTCAATGAGACGAGGTGTGGGAGGCGCACTTTCGGATATATCAAAGACTCTGTCCTCCCGCAAGGCACGAATCTCAATGGGTGAAGAGCGATCAGAGCCCATTGAATTGGGGGAGCGGGGCACCCCACAGGGAGCAGTGTTATCACCAATCCTGTTTAATCTGGCCTTACTGCCACTGCCACGATTGCCAGACCAAATCGAAGGAATCGGACACCCGTTCTACGCGGACGATGTTACTATATGGATGGAGCGAGCGGGCTCCGACGGCTGGATGGAGGAGACACTTCAGGCGGCAGCACTCACAGTGCACGAGTACGCGAAGACCTGTGGACTCAGCTGCGCGCTGCAGAAGTCGTAACTCCTCGTAATCCAACCAGGAAAGCCCCGCAAGCAGCCCCAACCAGACATCTGCATCCAAATTGACGGCACGTGCCACAGTCAAGCCGTCGGACACATCTAGAATTCTCGGACTAATACAAGACAATGGCAAAGCACACGCCACCATCCCCAAGATGAAGACCAGCGCGGAGATCTTAGCCAAGCTGAGAAGGGTTTCAACTAGAAACAGAAGACTGAAAGAAGACGACGCCCTCAGACTAGTGCAGGCATTCATACCATCCAGGATAACATATTCGGCCCACGCGTATCTCAATCTAGACAGGACTCAAAAGAATACACTCGATACCATCATCAGAAAGGCCACCAAGCAAGCCCTCGGCCTACCCATCTATTCGTCGACCCAGCGCCTTCAAGCCATGGGGGCACACATCACAGTCGACGAACGCATAGAAGCCCACCTGTCTAACCAGCGACTCCGCCTGAGCCAGACAAATCATGGCCGCGCGGTGCTGGATAAGATAGGGTGGCGCAAGGAGAGAGCAACAATCAAGAGGTACATTTCAACTGAATGGATGACGACAATCACCACCAAGCCCTTATATACCCCGAAACATGACGCCGGAGAAAAATGATGGCAGGAGAGAAGCCAGAGCTCAGGCGATTAATTCCAAAATGCAGCGGTTGGAGGGAGCCCTATACGTGGATGCGTCCCTCGTCAAGGGCAGTAGCAAAGCAGCGGCGGTGGTAACCGACGGGGAATGGTTGATAAACAGCGCTGCAGTCAACACCAGAGAGTCAGCGACAGCATAGGAAATGGCCATAGCCCTGGCGCTCGTCCAACCGGGCGCCAGGGTAGTGGTTACCGACTCCAAAAGAGCTTACGGCAGCTGCAGGAAAGGGGTGATCTCCTCAGAGGCAACCGCGATATTAACGAATAAAAGGGCAGCGGAGCGAGCCGTAGAGCTCGTATAGGTGCCTGCTCACACAGAGGTAGCCGGCAACGTCATAGCCGATTACCATGCCCGAGCGATGACCCTCCGGGCAGGGCAGGACGCCGACACCACCAACCTGGTGCTCACGTACAGAGAGATTACCTCCGAGTATAGGGAGGATCGGCGCACCTTCCCCGAGCCGCACCGCACCCTGAGCAGGGAACAACAAACAATCATCAGGCGCATTCAGGCGGGTTCACTTACCCACCCTGCCCTGATGAATAAATTCTACCCAGAAACCGAAGAGGACATTTGTCCATTTTGCACAAACAACACAGGCACCCTCGCACACATCCTGATGGAGTGCACTTCACTCAAATCCCCTATACCCCCCATCCCCCCTCCGTCCCCCACTACCCCACCCCATGAGCGATGGGAGACCTTACGGTCCAGCCCCACCCTGTCGATCCAGCTTGCGCTGGCGGCTAGGGGCCAGGAGCTGCTGGCCGTATATGGGTCCCGAAACCATGGAACCACCCCGTCCGACGTCTGAGAAGACGCCGTCATTTGAGCTCAATAAATGTTTTTCTACTACTATTAAGAAAAAACTTATTTGATCTGTATTGGTGAATTACCTTTCTATACTCCGTGTCATACCTAGGAGGAAAAGCTGTGAATGCTAAAGATAGCTCTTTTCGCATGTGTGACCTAAATATAGTGTGCGACATATGAAAGATAGAAAGACGTCGCGAAATGTGACGTATTCATTGCGCGAAAGGCCGTCAAGGGTATGAACCTATATACAGTCGAACCCGGATATAACGAACACACACATAATAAATTATTGTGCATAACGAACAGCAGTCAAATCCCCTTGAAAATTTTTAAATAAAATTTTTATTTTATGTATCAAATTACCTATATATCGAAATTTTTTGTGATCCCCTTCGGAATCGATATATCAGGGTTCGATTGTACTACCACGACCACGGCCGCTCGGTGAAAACATTTTCATCGAGCGGCCGTGGTACTACCAAATGAGTGGATTGACATGTTTCAGCGACCAGTGGCCACAGCGCATCAATTGCAGTTGAGACCAGAACATATATGCGCCACCTACTGGAACCAAAAAGGTGCACAATTATTATGTGTATTTTGACACAATTGCGTCTACAAGTTGTAGTTGTAATATACGAAGTATTTTATTCTTTAGAAAGCGTCGCAGACCAAGAACAACTGCATTGCAAAACGCGCGGAGTAAGACATTTATGATCGCACTACTTGCGTAGCATCCGCACAGTTGCCTGCTAAGTATGAAACGGGCTACACAATACCAACAATACAACTCCTACTGTAAGAGGCTTGGAAAACCAGAAAATACGCAATTTAAGCGAAAGACCTGTTGCCCAATGCCGTCTTGAAGTTCCCGCAGCTCTCACACCTGCTCGCTCTGACGTCATGGATTTTGACGATGTCGTTAGAAGAGACCGTAATTTTTTTATCGGTAAAGATCGACTACGTTCTAAGAAAAAGAAAATACAGTGGAATCTTGATGATACGATCACAGCTAATACGAATTTCCGGATGATGCGATTTTTTCTGTGGTCCCGGCCGAGCCCCCATTACTTTGCAACGTGCTAGAGGACGGTTGTTACGAAACGATTTTCGACTCGCGTCGGTTGATACGAATAAACACCGCCCCATCGACGGCCGCGAAAAAGAACAGCGCGCAGTCACGCGCTTTCTCCCTTTCTCTTTTGGTGCGGAGGCGCGGACGCGGAGCCGGACAGCGCAGAGGCCGCGACTGGGCGCGAAGAGTTTGAAGCGGTGGCGCTTTTGTTGCTTTTGTGCTTTTCGTGGGGAAGCGCGGCCGCAGCAGCGAGCAGAGGTTCGTGCGGTCTATCGCTTCAACGGAAACTGAGCGGCGTAAGCACAGCGCACACAAAGGTCAGAGCCGTGTGGAGATCGCTTTCAAGATACGGTGCGCGCGACAACACCGACAGCCAGCACAGGCGCTAAGTACAAGAACGCATTTGTTGGCAGGGTAGAAGCCGCCCCCCCCCTTTCCTCCCTTCCCGCTTTACTCCTTTCGCGTGGGAGATATCGTCGCCAGTTACCCTTGCGCCTGGTTGCAAGATACGCATTTGGTGCCGCAGCAGAGCGCCCCCCCCCACGGCCTTTCGCGCGACGGAACTCGCGTTTGCTCTCCGCGAAGGCGCGCGTCCCCCACGCGCTTTCATTCCCACATACGGCACGCGGCGACGATTTTATCGCCCTTGGACTCATGCTCCACGTATCGGGCTCCTCCTCCGCATCGCCCTCGCTGATCTCCTCTTCCATCGGTGGGCGCACTTCGTTGAGAACCGTGCTCGCTACCGCCCTTGTCGGTGAAATTTTACCGTTGAAGCCGCATTATAACCGGTATTTCGTCTCACGCGGCTGCACTGTAAGCGGTATGCGTATACATGGAGTTCTACGGGAGGGTAAACGGGAGTCGGAAAAGGCCGCGTTGTAGCCAGTTCTGCACTATAAACGGTTACGTTATAAGTGGTCTATACTGTAAATGCTTTTTACATACGTGTGCCTGAGTGAGTTCACCTCTGACTCTTTAATTAGTTTTAATTGTGTTTCGATGATACGAATTTCGGCTAATACGAATATTTTGCGTGACCCCGTGAGATTCGTATAATCGAGATTCCACTGTAACCGAAGACTGAGCACTGCAAGTATCAGGAATGTTACTGTTTATATATAGATATAGTCTGGAAAGGAGCCCACATACAAAAAAGCGTTTATGGTTACTAACGTTACGGCTGTGCTACGGCCGAAATGTTAGCAACTAAACCTACGGAACATTTCGAAATTATATAAAGCTCACACTTGTACTAACCTGTACTAGAACATCAGGATTCTCATTCTTCTTTCTTGCCAATGTTTTAATAAATTGGGTTAAGGCTGCTGGTAATACATGTACTATATGCTGAAAACTTTTCACTACAATCTGGCAAGTAATTTCCTTGAAAAGGTTACGCAAGTAAGCATAAAACATATATATATGAGATACGACATTATGAGAACATTTTTGTTTCCTTGTTTACCAGAAGGGCCCAGAAGTCTACAGCAGAATGCACGCAATTTCGTTGCTTTCTTTCCATCGTCTCCAAAGCCTTTCTTGACGTCGTTTTTCCTCCCTCATTATTCTTTCCTCTCTGTGGAGCTCAAGTACTCTGGTTTGTGAATCAGTTCTTTATCAAGGCAGATGGGAAAATCTCAGGAAATATACCTGGGGGGTATTTTGTAAGTGTCCACATAGTGGACGTGTCCATTTCGTCTTCTGCTGAAGTTCTGATGAGCCGCCTTCTGCTCACGTTGTCGTTCCTCATAGGCCCGCACAATACGCGGCCTACCCACACGGCCGGAACACAACTGAGGTAACATGCCTATGCAATGCGTCAAGTTACCAGCCAAATAGACACACCCATTGGCTATTACACACAGCTGGGGCACATTGGCGATATGCTTTTGCTTTGTATCGAGGATACGGTGTTTTTGGTCTACACGCTCAGTCTATGTACGCAGCGATCCGCTGGAAACTAGCATATAACAGCTCAGCTGTAAAGTTATTCGATACAAGATGCAGCCATAGGAGTTGCCCGGTTATTTTTTTTTTAATTGTTTTTCCTGGCAGCTCAATTTTTTATGCACTCATGTGGCAACTCTCATGTCCAAATAATCAGTCAGCCTACTGTATTTCAGACTTCCAATACTGTTAACTGTATCCAGTAGAGCTTTAAAAGCTCCATCACAGTAAAGTATGGTAAGGTAGAAAGTACAAAAAACTGGTCTGCAAGCAGACAGGATTGGCACTTACCGAAGATGAAGCATCCACCCCGTTGGTTTTGCCCTTCTTCTGGTCTTGTTCTTCGCACTTTCTGCCCGGCCAAATATTTAAATTGGACAAACTTGACACATTACAGATGGTTTCAAGCTGCATAAATGTTTCACGAGTGTACGCATGCAACTTGTAAAGTAAGGTGTTGAATTTGTCAGCTATCAGTAGCACTTCAGAGAATTGTGGTACCTTCTTTTGCTACACATTTATTAAGCTGTTATTCTGCAATTTCCTATTTTCTAACAATTTTGCTATAATTGCAAGTTCTTCGAAAATTTTCCCAGGTGTAAATTAAAATTTTGCGACTACATTCTTAGAATCTTTCCTAAATTTCATTCAGACCAGCTTGGGAGTTTCCTGATGATAAAATGTCAGCATTTGTCGTGCTTTAAGGACTGAGCTAAAAACTTTCCCTAAAGAAAATACTCCGACCAACAAATGACAACTACAGGCAAAAGTTAAATGCCGAGTACTCACATCATCTTGCTATATACCTGACCATGTGGCTGCTTCGTACAAGCATAATAAGAAGCCACAATTCAAAGACCTTCAGTCTTCTATTATATATACATGTACTCCACAGGAGTAAAATTTCTGAACGTCATGTTTTTTCAAGTTGCATGCTGCAACCATCTATTACAATGCTGAGGAATGGGCCTTGGTTCATGCTGATTTCAACATTCAATTTAATAAAATAACCTTTCCCTCAGCGTCGGTATTTCCCATGTTAAAAGGCACAGCAATGTATAGGGGAAAATATACAGCCAGAAGTGGATGAGCTTTTATTAGGAAAACTTGCAGTGACAACCAACAAGCATGTGATAAAATGAGCATATTTAAAATATCAACTTGAACACTCAATATACGGCATATATGAAATGCAACTGTGCACAGGAACATGATTTTGAACCACGTTTTTTTCTTGGTGGTAAACTATTAACTGATGAACTATGACTAGTGAACTTGCCACCCAGGTGGCCGCTAGCCAGTCACGGCAGTCCTGTGGCTAATTCACAACCAAATAATGTTCACATTCTCATCTTCTTCCTCTCCATCTGCTTGAGGTAATGTGACCGTTTGCAGCAACTCAGCGGGCACGCCTCCGCATATCCCCTTCTCTTTGCAGTACGTCCTCAGAGCTGTCTCCATTGGAAATGGAAAGTGGCTGACTAGCAGCTTGCGGTAGGCCTCGGGTGAGCAACGGTAGATGTCGAGCGCCAACTGCAGCGTGGGCTCAGTCCACTTTATGGGCTGGTCATTGGGAAGCTTCTGCAGCCACTCAACTTGGTCCATTCGGAGGAAGCGGCTCAGCAGCTCTGTCTGGCGTGCCAGTGCTGCCATGACACGCACTTTCTGGCAAGACAAGTCGGCCACCTTGCGTCGCAGTTCATCAGCCTGTTGGCACAATGCTGTTGTCTCCTCCTTTAGCTTTTCATAGCTTGAGGGCCTGCATATATGTGGGTAGGAGAGTCACTAAAGGCAAAAAGATCGGTGTGCATTCAGTCTAGAGACCATGGGAAAAAGTGTGGTCTAGCCTCACTATCCTAGCGCACAACCTCGAAGGTCCACAGAATCACAACGGTGGCTACAGATAAAAGTGCAGCCTACAGATATGCAAAGTACGCCTTGAAGCTGCAGCACAGTAGAAAGGGGTTGGTTAGACAAATACTACTGCGGACCACTCAATATGCAGCTGTGAACGTACCCTCCTGTAACACAGAGTGCCAACCGCAGTTTTTATTAGTTTATTAAGCAGCACTCCTACACGAAAAAATGCAGACCATTCTGTCCATAAAACACCGAAGTGGTGATCAAGGGTGGGACTGCCCAAAGTCATTTTGGAGCAATCTTTGGAGCAAGTAAAATTGCATTTTGGAGCAGTTTGGAGCAGACCAAATTGCATTTTGGAGCAGCTTGAAGCAGACTAAACTTCATTTTGGAGCAATTTGGAGCAGACAAAATTTCAATTTGAAGCAGTTTGAAGCAGGCCAATCTGAATTTTGGTGGAATAATGGAATGTGGCAGCACACTTCGAAACCTTGACGAAACACAGAATAAACCAACACGAAGTGCGTAGTAGAAGCACGCTTTGTATCTAAAGCGTACTAGAATACGGAAGAGTGGGTCAAGTGGTGGCACGGCGCATGCTTTCTAGTAAAGCCGAAAACATCGGTGACACTACGATCGAACTATACAATCCCCCGCTGACGCTTACGATAGCGAAAAATGTTCTCAAATCAGGTGGTCCAATTGGTGCTGTAACAATTTCTGGGTCACCATATGGCACCGCAGACCCAGAGAGCCGCAATCAACCCTGGGGTGGTATAACGCAAAGCTATTCCAATTTGCTTTTATTGTGATAGCAATTAAATGGACACTTCAGGCGTATTTCTGCCGTCGGCACTGCCCTGATGTTATCTATAAAGTCAATGGGTTATAACTTCTTCGCCGCACCGTATGCTGTATGTGCGAGTGAAAGCGTGCGAGGGTGAGCCGACGATGGAGCCTCAATCTCGCTTGCGCAAGGAGGAAAGCGGGGAGAAAATCCGACGGCGAATCCGATGCCGAATGGTAAAGTCGTACTTTACCATTTTCCTGACGGATTTCGCTGTGCGAAATTCAATTTTTATTCACCAAAACCTTGCACCACGTGGAGGGCCTGCGCGGTCGGGGTGGTTGGGGATGATTTTCTCCGCCACCCGCATCGCACGCCGGTGCCGGTTGCCGACACCGGATTTTCTGCGACACGGGGCCCTTAACCCTTTGCGGTCCGGTGTCAGGCAGGGCCCGACAACGCAAGACGGCCGTAGCGGTCCGCTGTCGGGCACCGCTCGACAAGGGGGTTCGGGGGTTAAATTTCGCGGTTTTTCTCACTGCGATTCGTGCGCATGCTTTGTATACATGATGCGCCATCTTTTGAGGGATAAATAAACTTTGTTTCTTGAAGTTTACTTCTCTTTGCTCTAGGGTGCAGAACAATGTTCAGCACGGCTTCTGGATACCAGAGCGTTCTCACTTGCGTGCGGAACAGCACGTTCGCGCGGTTCGCTGAGAAGCATGATCACTTTTTCATCGCGTGCGTTTTACGGTGGCGCATTTAGTGAAAGCTTCTAGATGTTTCCATTGTCAATAGCTTTATTTTGAGGCGCACACAGCTGCAGAATCATGCTGAGAAAGAGCAGCGACACCTGCAGTACCGTCGCAACCTCTTCCAACAGCTGGTGGGTGACGTGAGGGCTATAGAGCCAAAAATTGGGGCCTGTCTGCGTGGAAGGAGTGCGAGGAAATGCTAGATGGGAGGAGCCATTCATCTACAAGCTCCCAGGCCGAAATAGCAAAGACTGTGCTGTTTGTAGCGATCGAAAAACGAACGGAGGCAGGAGGGAAACTGTGTTTTTCTGCAAAACCTGCAGTAACAACCCTGGCCTGCACCCAGAAAAATGCTTCGAGCGGCATCACACACTGCTCAAATATCGGCAGAGGAGTTGCCTGCAGAATGCAAAAGAAAAAATAAATATCCTATGAGTTTTTCGTCCACAGTTTGTGGTTTTCATCGCGGCGCTATAAACTGGCAAAATAGTTTCGGACCGGGACAGCCGGAAAGTGGGTAAAAGTTTCGGACCGCAAAGGGTTAATGCTGTCACGTTAAAATGCGCCCTCTTCCGTCGCGTGCAAGGCACCGGGGGAGGGGAGGTAGGGGCGTTCAACTGTAACTGGCGCACGGTCGCGCCAGTGACCGCGCGAACCCTACCTTGAAAGTGATCTGCGATGGGGACTGAGTGCGAGTGCTGATAGCTTCGTGTGCGCAGTGTTTTCGCCGCTTAGTTCACATTGAAGTGATGCAGCATGAAGGCCAATTCGGTCGCTGCTATTGCCGCGCTTCCTTACTATAGCGTTTTTGACAGTGAGTTTTGGCGGTCATCGAGTAAGATATGGTCACGTTTGCTTGTGCGCTCGAGACACCGTGCTTGTTAATTTCGTTAGCGAATTTTTACAGGCTTACACTGCCGATAAAACTAACATCCCGACTTCGTAAAGCTGTCTACTAATTTGCTATCGCAATCAATACTACGCCTTTCAGACAAAATTGTGACTTTTTATTCCAAATCCACCATTAGCCCTTCGTGATAGGTTAAAATGGTTCAGGCCTCGCCCATATGGACTTAAAAACAGATTGGAATAGTCTTACTTTTTACCGGCGCTGGGGACAGAGACGCCCACCAGCTGAACCTGCTGCAGCGCGCGCCTCCATAGTTCGCTTACGGCGTCCTCAGCCTACTTTTTGTCACTTTGCACCTCAGCTAGGGTGTGCCGCGCCGCTGGGTCCACTCAATTGTATTGAAGTACACGCTAAATACAGCTGCCCTGGTCGTCCCGACAGCAGCGACAACAGCCGGGAAGGGCCTCGGGCGTGCCGGCCATTTGCCGGAGGCGCCGAAAGTCCAGTGTTACAAGCGTGAAAATGACGAGAAACTGCGGGAGGCGCCGTCACGTGATGTGCGGAATATGAATGGCTGCACTCTTTTTCGGAGAACGTATTGAGTAGCTGTTCGCAGCTACTGCTGGAGCACACATGCTGAAGCCATTCTGGCGCAGCGTGGCGCAATTTTGGTAAACTTTCTGTGTATGGCGCAATTGGCGCAGGAGTGCCACCCCTGGGTGATGCTACATTCACATCCACAAGTGACTGTGCAGGCAGGCATGGCTGAGGGGTCTGCAAAACACACCTCATAACCATAAGAATGTCAGACATGAACTGCTGACAATACATATGCACCCACCACTTCATGCAGTGGAGCATTGGTTTTGCATACAACTGCACCTAGCAGGCAATTTTCGGCCCAATTTTCTTGGTAAAAAAAAGGCGTGCATTACAGTCGGGTAATACCGTAATAAAAATTGCGAGCTACCGTTATTTCTTGAAAATATTGCTAGGGCAGGCCGAAAAGAACTGTTTTCAACTGGAGATGACGTGTGTTCAATGCATTCACCGTCCCCTAAGCTTTGCTGGGACAATCTGCCACTAAACGTGTTGCTACTGGGATCACCATAGGGGTCAGGCCCAAGCATGCTGACGGTTCATGTTTGAATTATCTAGCAATGGCCTACTTTAAGATCGAAATAATGAATGTGTGGGGCCCATAGAAATGCATGGGTGCCAGCCGGAACCTTCGGTTGGCATCAAAATAACCAAAAATTGAATTAGCCGGAGTCAATCAACGGAAGTCTACTGCATTGTCACCAACTGCACTTGTCATACAGTAGAACCCCGCTGTTGCGTTCCCCGGTGCTGCGTTTTCCCGGCTGTTACGTTGTTTTCGGCCAGGTCCTGGCATAGCTCCCATAGAACCCAATGCATTGGTAACCCCGCTGTTGCGTCGCAACTGTGGGACCGTTCCTGCTTCATGCGTTGCGAGCTGCCACCCCGCGCTGGCCCGAGCGGCCATTTTGACTTTTCATGTCACTTGGCTGGGTGGCTGGACGATGGGATTGGCCGCCCAAAGTGCCGGGGCGATACCTATGACATATTTTTGGTTTCCGCCAGCAAAAGCATGGCCTTTCAGATCCGTATTTGCTATCTAAAGATGGTGTCTATGATGCGTTGTGGCCCTAAAATTGGTTTTGGCGCATAGATGTTCCGTATAAAGTCCAAGGGCGATAACGCCATCGCCGCGCACAGTATGTGCTAGTGAAAGCGTGCGAGGGGAGCTGACAACCCTGGCTAAATCTCGCGTGCGCAAGAAAGAAAAGCGGGGATGAAGCGCGCCTTCTTCCGTTGCGCTCGAGGCACTGACGAGGGAGGGAGGGAGGTATAGCGGGCGGCGTTGTACTCTGGCATCAACTGCGTACTACTCGGTGTCACGCGGTCGCGCGGGTCGTATCTTGAAAGCGATCTGAGTTGGGAGCAGAGTCTAGGCAGTGTAGGTGCGTCGGCGGCTCGTAGCTTTGTGTGTGCTGTGTGTTCTCGGTGCTCAGTTTGCGTTGAAGCGATAGACAACAGCACGAAGGTCACTGCTCGCTGCTGCAGTGGCGCTTTTTTCATGGCAGCATTCGACAGCGCGTGTCCGCGCTCATCGAGTGTGATGGGATGTGTTCGTGTTTGCCTTTAGGCGCTGACACCATGCTTGTTTTCAGTTAATAAGTGAATGTTTACAAGTTTATATGGATGATAAAACTACTATCGTTACTTTGTATAGCTGTCTACTAATTTGCTATCGCAATCGATGCTTCGGCTTTCGGGCGAAACTACGACTTTTTTTCACATGTAAGAATTAAAACAATATTGTGTGCAATTCAATCACCAGTCATTTCTCAAATTTTCCTGTTTCTCGGCTTTTGCGTTTCCTGGCTCTTACGTTTTTTTTTTTTTACGGTCCCATGAGGAACGTATCAGCGGGGTTCTACTGTATTGTGTTCCGCTGTCTGTCAAAACCAAGCAGTGAACTGCCAAATGTAAGTAAACTAGTAAGCATTTGATGCCACAGAAAAATAGAGCACACGTTTCCCAAAACCATATGATTGGTCCAAATCTATGTAATTCTTAAGTTAACTTTACTGTAAGTAATAGCTCACCTAGGCAAGATGGGTGTCAAATCCGATGGTGCAAGTGATTCAACCGATAGGATGACTGGCATCTGAGTACTCGGGCTCGTCCCTTTATTGGGCAATGGAACCCCGCTGGGTTTGCTCACAGGCACCAGAATGATGGGGCCAGTGTTGGGAAGGCAGCTGACTGAAGGAAGCACTGAAAGACAAGAGAAACACATTATTACACTTTGTGCTGTCCGACTTCTAATTGGAGGTAATGAACAGATAAAGGCCAGATTTTACTTTTGTCCCGACAGATTTTGGTTTTCACTCATCATCATAAATAAATGTTCATCGATAAATCATAAGAAATGTATAAAAACTATCTGGACCAATACAGCCTACGCTGGGTAGTGGCCAGTCCAGTGAAAATATGCGAATGAGGTCAGCAGTGCAAAAAATAAACAAATATAATCTAATAAAAAGGCATATCCGCAATCACATCACTACAATAGATAACAGGCAACATAAGCAAAATACACAGACAACTGCAAGTGAAATGAACTGCTTACAAATCCTGATTTGGCAAATAAATTATTTCAAACTATATTTAAGTTTTTCTGCTATCTTAATTTCAATGGGTAGCTTATTCAAAATTTTTGTCCCATGAAATTTAATTAATCGTTCTCCGTATAAATGGTAGCATGTAGGCAAATTAATATTGCCATTTGATGAATATTTAGTGTTTAGAGATGACATGTTGAAGAGAGTATTAGAGAGAGGAAAGCAAGTGCCTGTTATTTTGTTAACAAAGAGGGCAGCCTTATAGTTATGAAGTTCTGAAACTGAGAGTATACACTGTTCCCGAAATATAGTGTTAATTTTACCATTCACGCAGTTAGCACATAATATGCTTAGCACTCTCCTTCATAGTCACTGTACTGGCTTTAGATATGGCATATGTTACACCCCATGATTCTATCCAACAATTTATGTGGGAATGACAAAATGAAAAGTGCAGTGACCGAAGCACAGAATGGAGAAAACATTGTCGTGACTTAATTAGCGTATGACAGCCACACGCCACCTCCCTGCATACGCTGTGGATTTGTTCTTCCTAGTGCAGGTGCTCGTCAAAAAACATGCCCAAGCATTTAAAAGAAACGACTTGTTGGGTTAGCTCGGTGTGCAGGCAGAGTTTAACTGATGAAGTATCAATATTCTTTCTTCTAGATAGAAAAATAACGTATCAAGTTTTTTCAGAATTTAATGCTAATTTGTATTCAATGAACCAGTTACTGATCCTTGACAACTCAGTGATTATGTTGGCATTATGTTGCTCAATGACGCTATGCTCACATCCGAGTCCTCTACGAAATGCAGTGCTCTGATTGCTGGAGCTCGTAGAAGACGCCCCTGGTAGGGCCAATGAAAAGGGAAAGAAAATCGGCCATAGGCGACTTCCTGACACGAGTGTTCGAAGTGGCCATCGCTATCGAGTCAGAGCAACATCGATTCATTTTGATAGCTAACATCTGGCAGACTGTTAAGGTAAGGAAACAAATGATACTGAGCGCCCGAGTTTGCCTCTCTGAACACTGCGCATCCGCGAGGCTGCTGCATGGGCATTCTACGGTAGTTCCCTCTAAATCGAAGTGCTCAAATCTGCATTTCCTGTTACAGCTTGTCCCATCAATAAAGTAACTGGTTACATGTAATTTGTAACTGAAAAAGTAATTGAATTACAGGGCGTATTTATGGGTAAAAAAAAGTAATCTGGGACGAGGTTTATTGCAGTCGTCGAGCGATAGCCGGATGCACAGCGGCAGCAACAATGGTTCAGCAGTGAACTGACCGTGCGACATGCGATGGCGATGGCGCATTCTAGCGTGATCTTCTGGCTCCGAGGCACGCAATGGCGATGGAACTTGCTAGAGCCGTTCTTCCTTACAATCAATTGCCCCCAGCTTGAAAAAGGAATCCATCCTGGTGACCTACGGCGATGACAAAACAATGGGCTCATAATAAGGCTTGAGCCTGTCTACGTGAGCAACTTCACGTCTCCGGAGACGGTGGTCACTTGGGGGAGTCAGTTGCTCGACGATGTAGATGACGGGCGAGGTTTGGGCAATGACGCGATAAGGACCATCAAATTTTGGAAGTAGTTTGAAAGAGAGGCCAGGACTCGTAGGTTGCACCCAGAGCCATACATGGGATTCAGGTGAGAAAGTAGGAACAGGTCTGCCGTCGTCACGTCGAAGCTCCTGGTGGGATTGGTCTGCGGCAGTCAGCGAGCGGGTGAGCTGCCAACATTCCTCAAGAAGCTTAGCGGCGGTGGAAACCAGACTGCACTTTGAAGCATCTGGATGATATGGAAAAATTGTGTCAATCGTACAGGAAGATTCACGGCCGTAGAGAAGGAAAAACGGAGACAATCCGGTTGAGGCTTGTTTGGGGGTGTTGCATGCATATGTTACAAACAGTAGAACAAGGTCCCAGCTGAAATGATCTGAGGCAACGTACATGGACAGCATGTTGCCGAGAGTAGGGTTGAACCGTTCTGTCAGGCCATTTGTCTAGGGGTGACAGGCGGTAGTGCTGCAATGTATAATGTTGCATTGATGAAGGAGAGTCTTCACTACAGAAGGAAACACGCGCCCTCGGTCACTCAAGAGTTCACGAGGAGCGCCGTGGCGCAGAATGAGGTGATAGAGGATGAAACGAGCGACCACGTGCGCTGTGGCCGATGGGAGGGCAGCGGTTTCCGCATGTCACGTCAGGTGATCGACGGCGACTATGGCCCAACGGTTGCCAGCAGCCGTACATGGGAGAGGACTATATAAATCAATCCTGACACAGTCAAAGGGGCGGATTGGGCATGGAAGTGGCTGCAATAGGGTGGCTGGATGAGGAGCCAATTTGAGACATTGGCAATCAGGGCACGAGCGAATGTATTTGCTTACATAATTGTACATGCTCCGCCAGTAATATCGAAGTCAAAGGCACGTGTAGGTTTTCGACACACCACCATGGCCACACTGCGGGTCGGTGTGAAATGAAGTGCAGATATCGCTACGAAGTTGATGCGGGACCACTAGAAGCCACTTGCGGCCATCGCATGGTAATTTCGGCGGGACAGAAGTCTATCTTGAAGTGTGAAATGAGGTGCTTGATGGCAGAGCGCACGAAAAACCGATACTCCGACAGTATTCTCTAGAAGGTTCAGAAGAGCGGCTATCCATGGGTCCTTTTGCTACTCTGAAGCCATGTCGGTGATGTCTAAAGGTAACCGAGCGGCAGTCAGGAGCCAAACGCTGTTGACAACGGGTGAAACTGGCAAACGTGATATAGTGTCAGCGTCAGAATGTTTGCTCCCGGAGCGGTAGACAACCCTGATGTTGTATTCCTGTACATGTAGGGCCCATCGCACTAGGCGGCCAGACGGGTCTTTCAGGGACGACAACCAGCAAAGAGCATGGTTATCTTTGACGACGTCGAAAGGTCGACCGTAAAGGTACGGCCGAAATTTCGCAAGAACCAACACAATGGCTAGGCATTCCTTTTCAGTCACAGAGTAGTTCGCTTCAGCTTTGGTGAGAGTTCGGCTGGCATAGGCTACGATGCCGCTGGCGTCCGTGTCAATTTCCGTAGGAGCATCCGGATCAAAGTGACGTAAAATTGGTGGCGAGGTAAGTAGAAGGCTTAAAGTGGTAAAAGCGGCCAGGTAGCGGTCAGGCCAGGTCTTCGTACCAGGTAGAAAGGTCACTGGTGCCGGCAAGACTGCTGTGTCAGGGGTGCAATGATGGTAGCGAAATTTCACACAATACAACGAAAATAGGATCACAGGCCTGTGAAGCTATGCAGTGCCCTAAGTGACGTTGGCTTAGGAAATTCAGCCATGGCGCGGAGCTTAGAGGGATCAGGAAGTATGCCATGCTTGGAAACAACATGGCCCAATATAGCTAATTCTGTTGTGCCGAAAAAAACACTTCTTTAAGTTAACCTGCAGGCCAGCTTGTGTAAGGCAGGTCAAAACTTGTTTCAAGCATTGTAGGTGTGTCTGGAAGACGGGCGCAAATACTACATCATCTAAATAACAAAGGCACGTTTGCCACTTTAGGCCATGCAAGATAGTGTCCATCATCCGTTCAAAGGTGGCCGGCACATTACAAAGGCCAAACGGCATGACATTAAATTCATACAAGCCGTCGGGTGTGACAAATGCAGTCTCACAACGATCAGCCTCGGCCATGGGCACCTGCCAGTATCCAAAGCGAAGATCTAAGGAAGAAAAAAATTCGGCTCCTTGTAAGCAGTCAAGTGCGTCATCTATGCGCGGCAAAGGATAGACATCCCTTCGCATGATCTTATTCAAATGACAATAATCGACACAAAATCAGATGGAACCATCTTTCTTTTTAACAAGAATGATTGGGGATGCCCATGGACTACTTGATGGCTGAATAACGCCACGAGTGAGCATGTCGGTCAGCTGCTAGTCAATAACCAGTCTCTCTGGGGCTGAAACCCGGTAAGGTCGCTGCTGCAGAGGAGCATGAGAGCCAGTGTCGATGGTGTGGGAGACAGCTGTTGCTCGACCCAAAGAAGTAGTGTGGCAATCAACTGAATCTCGGATTTGATGGAGAAGACAGAGAAGCTCGTCGCGCTGAGTCGAAGTAAGGTTACGGTCGATGAATGTGGTAAAGGGGTGCGGTGAAGAACTCGAAGGCACAGGGTCTATAGCGGCGATGTAAGCGGCAGGTGGGTCTCCATGCGTGTTGAAAAGCAAGTGCACCGGCTGAGCCTGACCGAGGCACTCGTGGCGTAACAAATGAAGCGGGAGTGATGTCGAGTTACAAACACACATGGAAGTGGCACCAGCATGGAAGTTAAGCACAGCGAATGGCAGAGGAACCATTCAGCGACGGGTGAAGAAGTCAGACGGCATAAAAAGCACACTACCGTCACAAAGGGAGTCACACGACAAGGGGACGATAACAGACGACCACGGAGGTATGTCAGTGTCTTCTCTGAGGACAAGTTTGGCAGGAGGCTGCTCTTCAAAAGACGTGACACAAAGAGGTAGGAACGCAACCTTGGTGCGGGTGCAGTCAATGATGGCATGATGGCTTGAAAGAAAATCCCGTCCCAAGATGACATCGTGAACAAGAGACAAGAACAAAAAATTCAATAACTCATTTAATGGGCTCAGAATCGAAAGGCGGATCTTGGTGAATCATGGCGTTGAAATTCACTTGGCGGGTACGTGAAAGTCGGTGGCCAGAAGCGAGCAGTAGGTGGCATTCTTGCGCCGGCCGGCATAGACGTGCCACGTGGCCAGTAATTCCGCAGGAGTAGCAAATCGGCCGGTTGTCTGGTGTGCGCCATGGGTTCTGCGTGCGGGGGGGATTCTGTGGCACTAACCAGGCGGGAAACGGTAGTATCCGCGTTGGTGCATGAAACGCTGCATGGGTTGGCGTTGCGGGCATCGTAGCGACATGCGCATAGCTGAGTGGAGCAGCAACAAGAGGGTTGTGCAAGGCGGGAGGAATGCATTCAGCGACTTGTTCCTGGATGACGTGCTACAGCATGGGTGTCAACAAAAAGAAGGGCGTCTCTTGCATCAGTGACACCAATGAAAGTTGGCGGGCCACCTCTTCACGAACAAACTGCTGAATTTGCATGGTCATTGAAGAGCCATCAGCGGCAGCGGTCAAGCCAGAGAGACAGCTTATCAGTAAATTTCGCATGGCGAGCCGCTACTTTGGCAACTCATCATAGCTCTGGCAGAGGGTCACTACTTCAGACACAGTGCTGGGGTTCTTTGCCAACAGCACCTCAAAGGGATCGTCATCAACCCCCTTTAAAATATGCCTGATCTTGTCGCTTTCTGCCATTGTTGCATCGACACGCTTGCAGAGGTCAATGACATCCTCGATGTAACTCGTAAATGTCTCACTACTCTGCCGAGCTCGTTCTCTCAAACATTGCTCGGTGCGATGCTTGCAGACTGCAGGCCACCTAAACACCTCTGTAAAGCTGGTCTTGAACGCCACTCAAGTTGAGACGTCAGGTTAATGGTTGCGGTACCACAAGTTCGCAATATCGCTCAGATAGAATATGACGTTCGTTTCGTAGCCTCGTCCCACTTGTTGTGGTTGCTCACCTTTGTAGGAGTCGTGCCAGTCCTCCACGTCATGGTCTCCTATCCCACTGAAAATGGCAGGGTCGCGCTGATGCAATGCACCCGAGTAGGCCACGGTAGGCATCGTGGCCGTTGGACACGGTGACGGGTCTTCCGTCATGACGGGAAGGGATGGCAGAGTCCTGCTTCAAAGTTCCAGGTTTTCAGGCATACCGCACTCCACCAAATGTGATGAGCTTTATCGGAGTTGTCGAGCGATAGCCGGAGACAGTGGCAGGAACGACGGCTCAGCTGGACTGGCTAACTGGCCGCGCGACCTGCAATGGCGCTTTCTGGTGTGCCGATCTTCTGGCTCCGAGGCACGCGATGGCAATGGAACTTTCTCAAGCCGTTCTACTCCCTTACAAATCAACCAATTACAAAAGTACAAAAAAATGTGATTACATGTAATTATTTTACATGTAATTTATCATGTACAAGCCTGTCCATCCCAGAGTAGCCAAAGCTACAAAGGAAACCCAATATGGCTTTCTCAGAAAATGAAGTTTCGCAAATGAAGGAAAATCTGTCCTGGTTCACAAATTGAACCCGGGACCAAAGCCTTTTCAGGGCCGTTGCTCTACAATCTGAGCTAGCCAGGAGGCTAGCAGATTGCAGAGCGAGGGTGCATCAATCAACAACTTGAAGCACAGCGTCTGTGTGCTTTCAGCAACGAGCACACCCCTGCGGACAAGGTGAGTGAATGATGAGGTCCAGCAGTGACTGCACATGGCAAGAATATTACTATGATCATGAAGCTACAGAAAATACCACTAACCTGAGTTAGTATTCGGAGCACCGGTGTTAGGCACCGCAACAGGTGGAACAGCAGGCGGACCGCTCACAGTGTAACGGTGATCGCCTTGTGTAATGGCAGGAACAAGGATGATGTTGCCACCCGAAGTGGCCACAGTAAATGGTGGACCAGTGTTCACGGGTGGTGTCACTAATGTTGTCATGGCTGACGGAGTGACCTGCGTGTGCTGTGCTTGCTTGGCACAGCTTGCACGGTTGGTGGCTGCAACAGCGCAAAAAAGGATGTCGAGGTGGCATTTACAAAATCCAGAACGTGCACATTCTGTAGTGTAGTATGCATACTTGCCAGCCTGTGAACAATAACGGTCGTAAGAATGCCACGGACATGAGAAAGTACGAGAGAGGGAGGGAGGTCTAGCACCCATTTTTTCCCTTAAAAGCTTCACCAGAGCACACACTTTTTGCAGCATACAGGCACACTTTATTTGCAAATATTTATACTTTTATACATGGCACGCAAAGTAGCAGCAACATCAAAAGCAGGAATTGAAGAGCAACACAGTGTTTTTAGATCACCGTGACTTTTCCAGCGACACTGCTGATGCCAATTTTGCCTAATTCAACGCAGCTGCCAATTTCCATGCCAAGATTACAATTTTACAGTTCTCTTGAATGATGTTTTTGTTACAGACTTCTCGCGCAGTAACGATATTGAACTGCCTGTGTTTATTGACTATCTATTTGACTATACCTCCAGTGATTGGTCAAGCTTCCAGTGTAATTCAACTAATAGAGTAATTGAAGATACATTGATCACCCAGCTTTGATAAAGTGAGCGCCAAATTTCTGAAAAGTACCTGCTCTTATAGCTCTACTCAATGTAGTTAAAAGTATTTCAGCAATCGCTCAACACATCTGCTGTTTCATTTGAATGAAAAACAGGAAAAAATTGTTCCTTTGCACAAACAGGCAGCAGCACGACACCTGCAAATTATCGTCCCTGATCATTAACCAGTACCTGGTGCAAATTATTGGAACAAATAATATTTGCTAACCTTGCAGACTTTCTAGAGCATAAGTAATTTTTCATGCCACCACAACATGGACATTGCAAGTAATTCTCCCCATGTGAATCACACTTATTAAATGAACTTTTACTCATGAACTACACCAATACGTGATGTTTTTTCCTTATCGATTATATCTTTTTAGATTTTTTAGATTTTTTAAAAGCCTTTCACCAGCAGTGGCAAAAACATTTACATTAAAAATTAAACAAATTGAACCTTGATCACAACCTTCTAGAGCAGACTGAGTAATTTCTCGTTAATCATTACCAGTTCGTAACAATGCCGCAAGGCTCTGCCCTGGGACATCTTTTACTCCTTGACTTGCCTGCAGCAACAACATCTGACACAGATCTATTTGCAGGTGACTGTTTAATCTACAGAGAAATAACTACCGAACATGACATCATCCTTCTTCAGGCCAGCCTTAATAACGTCAGAAACGGGTGCCAAATCTGGCAAACGAAACGAAACATTAACAAACGTAAGTTTATGAGAGGATCTCGATGTGACAGCAACCTGCCTGTGTACTATTTGAACAATATTGTGATGGGCTCAGTAACAATATTGCTTTAGAAATGACCAATTCATATAAATACTTAGAATGCAATAACATTTAACTTCACATGGAATCACCATGTTTATTATATAATTGACAGAGCAAACTTCTTGCCGAAATATTTGTGCCATAACTTTTACAGTGCTTCATCTCTTTTAAAATTGCTTATTAATATCTTGTAAAGGCCAATATTAGAAAGTGCTGCAGCTATATGAAGCACCTTTTACAAACACCTAATACATTGTTTCGAACTAATCCAAAATACCTCGTTTTATTCTTTGGGACTACAACAGTGCTGCAAGCGTGTCTTCGATGAAATGAAGTCTGTGTTTTCAGCCACTAGCAACACATCTGAGGATTTCCTGCCTATCATTTTTTCATATTATATCATCCCCCTGCTCTACATCCGAAATTAATCTCACGACCACATTACTTATCTCTGCACACTGATCATCAGCATAAAGTTAAAATTCGTATGTGTAACGCAACATGTTTTTTACAACCAAAATTTTTGCCATTAACATAAAAACAAATGCAGTGAGCTTTCCACTTATATTGTATATTTCAATAAAAATTTTTCAAAAAGAATTAGCTAGTACTGTAGACTAACAGCAAGCATTTGTATGAATGAATGTTAGTTTTCGTGCTGCACTGTAATTAACAAACTCTCAGGTAACATTTTATAATGTGCATAATCGTCTGTTCTTTCTCCTTTAACCCATTCTTCTCTTCATACCTAAAGGCCCTGAGTGTAAAATAAACAAACATAATCAATGGAGGCCAAGGCTGGTATGATGTAGCGAATCCTTCCACTCTTCACTTGATAACACAGACAGATAATGATACAGATGGCATTGTAATAGAACCATCAGGTTATCCCAGCCCAAGAAAAACAATGGGTTCTGTCTCTGCCCATACAATGAACTGAAAGGAGGCTTTTGTTAGCCATTTTTTATTATAATATAGCAGCCTCTTTATAACAGCCTCTTTTTGCTCCACCTCAAGGGCGCCCACAACAGCCATTGACTTTGAACGATTCTGCTTGACTTTCATTCCAGATGAGGCCTTCATTGTAAATATAAAAGATCTGGACAAGAGCCCCATTGCTGCAAGGTTAAAAATGCGTGTCCACCTGGTCGGAGATGAGCTGGCTGCCTTTTGGCCACTGATGATGAAACCACAGGTGTCATGACAGTAGAAACAGTTGCGACACTCGTGGCTGTGGAGACGACAGTATCCACCTTAGCAACGGTGTCAACAGCAGTAGTAACATTCGTACTGCTGCTTGTGGGACCACTCCGTACAAGCCTTCGGCGCTGTTTCGGAACTTTCCGGTGGCTGAACAGAGTGGGCACAGCAAACGGCTTGAGCTTGCGATCAGTGCGTTTAGGCTCATACTGGTCCTCTTCGAAGTGCACCTGCAGAATATGGTTATAGAGCAAAACAAAACAAAAAATTAATAAATTTATATGTTAATAGTTCACAGCTATCAGCTGCCCAACAGTAGAGGGCATAACCACCTTCGGATATATCCTTGCCAGCATTCACAAGCATAGGTCGGCGCACTCACTCATGAGTGCACTCATTCATACTCACTTCAAAGGCGTGAGGGCGAGTGCGAGTGAGTGCCAGTGAGTGTGAGTGGAAGTGAGTGTGAGTGCGAGTGAGTGCAGGTGAGTGCGAGTGTGAGTGCAAGTGAGTGCGAGTGTGAGTGCAAGTGAGTGCGAGTGCGAGTGAGTGCGAGTCAGTGCCAGTGAGTGTGAGTGCAGGTGAGTGCGAGTGCGAGTGAGTGCCTGTGAGTGCGAGTGAGTGTGAGTGCGAGTGAGTGCCAGTGAGTGTGAGTGTGAGTGAGTGTGAGTGCAGGTGAGTGCCAGTGAGTGTGAGTGAGTGTGAGTGGAGGTGAGAGCCAGTGAGTGGAGGTGAGTGTGAGTGGAGGTGAGAGCCAATGAGTGGAAGTGAGTGTGAGTGCAGCTGAGTGTGAACGTGACTGAGTGCTTAGAGTGTGAATGTGGTGAGTGCTTCTGGGTGTATAGAGGTGAGTGTGAACGTGAGTGTGAGTGCAGGTGAATGTGAACATGAGTGAGGGCTTGGGAGTGGAAGTGAGTGTGAATGTGGTGAGTGCTTGAACGATAAGCAGAGGTGATATCGGTTCACCTTGCTTGCGGAAAAATGGAGGCGTGCTGTGTGTACAAGCTCACTCGCGGTGATGACTTTTCGCGCTAGTAGATTGTGCACGCCAAGATAGAAACCGCTCACTAAGGTTGTAATAATCCAAGGTTCAGGCATGAGTGAGACAATGTATAATGAAATGAGCGGATATATTATATTGTGATAGCAATTATATGGACACTCCAAGCGAACTTCTGCCGTGGTCGTGGACGTTGTTGTGATGTTCCGTATAAAGTCCAAAAGCGGTAAAATCGTCGCCGCGTGCCGGCGGTACGCTGTGTATGGGAGTGCAAGCTTGCGAGGGTCAGCCGACACCTGCTGCGCAATCTCGTGCGCGCGAGGGAAAATGCGGGGTGGAACTGCGCTACTTCTGTCGCGCGTCAGGGACGGGGGGGGGGAAGGTGGGGCAGGGTCGTCTTGCTCTGGCGGCGGCGGCCGCGTGGGTGTCGTATCTCGAAAGCGATCCACGACGTGGAAAAAGTGTGCACCCGCGCGGGCCTCCTCTTCAACGCGATTTGCGACACGAACTATGTTCAACTAGAGCCAGTAACTTCGTATGCATGTGTTTTAGACGTTTAGTTCGCTTTGAAGCGAGAGGCGGCACGAAGGTCAATTCGCTCGCGGCTATAGCTGCGCCTCCTTACTCCAGCGTTCTGACAGCGAGTTTCCGCGGTCATCGAGCGAGATGGGCTCTAGTTTACCTGCGCACGCGTGACACCGTGCTTGTCTATTTAGTTAGTAGGTGAATGTTTACAAGTTTATACGGCCCATTCAACTACTATCCTTGCTTCGTATAGCTCTCTACTAATTTGCTATCGCAATCGAAGCTTCGCCTGTCGGGCGAAACTGCGACATTTTCTTTAATACACCAGGGAATATGTATGGGGTGGAGCGCTGATGGCAGACATATCCAAATCATGACCAGCAAATTTTCCAATCACTTCCACTGAGTGAAGAAGCTTAATACCGTGTGATTTGCTACACCTTCGCTGGTCATCCGCCTTCAGAGGGTGTTATGGCTCCCCATTTTCTTCCTGCTTCCCTCTTAAACGTACACGTACAGGCTCCTTATATAAACAGGCAGAGCGGAAGAGGGACTAGCAAAGTTAGCACAGAGTAACAGACACGCACGCTCGCATACATGTAGAAAAAGCGAAGATGCAATGATAGATACCGCTTTGTTCTCCCTTTTGTGTTTGTTTCGGCGTTAAGTGGTTGACTAAGTATACGGACCAGTCAATCTCTCCCACTATTTCCCGCTCTCTTGGCTCAATCCAACCGAAGGGGAGCTTAGCGAGCATGGGCGGCAAGCATGCACACGTCTAATGTCAATGACAGAGAGATGGACAGAGAGAGGTTTAGGCTGACGTCAATGTTTATGTCACCATGAATAAATTGAAACAAAAACTTTAGTCGTGCTAGTTTTGCTCTACTTTGCAGTGTTAATAAACCAGCTCTCTTTAATAATTCAGTCAATGAATCCGTTAACTTGTACTTATTAAAACAGAACCTTATTGCCTTCCTCTGCACCCCTTCCATTCTTGCAATGAGTTTATTTATGTACAGAAACCAAACAATATTGGCGTGCTCCAGCACTGTTCGAACAAGCATTTGTAGGTCAGCAAATTTTATCTGGGGGCGCAAGACGAAGGTGTCTTCTCAGAAAGAAGAGTCGCTTTGGTGCTCTGTATGTACATTGATTTCCACTTGAGGTTATTTTGTTAACATGGCTTTCCCGTCGGAGAGTGTATGCTAAAGTGACACCTAAATATTTACGCTGAAATGCACAAGTAAGAGGTGTGTCATTAATAATGTAAGTGAACTCAGATATCTGTTTCTTTCTTACTGTTTGCTTTACAGATTTTTGGGCGTTTAGAGTCATCTGCCACTCCTGACACCAAGAAAAGGCAGAATTTTGTATATGGTGATTATCACTGTGATTAATTTTGCGGTACGAAATACAATAGTCAGTGAATAGATGGACGTTACCATGTAATCGGGAAGGCAAATTTTTTATGTATATTAAAAATAAAACTGGGTCCAAAACACTGCCTTGGCGCACTCCCGATGCAACAAGTGCTAAATTGGAAGCGTCGTTATGAATACACACGAATTGTGAGCGGTATAGTTCGGCACAGTGACTCATGAGTGCATTCATTTCAAAGGGGTGAGTGCGAGTGAGTGCCAGTGAGTGTGAGGGCAGGTGAGTGCGAGTGAGTGCCAGTGAATGTGAGTGCGAGTGAGTGCCAGTGAGTATGAGTGCAGGTGAGTGCGAGTGCGAGTGAGTGCAGGTGAGTGCGAGTGCGTACCAGTGAGTGTGAGTGCAGGTGAGTGCGAGTGTGAGTGAGTGTGAGTGGAGATGAGTGCGAGTGAGTGCGGGGCCTCGAAAAAATTATGGTGAGTGAGTGTGAGTAAGTATTCTCCCACACTGCTGACCTATGTTCACAAGCCACCATTGGTGCACTCATGATAAATAGCTGCTTCTTGTAATTAAAATCTTTGTGAAAATGCCACTGGCATTCAGAGTTTCTATTTTCCCTGCTATGGGCCAGGACAATACATCTGATATGGCAAACAGGCATTTTAAGGCCCACAAGCAGTGCAGCCATCCTTCCCTCACGATGAAGACCACCATCTTGTTCTTGCTAGCTTGCCTTTTTTCCCTTATGCAAGCGCGACTCACCCACTACAGGAAGGGACAAGAAGCCAGCAGTTAGTGTTCTTGGTTCTGGAGGTCAAGGAATAATGCAGAAGCTTAAAGGAAGAATTAAAAATGAATGAAATACTTAAAATACCACTTGAATGATAACTATAACTGACATTTGAGTGAGAGAGAGAGAAAAAAAAAAGGCTTTCTTTAAATCAACAAGTTTTGATGTTCTATTTGTGATGTACATGACTTTCTTTCTAATAAATGGACAGACTATGGCAATCTCAGGCTCCTGATGTCTACGAAGAGCAGATTTATTTAGATGAATTGCATAGCTTTATAGAACTTTATGTTCACAGCTGTTTGGCCAAATGGTTATGCTAATACTCTTTTTGTTCAGAGCTGTCCAACATTTTAGTATTTGAAAATATCTGCTTCTACAAGCTTCTTGCGTCATGTTTGTTTTCATTTTTGTATGTTATGTTGAAGTTGCCTTGTGGTCAGTGTAGTAAGCTTCGAGAAGTTGTGTACAAGTGTTGCACTTTCTGTTTCCATCATTTTGTAAGACAACGTCCAAGCATCCACCTGCCCAACATGTCAGCAATGTGGCATTTGAGACAACCTTCAAACAATTAAGTTTCCTTGCACAACTTTACACTATTCAATTCGTATTTGATTCGGCCTCAAAAATTACTATTTGCACACTACTAGTAGCATGCTAAAACAAAGTTCTAATTTGTTGTGAAACTAGTGCAGTGAAGTAGACCTCGCACTGTGCATTGTACAAAGCTGTGTCTAACAGTGCAAATCCGTGTGGACATGAAAAAGTGGCGCAACTAATTTTGAGGACATATGTTCACCGAGCGCACTTGAGGCACACATTAGAGTATTTTGCTTTCTGCATGCTGTTGTACATTTAAGGGTTTTTAGATTAATTAGGTAATGCCCCGAGGGCACCCTCGCGAACTAAGTAATAAATTAAGCAGTTCACTGTGGTCACTCCAAGGAGCTAGCTACCTCATGCACATGCTCAATTCTGTGCAAAATCCGCAGTTTGTTCCTACTGACCGGTACGTGTCACACGGCCACTTTCGATGGCGATCGAGGCGGACCTGGATCGAAATTCTCGACTGCGATTGGCTCCCTCCCGCAGCTTGCGCAAAGGAGAATCACGGCCGGGAAATTCGATCCTGATCGGTCTCGATCGCGATTGAAAGTGCGCCGTGTGACACCCGCATAACAAAATGCGTGCACACATATCAGGATGAATGCGGTGAATATTTCGTGCTCGAAACTTGTGGCGGAAAACAAGACTCTGACAGCGGCTACGTAATCGGCGACTCAAAACCTAATTCTGGAATAGAAGTCGGTTTAGAATTTATCATATTATGAAATATCAATGGCAACATAAGCAGCCCATAACGCGAAGAAACACCAAGGAACCTACCTCGCACACACCGTACCGATTGTCCTTCGGTGGCACCCAAAGTTTGCCGTTCTCTGCAATGTTCACTTTCACAGCCCATTCCAGCCTACGCTTGGGATCCCGCGGGAACGAATGGATGCGCAAACCACTTTTTCTTCCTGTTTGACACCCAACGGCGACGCATTTCATAGCGCCCGCTTAAAGTTGCTTTCACGCTAACGTAAAAGCGTCAGTAGCGATACCGCGGGACGAGAGCGTATATGGCGGTCGCAGCGACACAATCACACAAACTGACGAGAGCTTCCACAGAACACCTGCAGGCGACAACCAAATGGCGCGAAAAGCATTGGCGAGCACCATGCGACCACTCGAACACGGTGTAGAAGTTGCAAGTGCAGACGCGGCTGCACCAGCTACACGTGAACAACCCGGCTACTGCTGGAGCAACGCCGGAGTGAAACGCGTCTAAAAATGTTGCTGTTTGCAGTATCCACCGCTCCACGGCAGCACACGCAAGAAAACTGGAAAAGCGGGATATTTGAAGGTGTAAATTGTTATAGTTGCATGTAAAACGCTTTGAAAAAAAAAATAAAATAATTTGCTTACTGTTCAAGTCCTCTGCTGTAAACATTAAAGCCACTCACGCTTACATGTACAATTTTCTATTTTCTATGATTTAATAAACGTCTCTCTCTCTCTCAGGCTCCTTAAAAGACGATAATGCCTCCGAGAGAGCGGTCGTCTCGCTTGCTCTAGCAGATGGCGCGTTTTCTTGACCATTAATGTATCTAATTGCTCAATAATGTATCTAATTGATGCAAATCATGTCATATCGTGGCGAAACACTTCATTTGTACTGTCAGCGCTCGGAGCGCACCACCCTCTGCGCCTTGCTTCTACACGTACCGCGGCGCGGAGCACATGCTTTGCGTCACTTTTCTGAAATCGAATTATGTGATAAGGTGAGGAAGCAGCGATGTCTTTTGCGCTCTACGACTCCACGGCGACTGCAGAAGTGGTACCTTGCGCTCTCTCCCGCGTTCCGGTGCGCGCGTGGTTGAAGCGACCGAACGAGTAGGCTGGCAGATAAAAAAAGGACGCGCGTGCGCAGTACGCGCTCTCGAACTTAGGCGCGCAGCCGCCAGAAGGCACAGCGATGCACTTTAGTCTAAACTTTAGTCTACTTTAGTCGTGGTTTAGTTAGCCACTGTAGTTCAGTCTAGGGAGCCTACATGCAAGCGCTGTTTCAGCAGCGCTTACATGTAGGCTCCCTATATATAGTTTAGTCGCCGCTCGCGTGGTCTCTAAAGTTTTGCACTCGACTGTACGTTGCCTGACGGAAATGAACTGGGGCAGATTGTGGACAAGAAATGTTTCCTTCGAAATTGCAGCAGCGATTATAATTTATGCAAAGACTGAGTTCGCAGTCCAAAAAGAGATAATCCAGCTGCCAGCGTGGTCGCACATGCCATAGAACGCGTAAAGGGCCGTTTAATGTCTGGAACCTGGGACTAAATGAGCTACATGCCTACACGAAAAGCCCTCCCACCTGGGGTTTGTGACGATGACATGAACGGTATTCTCAAAATATTTACAAATTAACTTTTTTATTATTCTCATTAGGGCACGCTTTCCGATGACTTAACCGAAACCAAGTAGTGAATCCATGTAAGCTTAGCAGAAATGCTTAGACTAGCGCCACTTTCGAAATGTCCGTTCCGAAATTGGCAAAGAAATTCATTGGCGTTACAATTAAGATTATCCCGAATTGCTTGACGCACGTTTTTGGGAAACCTACATGGGACGCCCCCGTATTTCGTAGCACTCTTTAAGGCCGGATATTTGAGGGCCTGCAAGCTTGGCCGGGGGAAGAGGTGTGGGGCTGGCGGGCGTTGTCGCACTTTGTTTTAGGCCAGGTATCCTGGTACATATAAATTTTGAGGGGGAGGGCACATGCACGATGTTCCTACCTTCCTGGCTACGCCCTTGTCGACTTTTGCTAGGCAAGCTAGCAGCCAATTTCAGTACTGTGCGGCTTTATAATGTCGCAATTGAGACAGTGTGCCCCAAAGTTAATAATAAAAAAAGTTTGTGATTATATTTAATTAGAAACTCTGAGACTGCGATTTGTCACTAAATGAACGTGCACCTCTTACATAAATGCATATGAAAAGTCGGAACAACGCTATAAGTCACAGGCGACTTTAAATAAATAAATAAATAAATAAATAAATAAATAAATAAATAAATAAATAAATAAATAAATAATCAATCAATCTGTCCGTACTAGAAGAAAACAAGTGGTATATCAGATCATATGGCGGCCGGGTGTTGATTTTTTTTAGATGCTGGAGAATTTTTAAAGCTCGCCTGTGGCAGATAGTGCAATCGTAGTCCGTGAGCTAAATTACTCGACGCGGCGGACATTACTCGCACGAGAAATCGAAATGAATAATTGGCGTTTTACCAAGAGTCGCTAAATAACTTATTGATTACTTTAGCGCGCATATCGTAGTTTACGAATAGTAGCGGTGAGATTGCAAGGTATATACACTTGGAACTGAATTCTAGGGATCCCACGGGTTTCCAGATATTCGCCGTGACACTTGGGGTAATATATTTGTATATTTTTTTGAAACCGCCGCTTTATGCATTGAAGCATGAAAGTAACTGCAACGCGCATATATTTCGTCCAACTGCTCACCTCAAAACTGGTGTCATCTTGAAAATTTGTTCCAAGTGGATACGCCTTGCGAACCCGCCGGCTACGATTCGTCCATTGCAATATGTACCGTAAAGTACTTAATTAAAAATATATAATTAGGTAATATTTGTTAACTAATCGAGTGATGTATTTTGATTTCTCGTGCAAGTAGTGTCCGCCTGCCTTGTGTAATCCGAGCTCAATGACTAGAGTTACGCTGTCGGCCACAGGCAATGAAAAAAAAAATTATGTATGGTCGGGGTAAAAAAAAAAAAAAAAAAAAAAAAAAAAACACCCAGTATGAAAGACAGCGCCAACTGTGATGTGGGTACATTGGGTTTTATTGACTGAGCCATATTTATTGGCGACGTTCCTCGAAGGATTATGGTGACAGTCGGTATATAAAATACGAATTGCAGATCGCGACTGGCCCATTCACCAGTAAGGCACTTACTCCGGGAATGTTCCTCGAATCTTAAGTTGAGGTTGCAGCTGCGGCCCTGCAGGTGGAAGTTTCGCATCGCTGTGTTCAGAGGGCGTTAGGTGTCCGCGCCGCGTTTTGCTTTGGCGCGTGTACAAGACGCGGAACAGGCCAACGTTGGAACAGGCGCAGCTAAAGAGAATAAATGTAGTGCGCATGCTCCGAGTCAAAGCTTCCTTAAACTAGAGTGTACTAGACAATGCTTAAACTTCTGGAAATTGACTCTTATGCCAGGCTCCACAAAGTAAAGCTAGTTTTGGTTTCAAGGAACATGCGCGCTCCTAGCGGTTGCCGCACATCCTAAGTTGTTTTTTTATATTTCTCTTTTTGTGAATTTTAAATCAGTTGAAGCGCGGGAAGTGGTCGCCATCGTGCGTCCGTCGAGCTTGCCTCCGTTCACCCTTGCACTCGCTCAGCGATATCACAAGTCCGATCACGCTTGGTCATCTGCTTCGGTTGTTGTCCCGAGTATGAAGATGGGAAAGATAGGACAGAGGCGCTTGGTCAGGCGTGCAACGAACGGAAGACGTAGGAAACCAGGTCAACCAAGCATTAGACGAAGATGGCTAAATCGGGGCATCACATGTGTTGCGCGGCTCTTTGGTGTTCGAACACCGGGAATTCCAGTTCCGCGAAGTTTTTGAAGTTTCCTAATGACCACGGGTAAGCACAAGTATTTCACTCTATTTTCCGAGCAGGTATTCATTTTGCATGAGTAAACCAGTACTGTGCAAGCCTGAGTGGACTGACATAAGAGCAGTGTCGCTCGACTCATTCGTCATGACGGCAGCCCATCTGCTTGCCGGGGAATATTTGTAATGAAGGGCTTGAGTGCGCGTTTTTAGGCGATACATTTCGTTCATTCTTCGTCGACAGGCACAGCCAAGGTAAAAAAAAAAAAAAAAGAAAAAAAAAGAAAGACGCAGCCGTGGTGGTTAATAATTTTCGCATCGGTTTGGATCTTCTGGAATCTGTTTTCACTCATTATATACAAATTTCCGTTGTGAATGAAAATTGATTCTGGTGATTGTCACTTTCGCACTGCGCGGAGGTCAGTCTTTTTCAAGTACCGAATGTATGAATAAAAACAAAAACGTTCAACTTTTACTTGTGTTGAGTTTTGGCTGGACGAGAAATCGGATAGTTTTTGTTGATCCACTTCACAACACACGAAAAAAATTAACGATTGATTGTGCCAGGAAGTTATTTTCTTCATGCTACCTCCCACTATATCTGTGGACTAGTTGAAGTGTAGCCCTAAACGTAACCGCAAGTTAGGACTTTCAAAGTGACTACTTTCACGAAATGACGAAATGTAATATATTAACCGCGAATATTGGTAATTAACAGCGGTTCGCTATATAAATATTCATTATAATTGGTTGGCACTGGTGCGTACGAGCAATGTCCCAGTGGTTTAGAAAATGAATAGCGGCTTGCAAGGTAAACCTGGTAGGAAGAAAGCGCTTCCTAATACACGACATACTTCAGCAGGTTCGGCTCCGCGATTTGGCCAATGTCGCCGCACGGCCAGCGGACGTGCAAGAGAGCGCGAACACAGTCCGCTTGCATGCGAAGTGGGAAAGGAGGGATTGGATTCAGCGGCAACCCTCCTCCTCCCGGCTGCGCGCCCTCTCCCTCCACCTTATGAACTCATCAGTGACGTCACGGAGACATTGTTTTGTTTGTGAATTATTTCCAGTAGGATATCCGGCAGCCGCCAGTTGTGGAAGCGGCGCTGCCACCGCGTATCGGCATGGGACCGAGCGTCCCATTTGAGGTACAGGGAGTTTCCGGTTCCTGGTGTAGCCCTAAACGTAACCGCAAGTTAGGACTTTCAAAGCGACTACTTCCACGAAATGATGAAATTTAATATATTAACCGCGAATATTGGTAATTAACAACGGTTCGCTATATAAATATTCTTCATTATAATTGGTTGGTACTGGTGCGTACGAGCAATGTCCCAGTGGTTTAGAAAATGAATAGCGGCTTGCAGGGTAAACCTAGTAGGAAGAAAGCGCTTCCTGATATACGCACATTTCAGCGGGTTCTGCTCCGCCATTTGGCCCATGTCGCCGCACGGCCAGCGGACCTGCAAGAGAGCACGAACACAGTCCGCTTGCATGCGAAGTGGGAAAGGAGGGCTTCAGCGGCAACCCTCCTCCTCCCGGCTGTGCGCCCCCTCCCTCTACCTTGTGACCTCATCAGTGACGTCATGGAGGCATTGTTTTGTTTGTGAATTATTTGCAGTAGGATATCCGGCAGCCGCCAGTGGTGGAAGCGGCGCTGCCGCCGCGTATCGGCTAAAATCCCCTATATTGAATTGAATTGAATTGAATTGAATTTATTTGCCAGAAGGATACAAAAATGACGAAAATACATGAGAAGCATCTGGATCCTTAGCATCAAGCTAGTTTGGATCCATACATGAATAATAACAGATGTTTATATTTATACAATAGTCGATTTCAACAGTTGTGTGTTCATGCAGGTAGCAGACATCTTGTATTGTAATTATAATTCAACGTTAAAACAGGTCTTTGTAATGGCGTTTCAGCATAAGAAAAAAGTATTTACTTTGTTTTACGTGCACAGGAAGACTGTTCCACAAAGTACAACCAATGCTAGGAAGCCGCCTTTTGCCATATACATTTTTTACAAGAGGCTGTAGGAAGTTCCCGGCTTCGTAGCCTCTTGTTGGGAACACACCAAGAAAAAGTACCGATGATAAGTGGTTCTTGAGGGAAAGGGAAAGGTTGGCGCTATCTTCTGCAGCCCTTGAGGGAGCACGGCTCAGCGCCAAGAAAAAGTACCGAAGTACCAAGAAAAAGTACCGCCATCTACTCTTTCCTCCGCCGTCTCCTCTCCTAAAGCGCTTGTTTCTTTCATTACTTTTTGCTTGCGAAAGCAAGTCGACGGTGGCGTCCCTAGAAAGTCCACGTTGAAGCTTTCAGGCCGGGCGCCCGCCGCCGGGATGCGACTGTTTTCACAACAAATCCGTGCAGGAGCGGGGCCTCGCCTCGATGACGTGGCCTCGCCTCGATGACGTTTCACCATTTTTTTTTTTTTTTCTCTCCGTTTGGCGACGCGGTCGGTGTGCGGCGCCTCAGTTCGGATCAGCTTCCGTATATAAGTCCGTATATAAGAAAAGTACCGCCATATACTCTTTCCTCCGTCGTCTCCTCTTCTAAAGCGCGTGCTTTTTTCTTTATTTTTTGCTTGCAAAGCAAGTCGACGGTGGTGGCCCTAGAAAATCCACGTTGACACTTTCAGGCCGGGCGCGCGCCGCCGCCGCCGCCTGCAACTGCGGCTGCGCTGAGGTCTTGCAACATGGCTCTGAGGCGAAAAAAAAATTAAATAAAGTCAAAGCGCGCGCTATCATCGTCCAATCGGAGATACAGGAGAGAGCGAAGCAGCGTTGATCAAAGGATGGCGGTACTTTTCTTATACAGGGACTTTAGATCAGCCCATTCCGCGTGAGCGAGAAGTTGGCGCGCGTATCATATTCGCGGCGTGCGTTGTTTTGTTTCGCTTGTGAAAGCGCGGAATGCAACGATGAACCAGCCCAGCCGCCTGACCGACAGAAGGTGATCGAAAAGTACCTCCAAGGATTAGATCATCATGAAGACGGCTACTCCCATGGCTACCTGAAGTCAGACGATGAGCTTAAGCTTTTTGAGAGGTCTTTGGCTGCCGTCAACAAAAGATATGCTGTGCGGACATCAAGAGACCCGAACAAGCCGTCTAAAGGTAAGGATGTATCGACTGCTTCCTAATGTTTCGCTCACCGCGTAGATTTATCATTGAAAAACGCAGTAGTAATTTTAACCAGGGACTCAACCCGACAGAACGACTTGTTTTCAGTTGCGGTTAGTGCGCAACACTAGACATTTGATTTATCTTGATTCGCCTATTTGAAGATCGGGTTATCATTGTTCTGGTTACCGGTTTAGAGTCCCCCTGGCACCGATTTATTTCGGTTTGAGTGGAGTATTGTTCTGGTTACCGCGACATGACCCGATCCTCAGAAATCTTGAGAAACGTAAAAATAACTGAACTGTTATTTTTCGGTTTCAGTCATGATTAGAACCGCGCATGCAATCTAATTGTGACTTTAAAAATGAGAAAGTCTGCCCCTGTGCTCTTTACATAAATGCTTCAGAGCTGCGCTTGGGCGTTCGTTTTGTAAGCATTGCGGCGAAAAAGTGCAGCCCCCACACGAGTATGTACGTTGGTTATATCGGCTATATTAATTTTAGTAAGATTTGCTCACTAATTAAAATAACAAACATCATGCAATGCACCGACCATGTAAACCTGCAAATATCCCGCTGGATGACCACGAGCAGTTGCTCCCACAACGCTGGCATTATGATGAACGCCGGCTGCGGGGACGAACGGTTCGTACAGCCATGTGATTCACCACGACTCCGAAAATTAGATTCATCATCATCTGCATATTTTTATGTCCACTACAGGACGGCTTCTGTCAACGATCTCCAATTACCCCTGTCTCTTAACTTAGGCTATGCGATCAGCAACACTTGGGGCGCGGAAAAACAGCCTAAGAAGGAAGACAGTGCGCATGAAGTTAGCAACCATCCCTGCTGCGTATATTGCTTTCCGCGGATGATTAGACACGCGAGAAAGAAAAAAAGGAGGGCGAGGAGGATGGCGCGACCTTTTTGTCGACGACGACGCTCAAACGCAATCATTTGGTTTGTCTGAATGCATGATTTGGAAGCGTGGCTGTATGGCCTAGTGGTTACGACGCTCGCTTAGGGATCTGGGGTACGCGGGTTCGAATCCCGCCTCGGCTTTTTTCTTGGTATCACCATTTTATTTTTTCCTCTGTTTGGAGGCGCCGTCGTTTGTGCCCCGGTGCCGCGGCGGAAGCCGCGGTGCCGGGCGCCGACGCGAAGCGGCGGTCGTTGGGGTGTTGTGGAGCGCAGCGTAGCAACACCCCAAATAAAAAATACTGCTCCAGTCAGGTAGACTGCTCCCTCCCTGATAGTGAGATTATATTTGGATCATCAAAACAGTGATGCGTTTATTTAGCAATACAATGGATCCCTTAACAGCAGCCACAGTTGTGCCTAGTCAGCAGCAGCCCAGCGTGTTCTCCGTTCCAACGCTGGCGGCGTTGCAACGGAGGCGTTCCGCCGGTGCCATCCTCCTCGCCCTCTTTTTTTTCTCTCGCGTGGCAATCATCCGCGGAAAGCAAAATACGCATCCCTGCTCGCCCTTGATCATTGCAGCCCCCAATGATTACCAACAATTGGATACGGCACGCGGGCCGCGTAAGCGTCAACTGCACACAGTAATTTGCAGCTGCGGCAGCGCTAGATGAGAAGACGCGTGCTCTCCTCCCCATGCGCGCATTTGATCACGTGACCTCCAACTAATCCGAATATTGAGCGCGTAGGAAAATAATGTCCATCAAGTGTTACGGCTCAGCGTTACGGGATTTTTCTCGCACCCGTAGTGTATGGGTCGCTCACTCATATGACTTGTGGACTTTACACGGAATATCACGGTGACGACGACAGCGAAAATTTGCCTGGAGTGTCGATACAGTTGCTGTCGCAATAAAAGGAGAAATAGAAAACAGGCGTCGAGCTCGCTTCTGCCATGGCTGCGGACATTGAAATGTGCAACGGCTACAAACACAGCATCATCACCAACGACAAAACCAATAGTGGGCACCTCGCTTATCGGTACTTCGCCAGAACTCGTCTGATGCTGAAAAGGAAGCGTATTTTCCACCGTATAAGCACCAGCGGAAACGTAACACTAGGCGCGCGAGGAGACAGCGCACGCGAAAGGACCAGCCATCTCCGATGGCCCAAGCTTGGACTCGGGGCAGATTAACTCCAAAATGAAGCGCGTGACCCACATATGTATGGCAGAGGCAGGAAAAGTAGAAGTTGAGGACCCGTGTGTTCTAGCCGCTAGGTGAAAGAAGACTCCACGCCGCTATCAAGAAGGTTCCTCAGCTCACGTGTTTCCATTAGCGGGTGATGTACAGCCAGAGGTTCTATGAAGTACTTGACACAGTGCTGTCTTTGTTAAACAACAGGTATCCACCTGATATGTGACAGCATAAGTCCCACATTGAGCAGCTTGCCATAGGGAAGGAAGACGAAGCATATATAACATAGTTCTACGGTGACGATCTTGAACCAGTACGCCTGATTTTGCACAGAGATATGCTGATAGGCATTTTAAGCCAGCAAAGGTCGGCATCATTGCAGACATTTGGGGACGTCGTGCACATGTTTATGGGGGGCAAGGGCGAACACCTGCGAAAGCTCTTTCCGGAAATGGCCAAGTTAAAAAAATTGCGTTGGCCATCCCGATCTCGTCGACCACAACAGAGAGGTCCTTTTCTTGCCTTCGGCGACTGAAAATGTACGTGCGGTTGACGACTGGACAAGCCCGTTTGAACCATCTGGCAATTTTGCACGCCCACAAAGAACTCTCGCGCAAAATAAATTTGAATAAGATTGCCGACGACTTCATTTCCAGATCAAGTGCCCGAACGAACACTTTTTCAATGATGGTGAAATCATCGCATCAGACAACGAACTGATGTATTTAATAGGAGAGAGAAAGGTACCATCTTACAAGTCAAAGCAAACCACCTGGCTTAGAAAACAACGCAAGAAGTCATACAAAGGAACGAAAATGGGGTCCATAACAGCGCAAGCAGAGTAAGGGCATTTGGGTAAGAAAAGACGCGTGGTTGCGCTATTTGTAAAACTCCCTAGTCTATCTGTGCATTTTCCTTGTTAAATATTTATTCGTCGTATGCTGCATTTGCCTCTCAGTAACACAATCCACGTTGTTCCTATGTTTGCTATCGAGTCCTTTCGCGCTTTTGAAATATCGCTGTCTTATTTATTTATTTGTTAATATGTTTATTAATTTTGGCACCTGATAATTTTTGCTCTATAATCCTTTGTGCTGCCTCCAGAAGACAAACGAAACCAGTGGCATAAGGCATGCTTTGACATGTAATGAAACTATGGCGTTATGGAATCAAATTAATTATGCTAATAATTTGTCATAAGTTGTGTTCAGAAATTGTTATATATCGTTAGACGTTTATATATGTTATGTCTTATGTTCTCAATAACTGACCTTTCGGCAGGAAAAATTTTCTTGATTGCATCTTTTGTATTAAATCTTTTACAAGGCGTTACATTGCTTTTTCACAGATGTGTGCTTGTGCGACTTAATACGCACAAGACACATGTATCTCCCTTACGTGTTTAACTCAACCCGCTTGTCGCATGGCTCAACCAAGAGACGACAGTGTCTTGGCTGTGAGGGGACTCAGGCTGTTAAACTGTATTGTCGCCTACTCTGAGGTCTTGCGAATACTCATATAAGCTCGTCACTTCAGTGAACAATCTTTCGAGGTCACACGAAGTTTCCAGTGTAACTGTTATTATATATATATATATATATATATATATATATATATATATATATATATATATATATACATGGGTGGCGTTCGGAAAGCTGGCCAGCCCCCCCCCCCCCCCCCCCCCCTTCCCGAAAAACGAAAACTTTCCGCCTATGAAACACAGTGTGCATAGTCTTAGCAAAACCAAGTCAAACAGACCTTTCGCTCGTGATTTTATTTTATTTTACTTTTATTTATTACTACTGTCAACCCCCATAGAAGGTCATAACAGAGAGGGCAACACAATTACATACGTAAAATATGGGCAATGTCAATGTACGTAAAGTTTCTTAACACTTATCAATTCACAGTGAAATAAGATATTCACTTAAATGCTGTTCAGCACACTTCTGACATTTATCAAAATACGTACAATGAACATCAAGTCGCACATATCACTTGGCACTTCAAAACTAAATTGATAACTACCGTAAATACGCCTCAGCAGCATTTCAATGTCGGTGACATCTTTTAGGATATATAACAATAGCGTTTGACAATTGGTTCCACATTTCTATCGCATCCGCGAAAAATGAGTATCGAAATGTATCACTATCAGTTTGGTACGGTTTTATGACGTAGTAGTGGTTAGTTCGCGGGTTCCTTTTGCCTGGGGCGTGTAGATATTTGAGCTTATCAATCTTTAGTTGATCCTGCATTATTTGATAAAGTACCTTCAGCCGAAATTTCTTTCTACGTACCTCAAGAAGATCCAAGTTGCAACGCTGTAACATCAGCGTGACCGATTCCTTCCTTCGGTACGTCGAACAAATAAAACGCGCCGCCAGTCTCTGTATTCTTTCCAACTTGCTCTTAAGCGTCGCTTGATAGGGACTCCAAACAACAGCTGAATATTCTAGTATCGTCCTAATGAAAGTGGTGTATGCAATAAGCTTTACATTACGCGATGCATGTTCCAGTTTTTTTCTCTCAAAAAGTATAACTTTTGATAGGCATGCAGTCATGCAGACGTTATCTATATATGGTTCCATGTCAAATTTCGTGTTATCGTTATCCCTAGATACTTGAACTGGTGCGCATTCTCCAACAAGTGTCCTCCAATGCTGTACGAAAAGGAATAGATAGTTTTCTTTTCGCTGATGTGCGTATATGTAGATTTGGGATAATTTGTTTCCATTTTCCATTTCCTATACCAATCATCTAAATTCTGCAAACATTTCTTAATTTTAAGCTGGTCATCTAGTTTAGTAATTGTGGTGTAAATTAAGCAGTCATCTGTGAAGAGCTTAACCTGGACACCCTCTTCTGCCACGCTACTGATGTCATTGATATAAAGGAGAAACAACAGTGGTCCCAATACTGAGCCTTGGGGCACTCCTGAAACTACAGCTAATGGATCTGATACATAACCATCCAATTTAACTACCTGCGTACGGTTTTTTAAGTAAGCTTCCAATCCATTTTATTACAAATTCATTTATTCCTGCATTACGTAATTTGACGATTAATTGGACATGAAGTACTTTATCAAAAGCTTTCGCAAAATCTACGCAAACCACATCAACCTGTTGTGTTATATCTACTGCACCTGCAAAGTTATGAATTGTTTCTATTAACTGTGTAACAGTTGATAACCCGGTCCTGAAGCCATGTTGATAAGGATATAGTAAATTGTTCTGATCTGGAAACCTGAGTATGTGTTTTGCTATGATATGGGCCGGTATTTTGTAGCGATGCGTTATGCTTTATTCTATACTAGTCTTATAATCCACCGCTCACGGCCGGCTGATCCCGTTGATAAAGTGAGCGGACCGTCGCTCTGACCACTGACCAAGCGCGAAAAGTGAGAAAAGGCATTAGCATCGGAAAGGCATCGCTACAAAACACCGGCCATGTTCGAAGACTTTGCAAGTAACTGAAGTAAGTCACAGTGGACGGTAATTTGTTGCCTGTCTTCGGTTACCTCCTTTAAATACAGGTATCACGAATGCGGTGCGCCAGTCTTGCGGCAGTGATCGAGTTGTATAAGATTTTCGAAAGATGATAGTCGGATAATGTGACATCCATTCTGGGTATCGTTTGAGGAATACAGCAGGTATATTATCGGGTCCGCTGGATTTTTTCGTATTTAATTTGAGCTGTTGCTGAAATATCCCTTGCTGGGTGATTTCAAGTGTTTCCAATGGAACAGTAGGGAGAATATGTAAGGCTTCCTCAATACTCACAGTAGTTTCTGGGACGTTAAATACAGATTGGAAAAAATTGTTACGATTGTTTGCTATTTCATCCCTTTCTCTTATAATGCCGCTTCCAACACGAATTTCGTCAACCATTTCTTTCCTGTTGCTAAACCTAGGTGATAACTTGGTTTAGAAGAGTTAAACCTCAGCCAATTGTTTTTCGCTTGATTGATTGGAAACAATGTTACGTTTCCGCCTCCGATACGTACCGAACAAACCCGAGAACGTGAATCACCTTGCTATTTTTTACAAATTTTAGGTAGGGGACCTTAAGATATGTTGGCCAAGACCTTATATGGTTACGCGGCGCTTGCGCATGAACGTGACAACGGTGCCTTTAGTGCGATGTCCACGAGGTGGTGTAGAAGCGCCGCAGGAACTGACAGCCGGCTTGGCTGCTTTATGCCATTGTATATAAGTCGAACCCGGATATATCGAACTCACATATAACGAATTACTGCACATACCAAACAGCTGTAAAATCCCCTTGAAACTTTTTGTATAAAATTTTGTTTTATACGTCGAATTACTTATATATCGTACTTTTTTGTGATCCCCTTCAGATTCGATATCCGGGTTCAATTGTATTCTGTAAATACACTCTCTTGCTTTACTCGCCGTATCAATATAAATCCATGCAACCCGGCATCACGTGTGAAGTCTGGTAAGGCTATGTAATGAGACATTTTATTGCGATAGCAATTATATGGACACTCCAAAGCGGATTTCTGCCGTCGGCGTCGCCGTCGCCGTGAGGTTCCGTATGACGTCAACGGCGATGAAATCGTCGCCGCGCTCCGGACGCTGTATGTGCGAGTGAAAGGGCGCGAGGGACGCGCGCTTTCACGGGGAGCGAACGCACGTCGGAGAGCAAACGCGCGTTCTGCGCCGTGCTCCCTGAAGGGCTGCAGAATTAAACGTCTCTTTCCTTCTTTCCATATATAGAGAGCAAACGCGACTTTTTCCGTCGTGCGAGAGGCTGTAGGGGGACGGGAGGGAGAGAGGGAGGGGAGGCGACGTTTAGCTGCGGCACCAAATGCATTGGCGCTGAGCCGTGCTCCCTCAAGGGCTGCAGAAGATAGCGCCATCCTTTCCCTTTCCTTACGAACCACTTACTACTACTACTACTACTACTACCAAATGCATATTTATATAAAAACGCCGCGCGCCTTCAGCGCGAACGCGGGCAAAACACCGACGGCGTCGACAACAGTTCTGCGCGTTGCTGGTGCTACTGCATGTCCAAGTTTATACAGCTGATAAAACTACTATCCTTACTCCGTATAGCTCTCTACTAATTTGCTATCGCAATTGATGCTTCGCCTATCGGGTGAAACTGCGACAATTTTTTGAATCCACGTGCATATGCGCCAGTCACCGCGGTTGCACGTGGCACGTCCATGTACATTTATCTTGCTATTCGGGCTTGTCGGTGATCCACAAGTGCGGCAAACGTAGCGCGTTGCAGACAAGGAGGAAAAAGAAAGGAACTGAACAGTAGTGCGTCCAGTTAACGAAGCAAGTCGTTCGGTTCTTGTTTGTGTCTCGTTCTACGCTAAGGGCTACTGGAAATGCTCTTACGAAACTAGAACACTTGATTCGGCAGGGGATAGTAGCAACCTGCGCCGCACGCTAACGCCGCAACGTTGTGACGCACACCTTTATAAACATGCTCTCGCCAGCTTTGGTTACTGAAAACACCAAGTATTCTGAGTGGTCCTGGAAATGATCCGCTGTGGAACTGCTTCCAATAAGAACTTATGGGTCGATCCTGCTACAGGTGAGCTCAAAATTTCTGGGTGCAATGAGCAAAAGGCCGGTCACGACCTGGAATATATCCAGGAACTTGAATAATGTTGCTATTTTTGTTGGTAGTAAACGTATACGGGTTACGGACGAATGAGCAACTGAACAGAAGTCGGTCCAGTTCACGGAGCAAGCGGTTAAGTCCTATCTTTGTCCTCGTCTGCAACACACTACATTTACTGCAATTGCGAAGCTTGAATGCTTGATTAAGCGGCAGACAGCCGCGATTTCTGCTGCACTTTAAAGCTGTAACGTACCGTGATAAACACATTGACAAAAAAAAAAAGAGATCGGATCCTCTGGTTATTGATAAGACCAAGTATTATCTTTTCTTTCTGTCTTTAAGCAGTGGTAATACAAATGTCCGCTGTTGAGCTGCTTCCGATAACAATTTGCGTGGTGCATTTTGTAGGCGAGTCCTAACGTCCTGTCTGTTTGCCGTTTAGAGCGGCGTGTCGTGTCGAATTACGTGCCAGTCCTTCTTCTTCGTCGTGTTCCAACGGAACCACAGAAGCGGCGACAAGCTTGAGATCTGCGCTTGCCACTTGGCCAGGCTCGAGTCTTCGTTCGTGTAGTTGGAGAAGTCAGCGGAGGCGATAGGCTCGCCTCTGCCGCTGTCGTCATCCGGTGTCGTCACGTGCCGCAGCACAATTGCCTCCTCGCTGTCCACGGTGATTGGATTGGGCTGCGACAAGGCCGGTTACAGAAGAAATTCGTTCAAAACCAAACACTCAAGAATTAGAAAAAGTTTAGGACTACTGCTCTTAGTTCCGAATTCACGCGTGACATATTTGCGCCGCGTAATCTCGGATGCTATTTTGAGTTCTGCGGTAGCGGCCATCACGCTCTTACGGCGCCTGTAATACACAAAAGCATGGCCTTCGAGATTCCTGCCGTTACACTGAAAGAGCCGTCTTTGGAGTGTGTGATATGGACACCAACTATTGCTGGAATAAATGTGGGGAACACACAATCAAATGGCATTAGGGTGATAAATTTTTAATGCGATAGCGTTATAGGCGGACTTCACTCATTTGGAGGCCAACAGCCAAAGACACCAAAGAAGGCATAGGGGAAATTGTTTAATCGAAAATGATGCAATTATAAAGCATTTCAACTAACGTAGGAATTATGGGTAAAACGTGGATCTTTCAACGGCTTTGGCGTGGTTTCGCTGGGAAAGCAAACTGCAGAGTTTTTTATTGTTATATGGCGTGCCTGTCATATGGTATTTCTTTAGCTCACTCTTAACCACTTCACGCCCACAGTCACGTTAAAATTGCATTTAAGCGTGAATCTGTACATATTCAGGCATAATGATGTATCTACAATTCTGAGTATGAATGTTGCTAAATATGGATGAATTTTGGGCAGTTACAGTCGCCGTATCGGTGATTATTTTAGTAATTTTCAAGAGTTATTTTAATTTGCAACGTTAGGAAAGCAATACGATAGAATATAAGCGACGGAGATGAGTGTAGAAGGGTTATTGTCGCCATACACCGAATTTCAGATGACAACACTGCGTTAAACCAAAGCGCGCTCGAAGCCACAAGGACGAAGCGTAAACTAATCCCCTTGCTGGACAGTATAACAGTTTCTCACAAAAGTTACTAGGTGGAACTCGGGTGCTGCGATCGCAATGCTCATAATTTACCTAGTTCGTGCTCGTGAGTAGCTTCAGACGTTCTTGTGGCGTTATTTATTACACTTTAATCTATCCAGATTTTCAAGCAAACATTTTTCTAAGCGCATGATCCCAGGCATTAAGTTTCTGCATCGACATGCTCACGTCGGGTTCATGTAAACAAAGGTAAAAAAAAGATGTATTTGCGCACGCTGCCCGCCACCTGTAGCAACGTTACTAGATTCTTTAAGTATTGAAGAGCGTTGACCTGTAGAGCGTGGTAGGCCTGGGCAGCGTCGGCCTCCACAATGCGCGCGGCCTTGAGAAAGACTCTCGAGGTTCTTCCCGGTGGATCCAGCAGGGGTCGCACGCGTAGCTTGTCTCGCTGTCCTAGCAGCATGTCGTACTTGTTCGGTGCGCCATCTGTGGTGAAGGGCTGACTGAGAAGCGTCAACGAGGTCGCGTTGGCGAACGCCTCCTTGGAGAGAAAGTCTCCGAAGGTCGACGCCTGCACGCAGAGCCACATAACCGCGAGTACACAGGTTCTTGAGGCGCTGTGTGTACAATCGTATACGCTGAGATAGCGCATAAAAAAAAGCAGAGAGGGCTTACGAAAATAAGGATGTTTAAAACGCGGCGCATTCATGTTGAGACAGTTCTGAGTGCACCTTTGGTGCTATTTGAATAACACGTGCAAAGTGCTTTAGCGAATGGAGTCGGTCTTGAGGCGCTGTGTGTACAATCGTATACGCTGAGATAGCGCATAAAAAAAAGCAGAGAGTGCTGGCTGTCGGTGCCAGTATGTCGTCATGCGATAGGGTGCACTTTCATTGTTTTTTACATCGGGCATGTTCCTCAAGGGGCATGATTTGGAATGCTTTTCAGGTATATGCTGAACAACATGTACGGTTGATCTCGTATTTCACGTTCCTGAAGCCAACGCATGCAGCCAACGTTTTGCAAACTTCACAAAGCTCGATGAAGCATTTAAATTTATCTGTCTGTGCTGCTGCAGTATGATCGTTTGATCACTCAGAATATGCTAGAAGTATGATGAAAACAAATTTCCTATGGGCAGAAATAATTGGTGCCTTTTCTAGACAAGATTCATAGTCGGTAAACAAACGGCGTGGTACGCACATGGTAGTCTGGCCCTAATCGCGTAAAGGTCTCATTCATCAAAGAAGCTAACTTAGCATCAAGCTTTTCGGCGCCGTTGATATACACAAGCCGTCATGGTGCAGGCAAACAGGAACCGACGAATGCGATGATACTCCGCTTCGCAGGTAACCAGCATAAAGAGCAATTTTCACCACTCGAATGTTTAAACGAGTGTTACAGAAAAACGAGTTATTGCTAGGAAACTTTGCAGGAACCGATCAGCCGTTGTGCAGATGCTGCTGGAAGTCTCGAAAGCGTTTGTGAGTAATTCTAGAAAGCCTTCAAATTACTAAAGTCACTATAATTGCACACCTAGTGGTTTCATACAACCCCGATGGGCCATTATAATTAAACAATTAATGGCAAAGCCATAACGAGGCGCGTGCTGGCAGAACTCTCTTAGCGGAGTGCGATTAATCATGTGACGTCAGCGGCTAAAAATAGAACGGCGCGCATCGTGACTCAACGCGAGAAAGGTCTCGGGAGCCAACGGAGCCGTGAGCAGCCACAGAGCTGACGATGTACTTGATGCATGGTTTGCTAGGTCAAGGCATGGACTGCAGATGACGGTGCATACGCGCATGCGTACCTTACGTAGGACGACAAACTCTTGCAGGGCGACTGTGGTGACGTATTCGATGGGCGTGTCGGCGTAGCTGTAGGCGCAGTCCATGACGAGCGCCGCTTCAGCAAAAGCCAGGCTGTTGTCAGCCGGAACGCCAGGCCACGACCTGTAGGTGAGGCTCACCTGTTAGGACAGAGAACATGGATACAATCTTCTACGACCCATACTGCTAAAACTTGAAATATTTCCTGTAATGAAAAGGGAGATTAGCAGCAAGCTGTGAAGGCAAACCCGTACTTGCGACTCTGAACCTAGCAGTTCAATATGTAGGTTCGCCATGGAAGGATAATGATTCGAACAGCTTTCAGGCAGGTTTCGAGGGCAGGGGCAACATGTTCGAGATGAGGTAGCAATTCTGTTCCGATTTCTTATCCTTGGCGCTCCGCTTATAAGTTACCACGTGAGAGAGTTTACCAGTCGTGAGCAGCGTGTGATAAAAAAGGAATAGAATCGAGCGAAAGGAATCGTTATACCGGCTTACATTTCTGATGTCTTGTCCTGTGGTTCGAATGGTTCGTCGAATATGCGTTTCCCATTCCAACCACGAATCACGAATAGTACGAAAAACGGCGTCCAAATACGGTTGCGACGCGTGGGAAAAATGGCCGCTTGGATTGGTGAATTCTGCTTGAGGCTTGTTGGATGCGATTGCTGATACTGGTTACAGAGGCACTTAAGTCTCCGTGCACTGAATGCGAAAACATTCTGGCCGCATCGACTATATCGACGTCCATACTAGTTCGACGTCCATGTCACGTGGCATTGTCACATAACGTCATCACGTGGTCGTGTGACTTTGCAACTTAAAATTGTTACTTGGCCACGTGACTATGTCACATGACGCTGATCACTTCTGGTCGTACGTCGGAGCGTGCGCTTCCGGAATCGTATCGCTTATCCTATCTGTCAGACTACTCGTTTTGTAAAATTGTTCGAAGCTGGTCAACACTTTTACTACCAAGTCTGAGCTGTGCTCCTCGTATAGTTTGTATTTTTATCAACCAAGGAGGAGCCATACTCGTCCATGCTACAGCTGTTTCTGATTTGCTTGCAACTGAGTCGCGTTCGTCAGCTCAGTTCGCATCGTACATTTCAGTTTTGGTCCTTTAACATATTCTTCGGTGGCTTTACATTTCTTTCGTTATCATTGGTTCAGATAATTACGCTAGAACATTGCACGTGTGCTGCTGAGGCGAAGTCTATTTTTTAGAGTAGATGCCTTTCATTAATAATTCGGATGAATATAAGTGATAAACGTCGCATGTTATATATACTTCGAATCTTCGCATGTTGTGCGATAATTTGCTAAAATAAATAAAAGAAATATGTACACATTCTTATGAAGGACATTGCGAGTTAAAGGATTAAAAGCTTTTTCCAAGCTTGTTGGGTGTTTTGTCCTGTTTGTAGATCATACAGTCGTACTAAGGATCGCACAGTTTCTCTGAGATTATGCCTTTTATGCAGGACAGATCCCTTTTCGTCCTTCCAATCCTACGCAAGCAGCACTATTGGCCACCGCATTTATGTTCGGCAAATGAGGCTAAACATTCTGGTAGAAATAATCGATAATGATTGCCAAATGCGTAAGCTTCTTTGAATCCACTGTAATTTTGTTGAGCGGCATTTTATGAACCAAAAGTACGAAGCAAGGGGAAGCGCACCACGCATACGGAAAGAGAGTGACGTGATGCGGAGCGACTTCACCACGTGACTCACGCGACCGCGAATTTCACTGTCCCTAGAACTGGCTCAGTTTTGGTTACGCCATCTTCGAGATAGCCCCAGTTTACTATTACACTGTTCCGGAATCGGCCTCCATTACTCGGCTGGAAACCGATCGCGCTGACGTGCCAAACCACGGAGAAGAAGACAAGAGAAAGCTTCGCTCTATAATGAAGGAATTATGCGCACGAAGGCGTACATTCCTTGCAGCGACGATATCAATGCACAGTTCGCAGTGTACTACACGTCCTTTCTCCCAACATTCGCGGTCGGAGACCAACAGACCACCCATTGATTGAACAGTGGATCGTCGCAAAGAAGCGAGAACTTAAAATGTGCCCGGCCGCGGCCGGAAAATCGCTCTCCCACGAACCGGGCTTCGCTTCCTGAGCGCCAGGAGGAACGCCAACGTCCGCTGGTCGGTCGCGTTCACGTAGACGTTGAAGTGGCGCGCCCCGAGCGCCACGTAGTAGGCCAGGTATTCGAGCAGGTCGCGCTGTGCTCCGACGCCGTCCTCGGAGATCCAGGGCGGCACGCAGACGCCGACCGAGGCTCTCTGTTTCCTGACGCCGAACTGAAGCTGGCGGGGCACGAACCAGAAGGCGCTCTCCTCGCGGCGGTACACGAGCGACACCAGGCGAACGTCTGCGGAGAGAGACCAACTGGCAGCGACTGGATCGCCCATTTTAAAGTAGACAGAGAACGAAGACCTAACCACATGGGAAGAGAGACTATAAGGAAACCATTTAAGCGACACTAATAAGGTGACTGTAGGGTATACTGGAGATTGGTAAAGTATTCTTTTAAAACACTATTTATTAACATAGTGGAAAAAGGGTGGTTATTGAACCTTTTTTTTTTCGCGCCGGAACATGAGCGCCGATAGGTCAGTGTGACGTCACGAATTTAAATCAATTTTCTCGCATTTAGGCTACATTGCCGCAACTTGCTTGGATTGGTACGTAGGTTTACTTTCATTCCAATCTAATTCTGCACTCTAAATAGATCAAATATTTATCGAGGAGACGCCCTAAAAGTCTGTGCCGTCACAGGCATCACGTGCTGGAAATTTATTGCGGCGTCGCCGCCCGCTTTTCGTTTTCGCGTCTTTTTTGATGTACACCAAGAATCCTCTCCCGAATGGGGCAGAATGGGATTAGCTGAGTGAAACAAATGCCGCACTTGATTAAAGTTACACTTTGAGAATGAAAAAGCGGCAGACGTCGTGAGAGGTTTTATGAAGAGGCACTATGCTGACTTAGAATCAAACAGTCAAGCTTGAATACACGCGTACGTTTTCCTTGAAGGAGAAGAACCTCCCTGCGAAGCTTGCGGAGCGGTCTTAACTGTGAACTGCTTGTTATTACTCTTGTTTGAAAAATGAGGTAAGCGTATTTTACCGTGAAACATTCCATGTCGTGCTACTTTCTGTTGAAGGAAGTAGTAGTCGAAAAGAAGAACCCAATTAAATTTCTGAAGGCTGCTAGTGTTTTACCGAATTTTGAACTAGTAATATCTCTGTCATATGTACAGGTTGCATTACCACCGAGTAGGAGCTTAAAAAATTAAAAGAAAATTAACTTGGTATTTCTTTTGTTGTCACTTTAAGCCCTCGTTCAGCCATTTCTCCTTGCAATTCTCTGTCACTGATTAATAAATCATCCCAATACTGGGATGATTTACTACTATACTATATACGTGCAATACTACATCCGCAGACTTCAAAAACAGCTATAACTACCCAATTTACCTATGAAAGAAGACTATGATTGTGTGATTGCTTTATTGCTCTTCACAATTAGTGTTCGTGAATAATTACTTGTTTATAAACTGCGTTGTTGCTGTGTTGCTATGTTTGTGTACTTTTGATTTTATATAAAACTTCCGTTACTAAATTATTGCTGCTAGTGATGTCCTTATAAATGTCTAATTCTAGGTAGAAATTATTTTCGCTCGTTCCTATTTTGTCTTCAACTACCAATTTTGTTTGCATACTTAAAGTATGCTAACACACATTCACCCGCCGCTTTAAACCTCTGTTGCTAACCGTACATCTTCTTAATTTTAGACGTGTTCTAACAGGAGGTCGACTCAACCATTATTACTTTGGAACCTTCTTCTATGTTATAATAATTTTGTAAAAAAAAAGGCCACAGTTTCGAACGAAAGGAGAAGCATCGATTGCGATAGCAATTTAGTGGACAGCTATACTATGTAAGGATAGTAGCTTTATCGGCCGTATAAACCTGTAAACATAGGCATAACTAAATTAACAAGCATGGTTCGTGTCACGCGCGCACGAGCAAACATGAACACGTCTCACTCGATGACAGCGGAAACTTGCTGTCAAAACGCTGGAGTGAGGAAGCGCGGCAGCAGCAGCGAAGGAATTTACCTTCGTGCTGCCTCTCGCATCAACGCGAACTAAGCCGCGAAAACACAGCGCACGGCGGGCTATGTCCCCGTTGCAGATGTCTTTCAACATACAGTGGCCCAGGCGGGCGCGCGCGGCCGCCCGGAGTAGAACGTCCCCCCCCCCCCCTCCCCCGGAGCCTTGCGCGCGACGGAAGACGGCGCGCTTCCTCCCCGCTTTCCTCCCTTGCGTGCGCGAGATTGAGCCGCGATCGCCGGCTCACCCTCGCACGCTTTCGCTCGCACATACAGCATACGGCGCGCGGCAACGATTTTATCGCCCTTCGACTTCATACGAAACCTCACAGCGACGGCGACTGCAGAAATGCGCCTGGAGTGTCCGTATAATTGCTATCGCAGTAAAAGTAATACTTTAGTAAACTTGGAACTTCGACAGCTGACGACGCAAACGGGCCGGCTGTGCTTACTCACTCGCGTCCTCAGGCACCGCGCACGTGGCTAGCACAGGTTCGTAGGGGCCGCTCGTCAGTCCGCCGACCGGAACGCTCGTCCCGCTCTTCACTACCACCTCGCTGCTCCAGGAGTACGAGCAGTTGGTCCGAGGATTGTCGCCGACGCAGAGCTCGACCCTGGCGCTGCGGTTGCGGTACACCGGCCAATGCGCTTCGTCCGGGTGGCGAGCACGCGTCTCGACCAAGAACGTGCCTCGCTCGGGCGTGACGTTCCTGCGCCGTCAACGTCATCTCGTTATCGCTACGATTTACGACATCTGGGACGTCGATTAGTAATCGTGTCACACGCAACACCCTAAAAGGGGCTATTCCCTCCGTGATGACTGTGGCGTTTCGGTGCTTAAGCGCGAAGGCGCCGGTCACGGCGGCCGCATTTCGATGGGAGCGAAATGCAAGAACGCCTGTGCACCGCTCATTGGGAGCACGTTAAAGAACCCCAGGGGGTCGCAATTAACGAGGAGTCCACCCACTACGGCGTACCGCATAATCATATCGTGGTTTTGGCACGTAAAACCCCAGAATTTACTTTAAAAGCGGCCTTGACACGAAATGTTCGGGCTTAAATTTCGCATCGCACGTTAAGCCTTACGCGTGCCGCAGCAAGCTGGATGCGGCACAAAATTTGCATTCGAATTATTTTATTATATCGCAGCTGAACCGTATAGCAGCAGTCTGGCAACACTTAAGTGGTGACGAAATGAAATCACAACCCCGGAAACGGCTTATTCGGAGTAACGGAAGCCGTTCTCGAAAGCCATACTTCATGCATATATTGCAAGCACCGGAAGCGAGTGGAGGAGCCGAAAATACGTACGTCATGGTCGTCAAGCCTCGTCTGGTTTTTGCGTGTGCGTCTCGGCGGTCCGCCCGAGATAATTTTCGCAGGCGCTCCCTTTTGCGTTGTCGTCATAACGGGCCGCGCGTGCCCCGTCGATACCGTGACAGCACGGCGACGGCGAACTCGCCTCGGGTGACACCGTATTCACTGCTGTCGCAATAAAAACGCGTGCGGTGTCCCGCTCACCTTTTGAGGAAGATGCACTCGTATAGGCCGTAGTTGGTGCCGTTGGCGCTGTACGAAGGCACCAGCTGCACCGTCGGGGCCAGCAGCAGGAAGCGGACGAGCGTGGGCCTCACGCGTCGGTCCGCGAACACGCCGCACGTGTGGAGCCACGAATGGGTCTGACGCCAGCGAACGGACGCATTGAGCCTCCAGATGGCGTAGTCGGTCCGGCTTTCTTCTTCGGAGGTCAGCCAGAACGGGGAGAGCTCGGTGTCGGCGACCGAGGCCTGCGAGCCGTTCGACGCGGCGGACGCGGGGTCGAAGGCGCTGCCCTCTCGCGGAGAGGTCTGCTCGGGGCCGTACGTCCTGATGGCGTAGAACGCGGTCAGCAGAAGAACGCCGACGCCGACGGGGCGCAGGGGACCCTGGGAAGGAGCGTAGAATTATGCTGTTAAAATACAAAAATACTAGTGACGTGACACTTTAGACGCTTTCTTTTTGCGCTGAAGCGACCCTGAAACACTTAAAACTTATCAAGGATGGGCTCACTATTAAAGAGGCACGTGACACCTGCGTAAGTTGCGGATTGCTAACATGAAGGTTGCATTTTGAATAATTATGTTTGATTATGCCGAGAGGCTGGGTGAAGATTATGTAATTGCTATGGTTTATATATTAGATGTTTCCTTGAAATAAACTTCAGTTGATAGCGCAGTGTGATGTCCCCTCATTTTACTCAGTCCACGTCCAGACGCGCTGTAGCAACCACGAAGCTGTGCCAACTCGACCGATTTTCCATCCTATTAAAGTACGTCGCCTTCCAAGTATCCCGCCGCAAAAAAATGTTTCAAATCCTTCAAATATAAGTGGCGTTAGACGTAGTTATCGCGTCGATGAGTGACATTCTCTCTACTTTCGTCTCCACTGGCGCTCTGGAAGTTACACAGGGGAGGTGGCAAGTCCATTCAAATGTCCCTGACTGCTTCTCACGCTTCCCGGCAACTGCAGCTTATGCAACCGTATTTTTTTTACGGGAAACGGTTGCGGCGAACGCTATGCACGAAGGCGAGTGCATAAATCTCCAAATTTCTTTGGTCGAATGCAAGCTGCCCCTGCCCCGCTTTCTCTCGCCATCTCCGGTCAAGTGCGGTTTCTGTGGAATAAGGAGTTATCACACTCAATTGTTCTTAACATAAAGAGGTGGCAATACTTCAAGTTTCACAGCGAAGCCACACTAACGATACAGAGTTTCTGAAACGGCGAGTTGTGAACGTCTCCTCAGCGCCCGTAATATATAAGCTTACCGAGACTTCGCGCTCGTCTTCGCTGTGCGTGGAATCTCTCCAAGCTTCGGGGAACAGCCGTTTGTGGCTGGGCGCGTAAGCACGCTTTGGCTGGAGGAACATCATCTTGACGCGTACGATCGTCGAAGCGCCACCGTGCAATCTGACAGACGCTCGGCAGGATAACCGGGGACGCTTGCTTGCTTGTTCCGCGATGATGACAGCGTTTCACGAGCGTTTTAGAACGCACCTTCTTCTGCTTCGTTCTTTGTGGGCAGGTATATGGCACGAGCGGACGCATGGCCTTCGAGATTGTTCCAGCGCCCACCATCGCGGAGGCCGAGGTATAGAAGGCGCGGAATTTCATTCGAAATCTACTAGAGCGCACTCTGGCGCTGAAGTCGCTCAGCTACCACGGGAATGATGATTAGTGCACAGTTTTGTCTAATCTTCGTGCATGTGACCTTCAGACGCTCTTGTAAACTTTATTTACAACGCTTCACTTGCCTTTATTGAGCTGAGTTTGGAAGCAATCCTATATTTGTGAGCGTGGAAGGCAATAAGACTTTCAGTACATGCATACTCGCGGCAATTTGTTGCAGTTATGTAACGCAATATAGTGCTGAAGTGAGCTGTATGTAAAGTCACAAACGCGTCTCCTAGTTTCCCTTTATTTTCTTGTGTGGACAGAACTTTGCAAATGTTCGTGCTATTTGACTGTCACCGGCGTATTGTTGTGCTTAAGGTTTTGCTTGTCCTGCGAAAAGAAGCAGCCGCCGCCAATAATGGTGCCAGCTTCTCCCTCATTTCATATTATTACAAAGAACAAGAAAGACGTTTGAAGCTAACAAAGACGAAGTTTAGGCAAATGCGAGTACTAACCACCATTCTCATGTTTTGAGGCAACAACAACAACCATTCTCATGCTGTCTGAATCGTCGTGTCTGCAGCTCCCTTAGAGACTATAACGCCCGAGTTCTATCTAGTAATTTTTGTAGGAAGCCTAATGGTGGAGGCATAGTGCAACATGTAGACGAGTTTCGGGGCGTGACGTCACGAACTGGCGGGCCGGGGCGTGTCCGGGGCATCTATTGCGGGCAAAACAGATTGACAAACTCTAGCTACATGGTACGTCTCTCCGGGCAAGATTAACGGAGTCGCAGAGGTTTAATGCGAGGACTTGTTCGACCAACTCTCTCTCTCTCTTCTCCCCCTCATTCCATCCTCCCTCTTTCATTGACTCAGCACAGGATAATAAAGAAGCGTAGAGTCAGTGTGTTCGCATGATCTTATCCAAACGAAAAGTGAGAGAAACGAATAAGAATATAGGAGAGAAAACAGGAAGTAATATTAAGAGGGATGTTTAATAGTGGTGCTTCACTGCGCCACTTCGTGTACAGATATCTTCAAAAGGGCGATGGCAGGGGCTAGTTGGTGGTTGTTCACACTTTCTTCTTGCGCTATACAAATCGAGATGACGATTGGATGGGTACAGCAAACGCGGACAAACGAATGTTGCGCAAACTTACAACTGGTTTATTAGTGCCAGGTCGCGTATATAGAAGGGTAAATATCAGATAGAAATGCAAGCGTAAAATCAAGTCCGTGTTTACTGCACCGGTCCTTTTGTATTTTAGGTATTCACACAGAGCAAGAAGAAAGCATGAACACATATCTTGTTAAACTAAAAACTAAATTTACTCGCCGTGGTGGCTCAGCGGCTATGGTGTTGCTCAACTGAGCACAAGGTCGCAGTTTCGGTTCCCAGCAGCGGCGGCCGCATCCCGACAGGGGACAAAGTTAACCCGAATTCCTTTACTACAGCGTCCCTTATGAACCAGTGTGCTGTATTAGGACGTTCATTCTTAATTATAATAATAAAAAAAGAATGGAAGAAAAAGTGCACGCATACACTCGTGTTACAGCTACTTGCACTCTTGAAAGGTGCAACTTATCTACACAAACTACCAAATGAACACTTTAACGGCTATCACGCTTTACCTGCATCCAACTCGTTCACACTTCTACGTGAAGGGCTGAGAAGGTCGCAATTGAGAAGGCCGCCACTGAGTTCCAAGAAACTATAGTCACAAGTCCATGCCGGGTGAATGACTCGAGCTGTAGGACATCAATCTTGTCTTCTCGGGGTCTGTGGGCTGCGATTTAAAACGCTCTCCGACACTACTTAAGCATGAAAGACGGACGCAAAAAAAAAGTTTACCTCGCAATGTTTGGGTCGATGTGGGGATGGCAACTTGGCAGGAAAGATGTTACGGTAATCCATTTAGATGATCTTATGCATCTAGGTAGTTTATACAGTCTCAACCTCATTGCCTTTCGGCTGGAACACTCAGCAGTACACAGTATAGCTTGACGTCGCCCGTCGAGAATCCAATGCATCCAATGCACATTCGTGCAGAAACGATGAAAACAAAAGGCAGCCACATGCGGGCTTCGTGCACAGGTGTTGTAAATGTGGTCACATCACGTGACCGAGCCGCTGCTGCGGGAAATGTCCGCGTCACCATGTAACCATATGTGAGAAGATATTAGAGTTTTACCTCTCTGCATGACATTGACTTGTATATGCTACTTTGTTTGTTTGAAGACGTCCGTTATTTACATTCGTTGCATTCTTATTGCCCGCATATGTGAAGTTGTACGAGTCTACCCATGATGAACATGCAGAACGCAAAAAAAAGGGGGGGGGGATGAGGGCAAGATAGAAGAATGTATGAGCGCTCAGTCACAACTGAAAGTAAATCGGGGAAAATATGCCATATATACTTATCGTAAAACACCACCTGGCATATAACAAAAACTACGACACGCTTGGTCTAACAGATTAATCTAGTAAAGTGCAATAAATTCACCAGAGCATGTCGCGTAAACACAGACGTGAAGTTAATGCATATACAGATATCGCACCTTTTTGCCCGATAGCGTGACGAATGGCTGATTGAGGCACACTTTACTACGCGTAATGTGATAAGCTTCAGTCACAAGCCTCGTGGGTTCCTGCCTATTAGTGCTGAGGATGTCCGCACGTAAACGTACTTAAATTACCTACCGGACGTGCTGGGCGTACGCGGAGATCCTAGTTAACGTACTTGACTAGATGATTGTGGTGTAAAAGTTACAAACAGGGATATGATGCCTCAGAAAGGCTGGCCTAGGTTTAGATAGGTGGTCCTATCGAAACGTAGGCCAGCTTTTCTGAGGTACCTTATCCCTGTCTGTAACTTTTATACCACAGTGTGCTACTCCATCTGTCGGACCCCTTCTTGATTTTGACTAAATGACTGTTAGAATTAAAAACAAGAGATTGGTTCGAAGGAAGATGGGGGTTTGAAGTGATTAACACTGATAGAACAAGGAATGCTGCTATAGACAACATTTTTACAAAATAACTAGTCTTCGTCAGGGCCGAAGACAAGTCCCCTTGCCGAAACGCTGGCTTCAGCGACATTCCCTTGTTTTACTACTGTTAATTAATCTGTTCGCTTAATGGTGTCTTCACTTTTGTTATCTGCCGGTTGGTTCTCCTGACATGTATATAAGAAATACCGTTCCTATAATAAACGTTCAGTTGTATAAGTGATCACTCGTCCACTCTTCTATCTTGCCCTCGTCGCCTTTTTGCGCTCAATACATTCACCACAAAGAGAAACCAACTCACCCAACTTGCTATACTTCACGGTAGTCTAGGGCGTTGTTGATCAGGCCGCCGCCGGCTGCCGCAGAATTGTACTGAAGGTCCGTCATAGATGAACGCCGTCTGTTCACCGATGGCGTGCGGCGAGCGCGTCCAACGACACCATATATGGAAACAAAGCGCTGCATGAGCGGAGGTCTGTCTGCGGCGTCTGCTGCTGCGAAACGCGCTCATGGGTCACCCACGTGATCTGCCTGTCGTGATCTCCCGTTTAGCGATGCAGTCTCGTCACACTTCGCTCAGTTTGCAACATGCCGAGCGAGTAAGGTTGTCCATGCCAGTCTATTTATCGCGAAGTGAAAACACGTATAGAGCTGCGCTACAATTTTGCATTGGGAAGTATCGTAATCGTCGGTGAATTTTTTTTTCATCTTCGCCCACATAAGCACGACGGTCACCGTGTCACGTGAGGTTGGGCGCACCCAGTCATCATAGGTGACTGGGATAGGCCTTGGGGTGTATCTGACAGAGGTTTGAGTCACTGTTGCGAATGTACCTCCGTACATGCCATGACTTTCGCTGAATTGTGATAAAGTGACATTATTGACTGCTTTTCGACCAATCAATGAATTGGACTTCATTTTCAAGAACACACAAAAGATGTACACAAAACTCTTTTGGACCAATAGCCTAATGTGGCTAGTGGCCGGTTCAATACAATATACAACAATGCGCCGGTCAGCCATGAGGGGAACTGTTGAATCCGTAGTTAGATATATTACATTACAAATCACTGCGCTACAATCACTGCACTACACTCACTACAATCACTGCACTGCAAAGTGCTATTATATTAGTCAAATTCGAAAAGCAACAAAATCACCCTTCATGCCATACTCGGTGTTTTTAAATGTTGATCCGAAGCAAGCCAAACCACTTTATTTTCAGCGCATAAGTTAGGAGTGCCCCAGGCAAAGACTACTTGAAAAAACCTGGGGACCATACAGAATGCAACAGTAGGGGTACATTAAGTGAACAAAATAATAATAATAATAATAATAATAATAATAATAATAATAATAATAATAATAATAATAATAATAATAATAATAATAATAATAATAATAATAATAATAATAATAATAATAAATCATTCGATTACCGTGCCCAGGAATAACCCTAAAGTCTGAGTGCTGGCGCTCGCATACATTCACCCCCCCCACGAAAAAAAAAAAAAACCTCCAAGAGAATACAAATAAGAAAATAAAAAGAAGCATGCAATGAATAAAAAGAACAACTGTGCAAAGAAGAGTGTACTTACAACAAGCGCAAATTAAATACTAAAGAAAAAAGAGGAGAATGGCATTTGAACAGTGCGCAAAATTTTGATACAGCAAGGCAAAGGTCGAAAAAGAACGATGACACCGAGTTATGAAAAAACATCAAGATCATGAAAATAAGCGTATTAAGGGGTCAGTATTCTGTGGACGGTTGAGTGTTGGTGATGACAAGCAGGGACATGTAAAGGTCCATGTTCTCTGGTGATCTTGCGTGATACAACTGATAGAACTGAGTAGTTAGGAGCAGGTGAGGGTACCGTGAAGGAATTTGAAAAGAACCAGAAGGTCAGCGCGATTACGTCGGCAGCGAATTAAGGGCAATGACAATAATCCAACATTGATAGAACAAGGTCCAGTGTCCGTATTAGCAAAGTGGTGATGATGTATGCTTAGAAATGTTTTCTGCCCCCGTAATATGACGTCACTGTTGAATCTTGAAAAAATCCATTCTAGACGATCGACGTGTATTCGAGTAGAGGAAGACAGATTTTTCTGTACAACTTGCGGAATGGTATAGGAGACTTGAGTTCCTTCGATAGTCTACAAACAGAACCCAGAGAGCATATGCCCCGCATTGCAACGCGTTCAGTGTGAGCAGAAAAGTATAAGGTTGTATCAAAAAGTACGCCGAGATCATTGATTTCACAGACCTCACACAACGTTACGGAATATGTAGAATAAGAAAAAGAAGTGCTTGCTGCTTTGCGCGTGAAAGTCGTGACTTTGGTCTTGGCAGCATTCAAGGTGAGGTTATTATCTTTGCACCATTTAGAAAAAGAAAACAGGTCCTACTACAGGGTGCGACAGTCATCAACAGTGTGAATTTTCCTAAATGTCTTGATACAATTAAAAAAAATCGTCGTGAAGGTGGATGATAAGTGAAGCTTGTCTTTTGTATACCTAACCGTCCTTTTTGACATCAACTATATGTTTACTAGTATGTGCCCTTGATCTTCATCCTGCCTTAGAATCTCTTTATTCATTCATTCATACTTGTGTCGCTGTTCATCGGAGGATAGAGAAGGCTTTAAGCGCTTAAGGCATTCGCTGATTAGCCTTTCATCAAACAACACAGAACTAGATGTAGGAACCGTCGTACGCTGCTGATTGACACCAGCTTTGAAACCTGAAGCTTTAATAAGGATGAGAAATGGGCAGCAAAAGAATCCGCTACTGCTAGGACTTCTATTCCTCTGGAGTCGAGCAGGCGAAAACACTCTCCACGTTTACTAGAGCGCTTGCGGATATACTTCCAAAATTCCGCCGGCAGGTCGGAGGCGCTCATTTTCAAGAATGAAATATTAGTCGTGATCCTGCTAATAGATGCATTTGCGGAGAGTCCGAAAAAAGCGGAATTATTCTCTCCACTCATTCGGCACAGGACTTCTGAATTTACGGTGCGCGCGATATTCATATTTTAGGGCAGTTATGGGTTCAGATGAGAACCTGTGGGTATATTTAGAGCGTTTAGGACTGCACTGGGGAATGTATTTTCACACACTGCTCAAATATACTTGGTCATCAACCTTGGTTTTGTCTGTGACCAGCGACCAATCGGTGGTGGACAAGAAATCAGATAAACCCATCCACTTGACGGGTTTCTGCAACATAAAAAAAAGGAAAAGAAAATAAAGAAGAAAAAGCAATTAAACCGCTTTGTACGAACGGAGTTGCAGGCAATGGAATGCTGCTGTTGCCACACCCTCGAGTCTTTCCCTTCAATTTCGTCATTTGAACTGCGCTCGAAGAGGTGTGCCTCCGAGCACCTGCAAGGTGATATACCAGCCGAACGTAGCCGTAGGGCGCATTGAGGCCACCCTGCGTAGCCGCGCTGCACCCATAAGCGCGCCAAGATTTCGTCTCAGTACGGCCTCAGCATGACGTCGTGATCACGTGGTGCGACTATTTTTTGCGCCGCCCAGTCTCGGAGGGAACAGTGTCGGCGCTGTGGTATCGCTCTCCATCACTAGACGGCGCCATCATCCCAGTGGTGAATTCTCCCGTCCAAATTCCAGAAGTGCTGGGTTTAAAAGCGGCTAGAAGCCTAAGCTGGTCAGCGATGGACATAATCGACATACCTTTAGAGTAGTGGTGGAAAAAATACAAGGAAGACATCGGTATAGCCGGGCTCATTACAGGCATAGGTGACGGTACGATATAGAGATATATGTTTTAACGAAGAAGGAAAAAAAATTATCTAAGATGTAGGCAGTATGCTAGACTGCTATAGGTGTAGTAAAACCTGATTAGCTCAAGCAGGCTATACGGCAGTTTGTTGCCACCTCGTTTCGAAAAGGATGCCAATAGAAATCACCATCATCATGAAAGAAAAGCTGGGAAGAGGAGGGGACATAGACTGTCTACAGGCATCGGTAACATTACCAAATAAATTAGAAATATGTAGAATGCTAGAATAAAATGGATACAGTAACATATAGTTAGCTCACACGGGCTAGGCGACTATTTGTCGCTATACCGATTCAAAGGGTTGCCATTAGCGATCATCATCGGGAATAAGTATGTTGATTTTTCTTTATTTAGATGTAGAAACATATGAAGATAGGCTATGTCAGAGCCGGCTATCCAAACATCCTAGATTCGTTACGCAAGAAGAATAAAGTATATTATAAAATAAGAATACAGAAGAAAATTTGTGTGTGCTGCCGGTACTGCCTAGTCGTGATGTCTAGAGGAATCTGCCCGTCAGCAACCGCGTTAAGCCAAAGTAAGTAAGGAAAAAAAAAAGTGTATGTGTGAGTGAGTGAGTGAGTGAGTGAGTGAGTGAGTGAGTGAGTGAGTGAGTGAGTGAGTGAGTGAGTGAGTGAGTGAGTGAGTGAGTGAGGAGGTGAGGTTAAAAAAGCGGAAGGAAAGTTTGGAGTGCCTTTAGAGAATAATTGTGGGGATAATGCTTCCTACTTTGGTTTATTCAGAATTGGTAGTTGCCAACCTTATGTCTTTGGTCTTGTTTAAATATAACGTGACGTGTCCTGAATAAAGGAGCTTCTTGGGTTTCGTCGGTGTACGGAGCGTGAAAGCTGCAGTTATCAGCCATAATAAACAGGAGAAAGGAATAACATTTGCAGGAATAATATTTGGCTTAGGCGTTGATCACAGCGATATCTCGCAACCTTGCGAATTTATTTACCACATCTCTCAAAAGTGTCAGTTGTCATTTGGGCGAATTCCACATTCAGGTAGCATTTCGCAACACCTACCCTTACTTCTAGGTTTTTCCATCGAAAGCCACCTGCTGAATTATGTTATGGACGATGGAGAGTGAAGGAAACGTTGGGGCAATCTGTTAAGGTGATAGAAACGAGAACGCTGAATGCACGTGCATCTTCCCTTAGCCTTCCTTTCTGATTGCAGTTTTCATTCGCAGGGCTTAGAAAACACCTCTGTGCGGTTGTGTCATGACCTAAAAAAATGTTCGACGCTCTAATCATGAGCCAATATCCCAGAAAACCTCCAGATTATCACTCCTTTGGCCGCATGACTTCAACTGTGCATGGCTCTGTGTGTATGTCGGAAATGACTCGTAGTTAGATCTTACAATAATATGTTCAAGATGCGAACATTCTAGAAGACCACTGCACTGGTGTGAGTTCTTGAATTTATAAACTAAACCATGTCCCATTTCGAAGGAAATTTGTTATTGGTTAAGAAGAGCACAATAAGGCAAAGTCTGTGGATGTTATAGTATGCCTGTGATGCACACATTCTCATGATGACACGCTTTTAAAGGAAGCACTGGCAGAATTAGTGGTGTCCCATTTTTATCGAGGCGTCAATAAGCGGAACATTTCGATGAGTAATGCTTATTTTCGTGTTTTCGATGCATTGGCAACAGCCTCTGCACATGCGTGCTCGCCTACATGGCAAGCTGGTTTCGCCACATTGCGACAGCATCTCAGGAGAAGCCCGCTTTGCAGAGCAAGACCGGCCGCCGTGCGCCGCCAGCCGACGCCGGGTGAACGCCGAGGTTGCTTGCTACGAGGCAAAAAGGAAACGCCGCTCGCACAGCCAAGCGTGGTCGTCCGAAATTTCATTTCGCTCGAGACACGCCAACTCCAAGAGACGAACAGTGGGCTTGGCGCGTTATGAAGTGGGCTGGCTGACGCTGTAAGCAGAACATGAAAACAACACGTGCAGAGCAGATAGATGTACGTTCGCCTACGTTGCTGGGGTACCGCTTGCTTCTGCACTTTACGCAGGAAGGCCATTGCAAAATGCGCGCGCTTCTTTCGTTGCGTAATGCACGCATGGTTGAGAGGAAAACGGCTTGCGCTGGCGTTGATGAGAGGATGTGCGCAGGAGCAGACGAGGCCCGCAACGAGTAAGCGTATCCCTTCGTCTGCGCCTTTCTCGGCGAAACCGGTGAGGCATGTGCTTTGTGTTGATAAATGGATTGCGAGTCCGCGGCCTATTGGACATGCTAGGATGCATGCTTGCCTAGAAAACACGGTTGCGACACGAAATGGTAAACAGGCCTGCGAGCACGCGCACACACACTAGCACACACCGGCCAACTTGTTCCGTTCGTTGCGAGCTTTCGAGCAGAAACCATCGCTGCCACTTTGTTCGAATCTTGTTACGAGTTCTCGCAGACGTAACAGCGTTAGTTCAATTTTTTTGAGGCCGTTGCGGTGTTGCATGAAGAGTTCCGGCAAAGCGAGGTTTACGGTTCGTGGTCTAGCCCGAAGCGTGAGGCTGTCTTCTCAGAGGCGGCTTTGAGAAGAAGGGGTGGAGTCTCAGCTATCTGGTATGTTGCCCACAAGACAGATATTGACAATAGGAACGGAGATAGCATTGTGAAAAGTGATCCTAAGAGTAAATGTAGAAACTTGCGAACTTTACACAGTAATATCAAACAGACGATGACCATTTCTTGGGGAAGAAATTCAGCGTGGTGACCCTGTGACGAACGCTGGACTAGAGTCCATTATGGGGAAGTTAGACTTTAGCAGCACCAACAAATATGTTAAGGAAGGGGGTTCCACAACCTCGTCCCTATTTCCTTTTCTCGCACATACTACGACCTTCCCTAGCACTATTTATCTTGACGACGTCCACGTTCGTGCAAACAACCTGTCTCGTCGTGTAGCCTAGAAGACGTGACCAGAAGAAGGGCTAAGAAAGTGCGCTTGCTCGTGGAGATCTTGAGTTAATTGCCCGGATGGAAAAGGGGGAAGGAATGTTCGCGTTCGGGGTTGATGAATTTCGGAACTCTCACTGGAGGTCGCGATGGCTGGGTCTCTAAAAACGCACATAAGTAAAGAAGCATTGGCGGCAGGGGGAGCGTTGGCACGCGTGGCGGGACAATGTTTAAAGACGCAAATGGCGCCGTGTAATTGCTTTTCCCGGTGGCGGGCGCGTCGAAGTGCAAACACGAAGACGGCGTCTACGCAACAACAAACGCTCGCGTTTCACACGACACCAATCTGCCGGCGGCTAGCATCAAACAAAAGCAAAGGTAGAACCTGAGGTGACCCAAGGTTAAGGGGATTTGTGAAACAAGTGACATCGGCTGTGGAGCGTGTCAAAGTAGACCAGGTATCGTTCTTCGCGAAAGAAAGAAAGAAAGAAAGAAAGAAAGAACGAAAGAAAGAAAGAAAGAAAGAAAGAAAGAAAGAAAGAAAGAAAGAAAGAAAGAAAGAAAGAAAGAAAGAAAGAAAGAAAGAAAGAAAGGCGTGTCATTGCATGTGAGAAGCAAATATATGAGTGGCTGTCTACATCTTTGGCGTACAAGATGTGATGAGAGAAACGAATGATGCGTCTCCTTGATAAGTAATGCATCACGTACGTACTACGCGTGGCTCTTGAACTTCGCTTTCCTCGTATGACTCGTTGAGTGCAACCACCGAAGGTGCTCCTCTAAACCATCTAGACGAAGTCGCCAGTGGCCGCGGTAGCTCAATGTCTACGGCGTTGTTCTGTGAAGCACGAGGTCGCAAGTTCGAGCCTGGCCGCGGCAGCCGCATTCTGATAGGATGCAAAAAAATGTTCGTGTACCGTGCATTGCGTGCACGTTTAAGAACACCAGGCTTTTAATAATAATCTGGAGCGCCTCACAATGACATGCTTCATAATGAAATAGTAGTTTTGGCACGTGCAACCCCCAGAACTTATTTTTTAGAGCGAGTCACCAGTGGTGACTTCGATAATAAGTTGGAACACTAACAATAAAGTTCAATTAGGCCTGGGTATCCAAATTACATTTCCGGGACAGGAGAAAATATAAGCCTAATTCCTCGCGTGGAAGCTCGAAAAGACTTAAAGACCAAAGGCAGGGACCGAAGCCACCTTGATGTTCCTGGTTAGGCCTGCACGTGACTTCCGTGTTTTTGCAGCCAAAGGTACTCCGCATCTCTAGATATCTTCTAAACCACCACGCGAGGGCCGCGCATGCGTAGTCGATAGTTTGACAGCACAGTGGCGGCGCGAGCGCTCCTCGAGTGTCTATACAATTGCTATATTAAGACGAACCTCTCGCCATCTATATTTTTGCTACAAACCAACCCTTTCCTGCAATATAAGTGGAACCAGTCTTGAAAGACTACTTCACCAACCTAAATCGATTTAGTGTACTTTAGGATCATTTTAGGTAAAGAGAAAGATTTGCGTGAAGGCTCCTAATAGATGATGATGGTTTATTGGCATCCGCTTCCAAACAGCGCGGCGACGAATAGTCACCTAGCCTGCTTGAGCTAACCAGGTAACCTACACGATAGATGACGAAATAAGCGCGCACTCTTGCGTCCTAAAGAAGACGAAAGGCTAGGAAGAACTAAATTGCTGGAAAGTTCCAACTGTAGTACGTCAAGAGCTCCTATAAACACTAAATAATCCTCCCTGTAACAGTAACAGCGACTTCAGTCTCTGAGAAGTGAACTCAGATGCAATGTTTGTTGAGCTTAACCTGCGCCGCAAGAGTCAAGGTGGACCTACAGTTCCGACTCTGCTGCTCAGGAGTCCTTAGGCTCGGCACGACTTCGCATAATTTCCTACCGTTTGTTTCTACTGGACCTTTAAGCGCTGTTATGGTAACTGTTTCAACCAATAGATAGGCTTGTTTACCGAGGCAACTTATTAAAGCCCGTGCCCATTTTCGTGTTCCTGCACGAGCGCCGACACCATTTTCTCGACCACACATTATCCCGCTGCCCAATCGCCCACTCACGGGAAACAATTCTTGGAACCTGGCCTACACGGCACATCAGCGCGAGCCGCCGTGAAGACACTGCTGCCTTATTTAATACACACCGGACTCTGTGACAAGCTGTGCCAAGTCGTGACTGTGCATTGTACGTGTGACGTAGAATGTAAAAATTGGACGGTGACACTGTGTAACAGCATGTAACGCGTTCGCAGACTGTGTTACAGCGCCTACAGAAACAGTTCTGTAGTGTGTGTGCGCGTGTGTGTGTGTTTTCCTTTTCTTTTCGTATTCTTTTTCTCTCATATATTGCATCCCTTTCTCGCTCCCTCGGTACAGGGTAGCCAACCGGAGATAATCTCTTGTTAACCTCACTGTCTTTCATTTGCCTTTCTCTCTGTGTCTTTCAAATGTCCCTATGCTCTTGGAAAAGGGAAGAAGAAATATGAAAAAAGATACACTTGTCTAGCGCACATTGCCCACGCATTCTCACGAGAAAAATTGTGCTATAACCCCGGTGAACTGTGTTTCCTTTCCGCATGTCGGCGTGTGGAAACGGAAGCTGAAACGCGACGGGGCTAACAGTACATACGCAGCCGAGCCGAATCCCGAAGAGAAGACGGTATAACACGTGTCACCTGTCAGCGAGTATTTAACGGCTAAGGGGGACGTGATGTCTCCTGCACAATGTTTCCAAAGATAACCGTACGGCGCGAACGAATCCCTGCTGCGAAAGCGTATACTGCTACAACTGACAGCTACAAAATAGGAAAACGCGCATCGCGAGGGGAGAATGCCCGGAAACGTTTCCGACACGACCGGTATATAGCTTCTTCCGATAAAACGGGAAGAGTGACAGGAGAGGGGAATACAAACGGGAAACAGCGAAGCTGCCGACGACAACGTGGCCGCCTTTGGCGAGTAAAAGCCTAAAGCTTTGAATTCGATTCGAGCTGCGGAGTGAAAACGCGCGGCTGTTGTCGGGAAGTGTGACGGGTATGAAACGGCGAGCGGTGACGTACGCGAACCGTCAGTATGCGGTGCTGGGCGAGTTTTTAAAGGTGTGGCAAACAAGGTTTCGGGGCAAGCAGAGGAGGATGGGGACGACGATAAAAATGAGCAACAGAGGCGGGTGCTTATTTACTTGCCTTTGCTGATTTTGAGGCTGCAAGAGCAACAACTCGCCGTTCAGCGGGTAAATTTGATTTACCGTTTACCGATTCTTCGTAGGACTGCTCGTGTAACACGCGAGCTCAGCCTCCTATAAGCATGTGCTCATCGATAGATTATAATGCGTCTGCATGACGCGGCACGCGTTCGTGAACAAAGAACGAACGGCGAGACAAAGGTTGTGAACGGTTTCGCGTAGGGTTCGATTTTTTCTCGAAATTCACGATAGAACTGATGGGAACTCGCAGTGAATATGCCTACATTTCTATGGATTGACAAACGTGTGGGGATTTCAGAATTGCATAGTCGAGAAAAAAAAAGAGGTGGGTGAGTGAATAGATAGATATATAGATTACAAAAGTTAATGAAAAATGCTGATTTGCAGTCTAGCTTTTTAGCTAGCTCTACATTGTGATGTTACTGATGCCTGTAACGACTTCGGCCCAAACTCTGCCCTGCTTTTTAAAGCGAAAGCTTTACTAAGGACGTCGAGCCGAGTTTCGCCGTCGCCAGCAATTTGACCTTCATTTGACCGCAACTGCGCCGTAGCCTTAGCAACGCATCACGTAACTCGCCGCGCGTCTGGCTAAAAGTGAAGTATGCTCAACGTTGACAAATAAGTAATATTTGCTGATCTATTTTGCGACCTGCATCGCCTGTAGAAGCGTTAAAGCAGTGGGAGAGGGGGAGGTGGGGGTATAAAAATCTAACACAACGAGAACTTTGTAAAGATTAAGCACTTAATGCATAATAAGGAGCGTCATTTCACAAAGAGGAAATAATTAATGACACTCGAGCACAGAAAGTAGGAATAACGAGATATATCATTATTAAAGAGAAACTGTCTCAAACAAGACTCTCTTTTCGAGATATCTGCCTTTGAGACTAACATCGTCCGCTGTAGGCATGGCTGAAACCAAATGTACTTTCATACTATGTAGCTATCGGAAAATGAAATGTTTCGTTCTAAGAAGTATCGCTTGTCACTTCTTTAAAGACTCCACGTTGTATCGCTTTTTTCCCCATTGTAGTACCATTTTTTCAGACATCAAAACACTTTTTTTATCAAGTTTTTTTAGAAGACCTTCGATTACATTCAGTTTGACTTCATAAGACCAAAATGTAGCCGGTATCTTGCAGGAACAAAATAGAGAAAGCGATACATTCGGGCTTTTGTGGCACAAGTTCCCCCATTGTTGTCGCCCGCTGAAATCCTTTGACAAGTCAGGAGGAGATCCAGGAAATCAGGAACACCAGAGACAGAGAATAAAGATCTTTCAACGCAGATGTTGAGAAAGGGGAGGACGAGACGTGTCTTTAAGATTACTCTCTTTTTGTTTTAAACTTCATGTTTGCTTTGTCTGGGTCGCAGACTGGAACGAGTCAAGCAAACTCGTGGAGAAGAGCGCCGGCTGAAAACTGGCGAGTTTCGCTTGAAGATTTATCTCTTAACCGCCGCATCTCTCGTCCGTCGTGCGCTCTCACTGCACGTATTCCACTATTTCTTCCGCTGTCGTTCTTCGTCACTTCCGAGTGCCTACTTCCGGTTCCGCCTTTTCGGCTTACGTCTGCTCTTCGTCGTCGTGCGAAGAAGCTCGCAGAGAGCGCGTTCTGGGACCGCTAAGCAGAACGCACTCCCGCATGTTATGTGGGCGCAGGTTCTTACGCGTTTTTTTTCCCTCTGCACTTGAGAGTTGTTCTATGGAGAACACTGTCCTCGACGCTTTGGTGCTTTGTCGAAAAGTGACCAGCAACGCGCTGTTTCATTCTCAAAGTACTTGTTCTTGGGCAATGAACGAGAACGAGGAGCTGGGCTCTACAGTCACATGAAGCCAACAGACGATGAAACTAAGGAAAGCACTGGGTAAATTAGTACTTGAAACGCAGTTATAATGAAGGGAAATGAAAATAACCGACCCCCCCCCCCCCCCTCCTCCATGTTTCCTCATACTGGACCTGAATCCACGTCTTCGCCTTACGCATGCAGTGCTCTTACAAATTGGGCTACTTTACATGGTATTTGAGCGCGTGAACAACACATAACACTGGGAGCGTTACAGCTAGCGCCACAACACGTGGCCTTGGCAGCGTGCGTGAATACATTTTCTTTTTACAGCAGGCCTCACGTGGTACGTGAAGTTGGCGGAAGGCAACTGGCCAATAAACCCTCGTATATGCGACATGCTAGTATAGCTGAGGCAGTCATTTTAGAGCATATATAGCAGACCCGAAGAAAAGACGACAGGACACCATGGGCGGTGCACTCAAAATTATTTATTACAGCTCCTAGAATACCAAAAAAAAAAGAAAATGCGTTCTTATTATTGCGCGTGCGCGAAGGTTCATCGGCAAAGAAAGAAACAAAAAATAACTGCTTTGGAATAGAAAAACAGAAGCATCTCTAACGGCAATCCGTGCCCATTTTTCCCGTTATGAAAGAACTCCAAAAGTTCACGTCCTGTAGTGTCTCTTCCTTTCCCCAGTACGTTAACGTTGTCAAACCGAGGTTCACATTCAGAAGCCATACATTGTGCTGGTACGTGCGTGGTGCCATTATTATTTATTAAGATATTTTCCTCCTCCGGTGAAAGCAGCGCCGCAGGAGTCCCGTGTTCTGTTTCTTGCGTTCGTTTTATTATTACTACAATGGCTACCTCACGTTGTTTTATAATTTTGCACTTCGCACACGTTTTTCGGCGCATAAGCATCTCGAAGCATTAACGTTTGTGTCGCGTCTGTTGACGTGCTAAAGAAATCGTTCAAGCTTCTTTACATCCGATATCTTCCTTTGGTTACGTCGGAATCGCGAAAATTATGTTCGCAAAACACCGGGGTTCATTAAAGCCGCGAAGGACGCGTCGAAATTTGGCAATTTAAATGTGCATTAGGCCAATTTCATAAAATTACGCTATCTGCATATCTGTATACGAGTTGTGATAGTCCTAACTTAACTAAAAGCGAACCTGACTTCGCTTTTCAAAAATTTTTATATCTTTATTTCTATCAATATGTACAAGATACAGAAGGCCCTAAGATCGAAATTATGCAGCCATCGGTCACTAGAATTGTATTTTTTTTACCGCATCGCCTAACGACGATGAAAAGCTGAGGGACTGCAGTTTTGTTTGCGTTATAAATTATTTTCGCTTCTCCGCGTAGTCTTACGCGTTTTATCTGCTCCCCTCCGCTAAACAACTTCATTAAATAGATGAAGAGGCCGGCGATCTTTCTTCTTGTTTGATAGTGAAGTTGCTTCATCGGCTTTCGGAGTCCATTCGTCTTATCGTAGCTTCCTATGTGATCTCGGTAAAAAGAGGAGTTCACTTCAGAGGTTGCCTAATCCCCTATTCTTATTGCCGTTTTTTCTTTTTGCAGCAATCTCTCTACTGAGAGCGCGCCTTCATTTATCATGCACATTGAAACCTCGTTTGAATGCTCCGAAGTTTCATAATATGCGCATGAAGATGGGGCCTTATTTTTTCCTTAACAAATAAACTAACGCTAAATACATAAAAAGGAAAAGTAACGTGGACATGAGCCAGCTGCGCTGAAAGCTGCTGTATAAGAAGACGGTGTAGCTTTCAACTAGCTTCTTTATTTTTGTTGTTGGTGCTAACTTTCAAGTAGATCTGGGTCGTCTATTCTCATGAATGAATGATGGTGCCCCTTGGCACCTACCTTTCTGTGGTCTTTGCGTACTCTTCCATAGTTAAAGAACGCGATATGAAGCTCCTGACTTCGTTATACACGCCATATTTACGGGCCTCTAAATTCGACTTAGGTTTTTCTCTCTTATCCCGCGACAGGGATGAAGGCGTGTCGGAATTAGGTCACTGCTTGAATTATTGCTTGGTGGAGCACCTTTTACCGCCATATTTCAGGCAGTTCAACATCAGCCGCTCAATTTCCGCCCTTCATCCTGTACACTTGAAAACTCTTTAAATAACTAATAACCGTGAGCTTCGTCTAACCTTTAGCACAAGCATAGCCAGCATACCTCACTGTACATATGTGCGTTGCCTGTCATGTAAACCCAAAGTGGGAGATTGGCCAAAATTGGGCGTTCTCCAGCAAGGTACGAAGACGATTAAATGAATTAAATGGTGGGGCTTCACGTGCCGAGACCACCAGCGGATTATCCGGCACGCTGTATAGTGGGGAATTCCGGATTAATTTTCGAGCGCAGCTCTTGGTCGCCCGTTCTTGCGTTGAGAGTCGGCGTCGGCGTCCCTCGGCGTAACCGAGCGAACGAGCACAGCGAAGGATGAAAGGCGGCGATAGCGAAGAGAGCGCGAGGTGGAATGCGGAGGAGGAGGGTGCAGCGGAAGCATGAGGAGGGAATCGGATGAGGAGAGGATGGCGAAAGGGTGCGGAGTGCCGCACGAGCGTTCTCCACGGCGGTGACCTGGCAAGCGGCGAGCGCGTCCACCGATACCATATATGGAAACAAAGCGCTGGCACGGGCTTCAGACCCACTGCGCATGCGCTACTTTGCCTGCGGCGCCGCCGCCGCTAGAGAATGCGCTCCGGGCGAGCCAGCCTCGCGTTCCCGTATTCACGCTTAATTCTGCTCTGAACAATGAGAGACGCAACCGGTGGAAGTGCTTCGTCTGCCGGTGCAGCTAAACGAGCTGCCCGAGAAGAGGCTCAGCGCCGCCGCCGAGGGGACCCTGTCGTTCAGAATCAAATTCTTTGCCACAGTATATCGCGAATTCAAAACACCTAAACAGCTGCGCTCAAAATTCACATTAGGGAGTATCGTAATCATCGGTGAATGTTTTTTTTACCATCCGGTCAGCTAACGTGCACCAATATTTTAGGATATTTAGGTACACGTGCGTTTACGCATTTCTCCCCCGATGGAAGCGTGGTCGCCACGGCCGTGATCAAACCCACGCCCTCGAGCTCAACAGCGCTACGCCGTAGCAATTGAGCTACGGCAGTGGGTCCGAACAAGGACCAGTTAAGCTTAGAGTAACATTTGCACATTGTCACGTGCGCATAATAAAATTTTGGGCGCGGCAGAAATACGGATAAACGAGGTCACGCTATTCTTAGCACCTCTTAGTTGTCCTCACGCCATGCTCTGTCGCTATAGGCACCGCACTTCACAGTTTCACTGGGCGCCTTAGAAGAAAAAATATTACCAGGTAATAACGACAGAAAGACAGCAAGAAAGAATATGGGAAATGTGGAATGAAGAAAAGAAGGATGTGAGAGCTCAGGAATGTAAGACAATAAAAAAATTGATCAAGAAAGAATACGTGATGTGTCTCATCCTAATACCGAGAGTCCTGTGCGTTAACTTATTTTCCTTTTCCATTTACGTGCCCCTATAACGTTTTCGTTTTCTCGCGTAGCACGAGGTGACCTCCTCGTGCGATCACTCAGTCATGCAGTGCGCTTCAGCCTTTCTCGGTCGTTCGCGTCCCCGTAGTTTACCGCCTGACCTGAGCAGTACCGCACTACTATTCACTCGCTGAGAAGCTTTAGGAAACAAAGAAGTCACAGAAAGAAAGATATAACGAGGAAGAATTAAAAAAAAGAAGAAATCTAGCCTGTTGTCTTCACAATGCGCAGAGCGCGCTTACTTGCACTCCATCCTACCCCTCCTCCGCTTCTTTTTCTTCTTTTTTCTCCCCTCACTTTCCATCCTTTTTTTCCCCTTCCGTTGCCACAAGATGGCGCCTCAGGCAGAAGTGCTGCATTAAATCAAGCAGGCTAGGTGACTATTTGTCACCGGCCCGTTTCAAAAAGGATGCCACTACATCATCATCATCTTCTTCATCACCAAAATCATCATCACCACCTCCCGTCCGCCTGATTGCCGCCTGTCGTGTACGTCGCGTTGCCGCCGTGCGTCGCCGCGTGTCGCGTCTCCGAGAGCGAGCGAGGCCCGTCAATCTCTTTTATTGTTTCCGGGACGACAGGGACGTGCCCCAATTAAAAGGGAATTCCCCCCCGCGGAACGAGTCGCTTCCTTCCCGCCATTATCTGCCTCACCCTCTTGTCATTGTCTCTCATTGCCGTGTCGGTGCTATCGCGGCTGTGTCCGCATCCACCACTACCCGGTTCTACCGTTATCTTCTTTTTTTGTCTTTTTCTGTTTATCTGACGTTTCTTCCGTTGTCACTGTAGTTGCCTTGCCGTTCCTTCTTTATTTCTTTTTTTCGCATGGTGAAAGGGAGGGATATGCATGGATTCTCTTCTGTCGTTCGCCAGCTCCACTTGTAGTTGTAGGTTGTCTTGAGTGCGTATTTTATAATTCAGCGTGCGAAAGGTTTTGTTTCTAAAAGGTCCTGTCGACACTGGCATTTCTTTACTTGCGCTGAGCTGCTGGACTGTTACGTCTTTGTGAGTTTTATTTCATGAGAAATTTTGATGTTTGGAAAAGGACAAACCTTGCTTGCCCGTGATGCTAGGTGCGCTTTAAATATATCTTGAAGCTTGTAAGCGTTGCGTGCATATTTTAAAGCGAAGCTTTTTTTTTTTTGGCTCCTGAAGCTGATTTATGACGCGTGAAAATAGTATTCCCGAAAACGACAAACAGAAATAAACATGCGACAAAAGTTGTACACACACACACAAACACACACACACACACACACACACACACACACACAAACACACACACAAACACACACACACACACACACACACACACACACACACACACACACACACACACACACACACACACACACACACACACACACACACACACACACACACACACACACACACACTATATATATATATATATATATATGTATATATATATATATATATATATATATATATATATATATATATATATATATATATAAAGCACATTATAACACATGCACAAAGGTCATACGTGCACCGAATGTGTGCACTAACGCGCAACCTTGTACGTACAACCCCTGTATGCTGACCTACAAGGTAGCGCCATTTCTACGCAATACAACGATAAACTATACTACACGAAACCGTAACATATAATGTCGGCTCATAGGCGTCTCCTAAGCACACCGACATCTCATAAAGATACTGCGTGTTATATTCAACGGATTGTTTGATTTACTTGATTTCCTTTCCATTTACCTATTCGATGTGTGACACTAGGTGTGTGCCCGTCCTTGGCCAAACCTCCAGAATGAGTAGGTGTCACTGCGACAGAAGACGTACAGAACCCTTAAGTGTAGCAGCCAGATATGTGTCGCATTTTCTGTGCATCACCATTCTTGCCTCGACGTGCGTCATACCTCGCGTTCGTCCTCGTAACATCGCTACGAAGGCATTTCACACAGTGCGTACGTCTGACTTAGGTTTTGCATTTAGGATTTGCTTGCGAACGGTGATTCTCAAAAACTCAAAAGGATTTGCATGGGCTTAAAACTTGTGACCTTTGAGATGCACAAACATAGACAGTTGCCCCCTTTGATTACATGTTGCCTGGGATGAATGGTAACACAATTGTGCTCATCGCCGTTATTTTTATTGGCATTTAATTAACTGCTTACACTAAAACTTCGCCTCACATTGCTTGCAACAGGACTCCCGGTATGTTAAACAGGCACCGCCCAGATTATAAGCCCGTCCTCAGCGTCTGTGCAGAAGTAGCATGTCACGCCTCCCGGTTTTTCGTTATCTAATTAAGAACGAGATTAAAACTGGGCTCGCAGAGCATTATGTCGCAGAACAACCGCCGCAAAATGAATGAGGATCTCCTTAACCTAACTCCGATTATTAATACGTCATCTCTGAAGTTCTTATAATTGGGTTATTGATAAGCTTGGTAGAAATAGTTTTCATTATTAGGAAATTGAAAACAGTTGATTGGGCACCGCTCTGTGCTCTGTACAAAGGGGCGTGGCTCTTGTTAGTGCCTTAAAGTTTGGTTTGGCAAAAGCGACTCTGGGTCGCCGTGCTACGGTAATTTTCCTACGATAAGAAAAAATGGTTTTTCCTGTCAAGCTGGCTTTCTTTCTGTAACGAGTGCAGTAAGGTGAAAGTTTCTTTAAATTTTATTATTTCGTTTTTGTTCTCCTTCTTTATTTTTATTTATTTATTGAGCACCACGGGTTGTGGGTTTATTACCTCAAAACACTGCAGTTCTCTTAAATAACAATAAGAATAACAATAAAAAAAAAGACTTTTCAGTTCTCGCCATTGATACGAGGCTGGCCTAATTAAAGGTTACAGAGTTCGAACCGGGCGAAAAAACCTTTGTTATTTCGTGCTTCGCACGCCTCACACGACGCGGTTTCTTGCGAGAGAGTAATGGTGCTTTTTCGGCGCATTGCCACCGTTAATTTGCATTTTTCTTTCAGTATTCATTAATACGATCTCCCCTCCGTCCTCGATTGTGACTTTAATTACTTTTAGCCGGCACTCAACGTCTACAGTTCTTGGTCATATCTTTCTGAAGCGCCTGCTCGCTGACACGAGCAGGCGAAAAAAAAAAAGCAATGTAAAAAAATTGGTTCCGTTGTCATAGAAATTTGAATTGTGGATCTATGGGCTTGCTTGAGGTTTCATTTCGGCTTCGTGCTTCGTGAGTTTCTTTTTCTTGTCAGACATCAAAGAGAAATCTGATCCTTGCGAGATAATTGTCTAGCGAAATATGTATGCATCGGCTCGTAATAAAAACCTTTTTTTTTGTTATTTTTGTCGTCAACTTACAAAGAGCTCCGGCAAAACGCTCCTTATTTTATAGGTGCCCCTGCTAGATCAACCGAGATGGTCAGTCTGGGGGACACGCGTCGGTGTCTGTTTCAAGCAAGAATAAGATTTATTCAAGACGGAGCAGTAAAACATATCTTTCTTTCCATCCGCCAAACACATTACTAACGGTAATTGACAAGATTAGTGATGTCGTAATGAGTGAATGAATGTTGAATACTCAGTATTAGGCAATCAAATCTTTAATTAAGGACTTACTGAGCATGAGAAGTATCTGTTCTATTCATTCTGATATTGCCTGTGATGGTGTTCTCATGTTGAAAAATCAATAAGCCTGTATTCGATACGTTCCATATGCGTGTGTATTGATTTTTCGTGATAAGTGGAAATGTGCTATCGTCGCCGCGACATTCTGAGAAATGACTGCATTGTGCTTGCTTAGGCTTTTTTTTATTTCTTTCTTATTTGTTGCCTTTGCCTTGCCTTGCCTGAAAAGAGCACAAGTAAGCACGCACGCACGCACGCACGCATGCAAACAAACAAACAAACAAACAAACAAACAAACAAACAAACAAACAAACAAACAAACAAACAAACAAACAAACAAACAAACAAACAAACAAACAAACAAACAAACAAACAAACAAACAAACAAACAAACAAACAAACAAACAAACAAACAAACAAACAAACAAACAAACAAACAAACAAACAACACACACACACAAACACACACACACGTACATACATACGTACGTACATACGTACGTACATACATACGTACGTACATATATAGATGGTCTTCTAAGCCCTCCTATCCTCCCTCTGCCTCTACCACGTGATCGGCTTTCCACACTTCACACACATACACTTTTTTTCCACTTCGCTTCTAATGCTCACGCACTAATGAAAGCGAACAACTGAACACAGAAACAAACAAGCAAGCAAGCAAGGTCGTCTGACAAAACTTTGCCGTGGTGCGCTCTTTCTACGCCTGTGCTCAAGTTCTGCCGCCATGACTGAAGGCATAGTTTTCTGCTGTAATTGGCAAAGGGAACCCTGGCGCTGCGATTGTTCCTTCTACAATGGGGATGATGGCTGGTACATGGATTTGTCTAAACCTTCGTGCTCGTGGCTTTAGACGTTCTGATGACGTAATTTATTACGCTTCACATTTTAAAATTTCTAAACAATCATGGTTTTCTAAGCATAGAAAGCCAATTTGTGTTGGCCCACATACATTATCAATTTTTCTTTGCGTATTGTTGCATTTATAGAGCAATATTTTGTCGAACATGATCCAATTACAAAGTCACAAAGCCGCTTATAGCCAGAGGGACGAAGTTTAGGCAAATCCATGCACTGCCCATCACTCCCGCGCAGCCTGAATCCGTTATACTGGCAGCTCCCGTATCCGCGACGCCCTGATTTCTTAACCGAAGGTGGAGGGAAGGCGTACGCCCTTGCCCTTGCCGTGCCGCCGTGTCCGAGGGAGTCGTAAAACCAACGTCAGCGGTTGTGTGCGTGTCTACGACGCGCCTAATCTAAAAGTCGCGCAGATTCGTTTATTTCATGGCTCAGAAAACTGAAAACAAAGTTTTCAGATCGCCTCGAAACGAGCTGTGGAGATGATGTGGGCTTACCGCAGGGGTGCAGTAATACATAATTTGAACGGCAGCGCAAACCACACACGTACACAGATAATTACCTCGAAACTATATGTTCTGAGACGGCTGCGCATTGCTCGTCGCTTCGCCCCGGGTCATCTGCATTTCAAAATAAGTTCTACATACGCACTAAAGAACGAACCCGCCTTTATACAAACAATAATATACAACCTGCTAAAAGAAAAGCAGAAAGAAAAGCTGGGATTGGGTTGGTATGGAGGGGGATGGGTTATTAATTCTTGCGAAGCTCTCCCCTGAATGGAAGTGGGCCAACGATGAAACAAAAGAAGAAAAAAAAAAAAACGAAAAAGACGAGACGTTCAAGCGGATCTTAAATGCTCGGCCCCAAGCTGCTTGCTGTACGTGTACGATGCTAATGATGGTAGAAAGACTTGAACGCACGAAGATATAACGGCTAACAACTAACCACAGGATATAAAAAACTTCTCCCTGAGCTCTCAGAGCAATCGGAGGGGCGGAACACACATATGACTATAGTATACATCGGGTATACTGAGTGTTTTCTCGTCGCCGAACGATTCGCATGTCTCGTATACGCAATCGTGTTGCTTGTAGCCGGCTTCTTAGCGGGCGGACCGCTTTCGCTCTGTTCTTATCCATTGGTTGTTGTGTTACCACACTCCAAGATATACGCTCTATTGCCATCGTCTTTTTTCGCAGCATGCCATTCTTGTTCTTCTTATTATTATTTCGTCGTCTGCCCGCATCTCTTCTCCGAGAGCTTAGCATTTCTTCTCACTGGTAGTGGTTGCTAGCCTTCACCCACACTCTAGTCATTCGTCTTTTGTTGCTGCGTAGTTTATAACGTTCATAAAAGGATTACTGGGGAGAAGGCAGTCGTTAGGGAGAGACGTTAACGAGCGGGTTTAGTCCCACTGTCTTTCACCAACGCTTCGTAACGAGATTACACACATAATTGAGATTCCACAAGTACGGTGCCTATCCCCAAGGAAACGCATACATTCACTGTTACAATGATTATATTATTATTTATTACATTTTTGCTAAATGTATGCATGATGTAAGATTATGAAGGCTTTGCTTTCTCTTAATGTTAGACCCCAACCATAAGGAGCTTTCTGTCGGGTAACGAGGGTAACAACATCTTGAGGAATTGGCTGCCTGTAATGGAAGAATAGAATATTAACTGGAAAGTGGCACGCGATTTAGGTAGTAGTGTTTGTACGAACTTTTTCGGCATAGGCTTTCATTCGGTGTGTTGCTGCAGTAGTTGCTACAGGTGATGCTTTGGTGGGTGTGCTGTGAATGCGAAACTTGTTGGGCATTATGATCCGGTTGTTAGAATTGATCGGAGGAAGGGTTGCTAGAATGATATTAAAATATTATTATTATTATTATTATTATTATTATTATTATTATTATTATTATTATTATTATTATTATTATTATTATTATTAGAAATTGTTAACAATTGCTATTAAATATTATTGATATTATTTAAAATATTACGAAAAATGGAAAGGAAAAGGAAAAGAAAAACAACGACCCGTTTGCAATTGCGGGTTTATGACGAAAGGTCGATGGCGTTGCGCCTCTGTCAGTATACTGCACGTCTGCATTGACGTCATCGTGGCCGCCATCTTGGGGTACTAGCACATCGAGAAGCTGCGTAAACAAGAAACGCGACAGCAGGACAGGCGCGCCTTGAGCGCAACGACAAATCGATAACAGTTGTATTCCAGTGAAAACGGTCGCCGGAAAAAAAGCAACACAATGTAAGCGTAATACTATGGTACAGTGACATCGTTGGGACCGCCATGTTCGGGCTCTAGCACGGTGAGAACCTGCATCCGCGACGTCACGCGAAAGATATCTTACAGTGACTACGTCACGCGAAAGCTTGCTTACACTGATGTCATCCTAGCCCTAATGCACCGGCACGGTGAGAAGCTGGGCCTGTGACGTCACGTGAAAGCTATCAATAAAATGTCTTGTACTGACGTCATGGTAGCAACCATGCCGGTGTACTGACACGGTGAGTAGCTGCGTCCGCGAGGTCACGGGAAGGCTGTTAATAGCAAAACGTCCTCTACCAGTCTACCGCTTCCGCGCGACACCTCATATGGTTACCCAGAGGCCTGTTCACTTTGAACCGTGATGTCACTCGCATATGTCGAAATGTATTAATTTAATCGGCGGACGTGGAAGCGGTACTTTGCCTGAAGATACTTTTTCTGCGGCATGATTTTAAACGGGAGCGTCGTTCTTCCTCCGCACGACAGCACAGTAAGAGAGCGCAGATATTTCGTATTCCATATTTAAAGTGAATTCTGGAGCTTTGCGTGCCAAAACCATGGTATGATTATGAGGCACGCCGTAGTGGGGAACTTCGGAAAATTGACCACCGGGTTTTTTTTTTTTTAGCGTGCACACAATGGACGGTACAGAGATGTTTTTGCATTTCGCTCCCATCTAAATGCGGCCGCCGCGGCCGGGATTCGATCATGTGGCCAGCCGTAGTGGTCCCCCACTACGGCTTGCCACATAATTATACCGTGGTTCTGACACGGAAAACACCATAATTTAATTCTTAAGAAATTATATGGCGAATAAGCTCCGGCCGTCGTCAGGTCCGAGTATCGCGTTTCAATCGCTGAGCACTGCACCTACTGTGCGCCCATAATTAATCCGTGACACTTTCATACAAATGACGTCACGAATGGGATGACTAGTGGAGTACGCCGGTCGAGTACTTCTCGTTACTGACTGGCTGACACCTTCCTTGGCTTCGATTACACTGCACGGATTTCGTGAGATGCTCTATATAGCAGGTGCTGATCTACCGCCCATCGGTCCCTCGGGCAGAACGGCGGTTCTCCTTCAGAATTATTTCTAACTGCCATTCGATTCGACTCGGCGCTAGCGAGAGAAAACAAACGCGGCCGCATGAGCGGCTGGTTGAACGATCCCTAATCTTTATTTCATTTTTTTTCGCAGCGTCGGACTCCGAAGCAATTCTTCTCTGCTTCCTTGTGTATTTCCATGTTGCTTACTTTAAATTCGAATCAAACCACAAAATGTCCTTAGCGGCGGTGATTTGTTTTTTTTTTTTGTATCTTCGTCACACTCTCTGTGCAAGTATCTCTATTGGCCCTCCAGGGTACGACGGGGCACGAATTCATCCATTCTTACTTAAGCACCGCTTGAACAGACTGAAGTTTGTATAACAGAAACCGGAAGTGGTTTGTAGGTTTTCGCGTGGATTAGAAAAAAGACATCACGTTAGAAAGAGAGGCCGAAAGAGAGACAAACTTATTCTAAAAATTGGAGAGAGTTGAGACGAAACAATTTTTTTCTTCTGGCGCTGTTGCCTTTTCCCTCTTCTAGAAATTTTCATAATCCGTACCGATAGGAAAGCCTGAAAAACAATTGGGAACAGCAAACTATTCATTCGACTTCTTTGGCGTTGCTTTCGATAGCCGGGGGCACCAGCTGGAGATGATGGTCGTGGTGCGTATTTGTATAGAAGATAAGGAAGTGCGAAGTGTACCATCTGACAACTTGCGCGCAGTAGAGTGAAAGCTACGTGTCACGTAAGCCAACACCAATAAAAGAACCAGAAGAACGGGATGCTTCGTTGTCAACATCTTACCAGTCACCTACGCGCGACGCCGACTCAATCGAAGCCTCACGGGGCGCTATTAGCGCTGTTCGCTAATAACTCTTGTCTGGTAACTCTCGTCTGGTACACACAGCCGGTTATCTTCGTCGATTGGGAGACACGAGCGTCTAATATTCACTGCAGCGCACTGGAAATGAATTTTGGATGCCACGGGAAACGAGAGTACCCAAGAAGAGGCGAAAGAGCAGGTTGTAAATGATCGGCAAAGTGGCTGGAATTACACGATAGGGTAGGAAAACTGGAAGGCAATGATAGGGTGAAAGAAAAGATACATATTAAGAAAAATATAGAATATATTAGGAAAGTGGTTGGCAGAATTGAAGAGGAGAGCATGTTTGTAAGTCCAGGGTAACTAGCTTGACGAATAGAAGAACAAAAATGAAACCTTGTGGTGACGAAACCGTGAAATTGGGTGGAATATCAGGTTAGGTTTTAGAAACGCTATCGGGGTTCCATAAAAGGAAACGAAAAAAAAATTCTGCAGATTCCACGCACTGTGAGAATCGATGTTATGAGAAGCAATATGCAAGTACCTGGATATCCAGGATTGTTTGGGGTTTCGCACACCGTTACCAGATGAACCAACGTGCTTGTGTAGATTGAGTAGTTTGATGTGTTGGTCGCGAGCGTACGTGTGTGTGACGACAGCCGCAGGACGACGACCACGTCGAAGATGAGGCATATCTACGCCAGCCGTTCGAGGCGAGCTTGCGCCAGTGGCGATCGTTGGGTTCTACATGGGTAGTGGACGAGCTTAAGCGAGACAAACACGGATTGTGACGTCATTTGCAGCAACGTGTTATGCGATCGTACGTACCTATGGCTATGCCACGTGGTGTATGTAAAAGAGTCGATGGCATTTGCACTTCAGCGAAGAAATGATAAAACATGATTAACACGGGCGATCACGAAGTTGGTACATTGTCGCAGTTTCCACGTAGCGTAAACGGCTATGAAAAAGTGCTGGGGAATGCGGGCCGGTCACGGAGCTAGTGCAGTCTAAATGCCCATTCCCACTTGCGACTAGACGACGTCCCGCGACCGATTGCGACTGGCGACCAGAAAGATACTCAAGACGAACGATGTTCACACTCACAAATGCGACCGACGAGTCGCTAAACCGAAATGTCTCGCGATATGCCGTTCACGTGTGCTTGCAATGTCATCGCCGCGTAAAATAAGCGTCAGCGTACACGGAGGTCCTGTTCCTTCGCATCTGATTGGTTCAGCTGTTCCGCGACTGCGGTCGCGCGACTGAAAAATAGAGCTGTGAGCGACTGTCCCGAAACCGCCGCCTTTCGAGAAAAGCGACCATTTGCGACTACTTCCGACTGGTCGCTTTGCGACTAACTTGGTCGCGCAACCTCGCCTAGTCGCAGGTGTGAATGGGCCCTTACACGGCGCCTCAAAGCGCGAGATGTCACAAGGAAAGAAGAGAAACTGGCACGTGGCGCATGCGCTGAGCATTTCAAAAAAACTTATTCTTCAAGTTGCATACGAACACAGTACCGGTGAAAACATGGCTGAGTGAAAGAGGTATGTTCGTACCCTGGACGACAAACCGTCTACTCTGCGAAAAACCTGAGACCATTGAGCATGTTTTCTATGAATACTGGGACAGAGCCTTTCGACGGGACATGCTACAGAGAGCTATTAAGAAAGCGCTACCACCCGATCAGTACGGCATCAGGTTTCTGGTAGTTGATACCACGCAAATGCCATAAGACGAAATTAGGCTCCTTGCCCTCCACAGCGTGTGGAAAACGCGTGTGCAGTTTGGACATGCTGACGTCACTGTTCACTCAGCACGTGAAAATTTCGTAGAAAGTGTCGTGCAGTGCAGACGAGTGTGTAAGGCGCTGCCTGAACTGCCTGATTGGATTACAGTGCTTGTTGACTTGGTTGCATTGAACAAATTTTAATCCAGTTGTGTCGGCAAAGACGGGATGACTCGTTTTAACAATTGTAGTCTGTTTTGTCTTGTCAAAACCGGCAATGAAGAATGAGGAAAAAAATTGGAGAATGGCATAGTAGTTAGAGCATCGGGCTCTTGAGCTCGACTGGATAGGTTCGACCACCGGTCAAGCATTTTCATTTTATGAAAGCAAGGCGGAGACAGTAGCCTATCAACCTTCTTACGTACACCTACTGGAAAGTGCGAAGAATGAGGCAAAGAATGGTTCGCATTAAAGATTCTGAAAAGCACTGGGAAGGCAGCAGAAGATGTGTGAGAGGGAAGTGGAGAGTGAGGGTGGTATTATGAGAACGACCGGTGACACGAACAAAGGAAAAAAAAAAAAGGCAAGAAGGTGTTGGGGAAGCGTCGGGAATGATACGAGAGTGTTAGGTAATCGAAGGGTAGGGAAATGGCAAAGAAAATGGTGAGTAGGAGGAAGAAGAAAGCCCTGGAAAGAGAATGAAGGAACGATCGACATTAAAATCTAGCGGCAACCATTAAGGCCACGAACCAGCGATTATTTTACCTCTCCTTGTTTTGCTGCTTTGCGTCTCGCTTGCTACACGTGAACTGAAAAGAAATCATAAACGTTTTCGGGGAAATTGGTGGTAAGACCGTCTTCTTCATCTTCTTTTATTCGTTCTTAAGTCTCTCTATCCGGTTCTTGGGAAATTGGGTTAACGTATACTGCCCGCCCTTTATGAAAAAAAGGAAGCTCACCATTAAATACAGGGTGCTTTCGCTAATGTATACTGCTCATGTTGTGTTCGTTTATTATTGTCTGTTTTTTTTAAAACGGTACGCGTTATAGCGCCTATTTGATTCGGCCATTTCTTTCTTTGTTTCATTTTTTGTAGAAACGCTGTTCCTCTTTATTGCTTGCAACACTTCACGAGAACTAGCATGCGTATATGTAAAAAGAAAAGAAAAAGGCTAGGCCTAAGGGATATCGAAGGAAATTAATGAAACGTTCTACACTAAGTGAAACCACGTGTTATGCTGGAAACAAAAATAAAGAAATAAATTAAAGAGAAAGACAAAGAAAAAAGGAAAAGAAACAGATAAGGAAGGTAGGAGGAATATATATATATATATAGATAATAAAACGTGTATTATTGAAAATTAATAGCCGTTTTGAGGAGGAATAGACGGAAAGACAGGGAGGTTAGCCAGTTCTTAGACCGGCTGGCTACCCTGTGCTTGGGAAAGGGGGTAAGGGCAATAATAGATAGTAGAAAAGAGGTAAGGTGGAAGCTTGGGCGAGTTGATTCAATATCGACATATGTGCACAGCGCAAAAGACGAGGACTGAAGGAAGAACACAACACAGGTGCTGACTTCAACTGATCTTTATTTGGGAAACCGCCAGAACTATATAGGTGAGCAAAAGTAATGAAAAACAATTTTTGCATAATGTCAAACGTGAACCCCTATTGCATCACAGCCAGATACTTGATTTCGTTTTTGGTGAGGGCAATGGACGGCATGCTGATGCAAAGGTCACCCAGCCGCAGTATCATGTCAGCCTCTATGATTTCACGTGTAAGCTGTTCTCGGTGTTTGGAGATTACGACGCAGTTTTCAAATTCAGGGTCACAAGAGCAGTCTCTGCAATGAATGCCAAGATGACCTTCCACGGCGGTGTAAACATTGTAAAAATGCTCTTTCAAATCGCTCATTTATCAGTGCTCTGTAGGCGTGTGAATGGTCATGCCACACGACGAAATATTGGCACTATTAACCATAGGAAGCGGTTTGGAGCATACGCCCTGGGTGTGGTTTGCATGATTCCCCTGACTGGCGGAAAGAAATACGTTGGCTAAACAGGCAGATACTGGCCAAACAGGTAGATTGAAAGAGCATTTTTGCAATGTTTATACCGCCATGCAAGGTCATCTTGGCATACACTACAGAGACTGCCCTTGTGACAATGAATTTGAGAACTGCGTCGTAATCTCCAAACACCGAGTACAGCTCACACGTGAAATCACAGAGGCTGACATGATACAGCGGCTGGGCGACCTTCGCATCAGCATGCCGTCCATTTCCCTCACCAAAAACGAAATCAAGTATCTGGCTGTGATGCAATAGGGCTTCATGCGTGACATTATGCAAAAGTTGTTTTTCATTACTTTTGCTCTTGTATATAGTTCCGGCGGTTTCACAGATAAAGATCAGTTGAAGTCAGCGCCTGCGTTGTGTTCTTCCTTCAGTCCTCGTCTTTTGAGCTGTGCACACATGTCGATATAGAAAAGAGATGTCACGAAAAAAAAGGGAAAGAAGGAAAAAGAAAGAGAAAAAGGAAAGGAGACAATACGACACTGCTTAAAGTCTGTCTATAAGACAGACTTTAAGCAGGCTCCTTTCCCAAGCGCATTACCCCTGAAGAAAGCCGAACGCCAGGCCGGGGCGCGCTTGTACCCAATTTGAACCAGTGGGTGCCCGGCGGCGGTGGGAATCGAACCCATAGCCTCCCGCAGCCGAGGCGGGCGCTCTACCACTAAGCCACGGCTGCGGTAGAGAAGCGCAAGAAGCGCAACAACGCTTTCAAAGCCTTCTGTGCTGAAGACGGTCTCGGCCAGTGCCCCAGGATCCTTTCCTCCGACAGAGGGCGTTTGTCAAGTCTAACACTCTTCTTAACAGTCTATCTAGAACTGAGGTGGGGACACTCACAGAGAAGGTGGGCGATTGTTTCCTCGCAGCTGCAGTTATCGCATGTAGGGCTGTTGGTCATTCCAATCAGAAATGAGTAAGCATTCGAGAAGGCCACGCCAAGTCACAAGCGGCACAGAAGCGTCTCCTCAGCTCTAAATATTCCTGACAGGAGACGGAGCTGTAGATTCGCTTCCAAGTGGTGGAGACGAGCGCCGGTAAATTCCGTCGAGTTCCACTGTGCAAGTGTAAGTTTACGTGCGAGCGAACGAAGCCCTGTAGCTGGGTATGTTCTGGATAACGGTGTAGCTGCAAAGTGGAGACCATCATGAGGAGATCGAGTGGCCTCATCTGCACGGTCATTTTCGTAGATACCGCAATGGTCCGATATCCACTGATACGCTATGTTGTTTTTTCTCTATTGCGTGATGGCGAACAAGTATTATGTCAGCGGCAAATTGTTCATTCGGTCCATGACGAAATGGCGACATAATCCATTGGAGAGTGACCTTGGAGTCGGAAAACATTGACCATGCCTGTAACGGTTTTTCGATTACGAACTCTAGAGAAGCACGGAGGGCGGCGAGTTCTGCAGCCGTCGAAGATGTGATGTGCGATGTCTTGAATTTTATGGTGACGGACTTCACGGCATTAACCACTGTTCCTGTTGAGCTTGCAGAAGAAACTGAACCAATCGTGTAAATGTGAAGGCGTCCACTGTATTTCTCATGCAGGAACAGTTGTGTGGCTTATTGTAGGGCTAAATATGACGACTGTGTTTTCTTTTGGATTCCACCGAGAAACAGAGAAATCAGTAACGGTTGTGAAGCTGAAGGGACAGCAGCTAATCACATTGCAGTATCATCTAGCCGACAGACATCTCACGCATGCGCATGTTTTTGGTAAGACGCGTGACACGTGGTTTCTCGTTTCAAGAAATAAGGATGCAAATTTGCAGTGTGCCAATCATCTCCAGCGTATGCAAACGATGATATTTCACGCTGGCCGACTTCAGTAAGAAAAAGTCTGTCGGTCATTAAAAGCCATTTAAGGAGCTTGCAAAGAAGCGATAAAGTTGTAAATATGAAGCGGATCTCTTTACCAGTAGTATGTAAGCAACTTCTTGCAGTTTCTTAGCTGTTTACTTATTGTTCAGGATGGCCCTTGTGATTTTATTCCGTAAATTAGGTCACCAGTCTATATGCGAAGAAATCTATTATCAACATCTGTAATTGAATATTCTATTCGAGAATTGGACTCGATGCCTTTGATTGAAGTATTCTGCCTGTGTCTACGTATTCTTTCTTCTCGAGACGAAGCATTCTGCCTACGTTGAAGCGTTCTTCCTTTTCGAAATATTATTTGTATTGAATGTGTCTGTTTCGAAACACTCTGCTTTGAATCGAAGCATCCTTTGTCGCAAAATATGTCTGTCTCAAATTATTCTTGTCCGGAAATAAAATACTACATTACTGTTCGAAATCTCGAAGATTCGCACACCTCTACAGAATTTCATCCATACCGATTGGGAGGTTGCCTATGGAGGATGTTTCTGCTTTTTTACGTCCGTTTGAATAGGGAAGCGAGATTTTGCCCTGGACCAAAGCCTCCCTGAGAAGGAAGTCCGCGTGCTTCGATTCCTTTTCGTCACTTGCCTCTTTGACCGTAGGAGTGGCTTGCTGCCCCATCACATTCTTAGCCCGTAATGCGCTCGCCAAACATCCCAATATGTACGCGGTGACCTAGAAAGTGCTGCGCACGGAACTGCAATGACTACGAGTTCTTTTTGGGGACGTGGTTTGGTCGCGCTTGATTCGTTGCGAATTGAAATCTGCATTCGTTGTCGGATGGAGCCGCAAATCCCGAGACGTGTTGCTCCGGAAACCCCGCCTTTTTTTCTCTCTTTCGTCGTTCACAGCAAGGAAAGTGTGGGAACTGCTTTCTCGACGAGTGATGGATCGCAAACAGCCGCGGTCTTTTGACAGTTGGCGTCTCCGGTCACAGAGGGCAATAAAAGCTGACGAAAGAACAATATTCGGTAGACTAACACATAAATAAACTTACGAACAATGACGATAGTGTTCTGTCTTGAAATAGCGCACACAACAGACAGAGAGAGAGAAAAAAAAGACGGATGACGAAGCGTTGACAGACAATAGTTCTCTGGCTTGGTCTTGAAATAGTGCGCAAGGCATGCATTTTTTGGGCATTGAACGACTGTTCTTCGTTCGATTTTTTTTTCATTCAAGTGCGTTTTTTTCACAATCTTTGTCTACTTTCTTTAGCCTAAAAATCCTCATATCCTCGGTAAACAGGGACGAAAAGATTCCAAGCTTTGCCCATGGTTGCGGTTCTCTTTGACTCTGCGTTTGCGTCGCCTTCCTGAGAGTAATATAGCACGCCAAGCTGAGGGATTCCTTTATTTATTTCTTCCGGGCGTGTTCCCTTCCTATGTGCAGTGTAGGAAAGATGATGAAGACCCTCCCCCCCCCTCTTTTTTTTTAACCTCCTCTTTTCTGCAGCCCTGAAAACGGATTTGGATATGCTGTTGACACCGTCGCCATGGTGTAGCAGGCCGGAACAAGGCACCGGACGCACAAGCTTTCCATACTGACAGCAGCGCCAGATCACATAGCTTAGCGAGTGGAGGAATCACATCTTGTAGGAAACGTTGCGAGCTCACGATGACCCCCCCCCCCCCCCCCCCCCGCCCTCTCGCCAGCGTTTATCTCGATGCAAGCGTTTCTTCGACGTGGTCTTCATTTTTACGCCTGATGGAATCTTTAAGAATCGCCTTTGGCAGATAACATAATGCTAGTCCCTGAGCTGGAATCTTCATGGAGGCGGACATTAGTAGCACGACCAATCGAAACACATATTCAACTAACTAACAAAAGTTCTCTATTTAACTTCCTAATGAAGTACTTTACGGCACATATTGCAATTTACGAATTGTAGCCGGTGAGCTTGCAAGAATTTCCAGGATGACACCAATTTCGAGACAATTTTTCCCAAAGTGTGGAACGTCATACATGGGCGTTCAAGTTACTTTTGTGCTTCAGTGTATAAAACAGCATTTGTAAAAAAAAGTAAGTGGAACATCAAATCAAATCAAATCAAAATTTATTCCAACATACAACCGATGTTGAGGACCGTGGACCAAAAGCCAGCAAGGCTTGACGTGGTCCATGGCCCCGTTTAAAGGCAGCAACAAAACAACAAAGGATAAACACAGTTTAACACAAGAAAATAGAGAAATAGAACGTCCACACTAATAACTGTGAAGCCATTATCAGGATTACCATGAGGAAGTAAAGCACATAATGTAAAGCATATGACATACATACTGAGTAATTTTTTTTAGAAGTACAGCTAGTACTTACAAAATACATAAAAAAACGAACAACAGTCACAAGAAATGCGACACTAAATACACAAGCTTTATACAAAAAATTTTATAAAAGCTTTTATGGGACACAATATATGTAATAGTTTATACAGCATCATAACAGAAGGTCTTGATACGCATAGTACAAATGCAAAACACAAATAATTATTATACAAGAATTACACCGCATCAAAGAAAGAACGTTTGCATACACACTTGTATTTAGATACATGTTTATACTAACATAAAAATAAAGCATTATGTTATGTTTGCCTTGTTTAAATGGTAAGGTAGCAGAAAACGTAGCATTTGATATGTATAATTTGTTCTTGACCTCGCTAATTCCCACATTTCCGAGCGGCTTGTATGACCGTTTTATGCTTTGGTGCCAAGTTAGATAAACGTTTTAGGGTGTCGTACCTTTTTTTTTAATACTGGTCGTAAAGCTTCGTATTAACATGTTTTCGTAATTGTTAGGCATAGATAGCAAAGTCTGCTTTTCAAATAGTGCATTTTTAGGGCGAGTTTGATGGCGCATCTCTCCAAACTGGCGTCATTCTGAAAGTTCGTTCCAAGTGGATACGCCTTGAAAGCTCACCGGCTACAATTCGTAATTGCACTATGTGCCGTAAAGTAATTATTCAAAATATAATTAGTGGATTTTTGTTTATTATTTCCATATGTGTTTCGATTTCTCGTGCAAGTAATGTCCGCCTCTCTGAACAATCCAGCTCAAGGACTAGTATTATGTTATCTGCGACAGCCTATTTTTAAAAAACGACCACCCTGTATACAGTGCAACTATACGTGCCAAATCATGACCAGTGTGGAGCGGGCGTCTGGCGTCTGGACAGGTGCGCGCCCCACACCGGCCGTGGCCGTATGCGTTCGAACGTCGACGTGGAGTGGGCAATGCTTTGCTTATCAGGTTCGAGCAAGTATAGAGTTTAAACTCGACTTTTTTTTTTATAAAGTGCTGCTTTACGGATACCGTATAAATTATAGGGCGGCATTAGAACTCGCCAATTTCTCGCTTGTTTGTTTTGGAACGAAGGCGACAGAACGCTGACCATACAAGAGCTTGTATGGTAAGATATCTGTAGACAAATTGCATTTGCGTCAACCTCCTTTTGGGGGGCGCCTTGCGTGCATTGCATAAAAAGGAAAAAAAAAAAAAAAACGATACTAGGATCGACTTACTTTTTTCGACGATGGCCTGGGTAGAGCCACGCTTCCCTTTGAGAGCCAGGGAGAATGCAAGATGGCGGAATGAGACTTGGATGTAGCCAAGTACAAAATGTGCACAGCCACGCCCTTTATTTTTCAAGACACGCCAGAAATACTACTTATTCAGCAGCGACAAACCCATAATAAGAGTACAGTTCATTAAAGAATAGCATGAAGCCCTTAATTAAATTTGTAACGCTGGGCACATTGTAAGAGGGAACGAAAACAATTGAATAAAGCTGGTATGAAACATTGAGAGCGCGCCATTAGTCCTATTCAAAACCTTGGAAATTGAAAAGACGCGGTCTCCAAATTTGTAGAGCTCTTGCACATGGCTTTAATTATGCTATGTTCAATAACGCTCGCCGCCGTGGCAAGAATGGTCGAGCGAAAATGATTTTCTCCGAGGAAAGAAACCGTGGCACTTCGAGCTAATCAACACGAAACGTCGGAAATTAAGAGGGACGCTTGCAAGACTGCAAGCGTGCTTCACCTTTGTCTAGACTGTGCGCAGGAGAAGCCAACTACTCAAAGTCGCAGATGATTAACCGAGGAGGCGGAGTTTAACAGGTACAAAGTTGTCACTCGTTGACCTTTCAGCTCCTCCTTATAAAATAAACCACTGCTAGAGTTGCTAGCGGTAACGTCGTGGTTTTGGTTCGCGCAGTGGACAATGAAAGCGGAGGAGACTTTTTTGCTTACGATCTATGACCTATGTGGTGATCCTTTTTATTAATGCGACTGCAAAGGGGCCCGAGTACCCTCGTAATTAGGAATCAGTGTTCGCTTGACGCTCATGCAATATTCTAAACGGTTCCTTAAAAACATTCTCGCTCTCTCCTGTTACGTCTGCCTGTACTCGTCTAGCAAATACTGTCGCGATATGATTTGCTGCTCCCGTATAAGGAGCGTTTATGGTATCCTTCCTTACACCATGTCTATAGTGTCGAATCCCGGCCACGGCGGCCGCATTTCGATGGGGGCGAAATGCGAAAACTCCCGTGCACTTAGATTTCATCATCATCATCATCATCATCATCATCATCATCATCATCATCATCATCATCATCATCATCATCATCATCATCATCATCATCATCATCATCATCCTATATTTTATGTCCACTGCAGGACGAAGGCCTCTCCTTGCGATCTCCAATTACCCCTGTCTTGCGCTAGCGTATTCCAACTTGCGCCTGTAAATTTCCTAACTTCATCATCCCATCTTTTTTTCTGCCGACCTCGAATGCGCTTCCCTTCTCTTGGTATCCATTCTGTAACCCTAATGGTCCACCGGTTATCCATCCTACGCATTACATGGTCTGCCCAGCTCCATTTCTTCCGCTTAATGTCAACTAGAATATCGGCTATCCCCGTTTGTTCTCTGATCCACACCGCTCTCTTCCTGTCTCTTAACGTTAGTCCTAAGATTTTTCGTTCCATCGCTCTTTGTGTGGTCCTTAACGTGTTCTCGAGCTTCTTTGTTAACCTCCAAATTTCTGCCCCATATGTTAGCACCGGTAGAATGCAATGATTGTACACTTTTCTTTTCAACGACAGTGGTAAGCTCCCAGTCAGGATTTGGTAATGCCTGCGCCGTATGCACTCCAACCCAATTTTATTCTTCTGTAAATTTCTTTCTCGTGATCAGGGTCTCCTGTGAGTAATTGACCTAGATAAACGTACTCCTTTACAGACCCTAGAGGCTGACTGGCGATCCTAAATTCTTGTTCCCTCATCAGGCTATTGAACATTATCTTTGTCTTCTGCATATTCATCTTCAACCCAATCCTTACACTTTCTCGATTAAGGTCCTCAATCATTTGTTGTAATTCGTCTCCATTGTTGCTGAATAGGACAATGTCATCTGCAAACCGAAGGTTGCTGAGATATTCGCCGTTGATCCTCACTCCTAAGCCTTCCCAGTCTAAGAGCTTCAATACTTCTTCTAAGCATTGCAGTGCATAGCATTGGAGAGATTGTGTCTCCTTGCCTGACCCATTTCTTGATAGGTAACTTTCTACTTTTCTTGTGGAGAACCAAGGTGGCTGTGGAATCCTTGTAGATGTTTGCTAAGATATTCACGTATGCCTCCTGTATTCCTTGATTACGCAATGCCTCTATGACAGCTGGTATCTCTACTGAATCAAATGCCTTTTCATAATCTATGAAAGCCATGTAGAGAGGTTGATTGTACTCCGCAGATTTCTCAATTACCTGATTTATGACATGGATATGATCCATCGTAGAATATCCCTTCCTGAAGTCAGCCTGTTCTCGTGGTTGGCTGAAGTCAAGTGTTGCCCACAGGGCACTTAGGTTTAGGTGCGCGTTAAAGAACCCCAGGTGGTCCAAATTTCCGGACTCCCCCACTACGGTATGCCTCATAATCAGATCGTGGTTTTGGTACGTAAAATCTCAAAATTTTTTAAAACCACGTCTAATGACGCATCAAGTATAGTCACCACGTGCCCTTCCGGGAGAGCATTAGGACCGTTTTCAGAGGCCAAGATGCTTGAACCATGGCCGTGAGGGTCGCTGGCGCAGAGGCAAAGATGGCATTGCAACAGTACGCGAAGTGGGCAGGTTTTTGTGACCGTTAATAGACTTCGTGGGTACCTTTAAAAGTACGTACGGCTAGTGTTCTCTCTATATTTCCTTCTTCTTCACTTTTCGTCCCTATATACCCTTCCCCCATTGCAGGGTAGCAAACCAGATATTAACCTCCCTGCCTTTTCTTGCTTCTCTCTTTCTCTCGCTACGTGAAATTACTCGTGAAGTTCTTTATGATGTTATAGAAATAACACGTGAGTTCTACCTCCCTTAATTAGGAAATCACAATCTAAAGGACCGTAGCCGTCGAAGGCTTAAAAACCGAGCCAGCAAACTTAAGTATTGTATTTTTTCAGCTTTCACGCCAGGAAAACACACACACACACACACACACACACACACACACCACACACACACACACACACACACACACACACACACACACACACACACACACACACACACCACACACACACACACACACCACACACACACACACACACACACACACACACACACACACACACACCACACACACACGCACACACGCACGCACGCACGCACGCACGCACGCACGCACGCACGCACGCACGCACGAACGAACGCACGCACGCACGCACGCACGCACGCACACACACACACGCACACACGCACGCACGCACGCACGCACGCACGCACGCACGCACGCACGCACGCACGAACGAACGCACGCACGCACGCACGCACGCACGCACGCACGCACGCACGCATTAGGGACAACAGTGCTTCAACACTCTGAAAACTGCAACGTTGTTAGAGTGACCATATACGCGACCTAAAAATAAACAGCACCACGAAAGAAGCGACCATAACAACACCCGGTTTCTACAGAAAACAAACTTTAATTTCGCATTGCCTATATAATAGGGCGAACACAGCTAAAAGAAACTTATATTGACAAAAATGCGTGTTATGAAATAATTAAAAAAAGGAAATACAACTCGAAAAAATGCTGCGAGTGTGTCAAGGTGGTAAAATTTAGTAGACAATAACAGAATCAAGAGAAACAAATGGATGACCTGGCAAGGCATCCACAGTGACGCCGGCATATGCAACGCTATTAGAGAACACGCTAAAGTAATGCTTTCGAACAGGAAAAAAGACAGCGAGCTCGACAGGGGCATTCCCCTTTAATCGGAGAGTGTGGCCCGTCGCCGTCCCGAAAATAATTAGTGAAAATGACTGATACACCGGATGCTTGCGCGGTATAGCAGTCTTCCTCTCGTGGAAACAAGATGTGTCACGACGGGCTGACGAACACGACAGAGTGGTGAACATGACAGGCTGATGGACGCGACAGGGTGCAATCAGACGGTGAAGTGTACTGTGCCTTGAACTTTTGAGGCGACCACAAAAAGAAAAGTTGAACAAGAGAAAGGCATATATATATATATATATATATATATATATATATATATATATATATATGTGTGTGTGTGTGTGTGTGTGTGTGTGTGTGCGTGTAAAAAGATTGTTTTTGTGTAGAAGAGAACACCACAGATACTACTGCTTGTGCGCTTTTTCTTTTTTATGAACGGTTTGTTTTCTCTGTTGCAGTACGTGGAACGATCTAGGGCAATGCGGCACGTATATAGCGGCAGGATACTGGACAATGATAGCGCAGAGCGTAAGAACTAACGTTTAGCAGAAAGACGATCGTTTGGCCAAGGAGAGTCAAGGGGGAGGTATCAGCATGTGCGTGATGAAACCAGGCCGTTGACAACGTATTTTTATACAGCCGAAGCCACCACTGCTCTGTAAACGTTGGGAGGAGGTAACGACGAGGACATAGAAATATAAAAAAAGACGCTATCCAGAGTGTTCGGCATCCAGAAGTCTACCGACCAAACAGCGTAGGTCTTAAAATCGAATCTTGCATCGTGTTTTAAGTTTTTTTTTAGTTGGACAACTTGGCTAACGTTAGCTGGGACACCGTATATGTGTCTGCAACACAACAGCGATCGAGGTTCTCTGAAGAACGCGTAGCCTTCATTGTTGTTCAAAACGGTTAACCACGTTCAGTAGACCTTCACCACAGCGCGGTCGTCTTCTCGCCCTCATTGGTCAAGTTTCGTAAGACAGAGTTCCTAATCAAAGCCTCGCCTTTCATTTCGAACAGAGGAACGCGCTGCAGTAATAGAGCTAGCAGTGCAGTGAACCTGATTGCAACACGATGCTAATGGTCTCAAGAATGTTGTAACGCCATGCCTGGATCCATTAGCATCATTGTTGCGGCATATTTGCAAAGCGCTCCCCAACCCATTGCGCCTCAAGCGAAGCGTGGTCGTCGCACTGCGTTCCAATCTCGCAAGAGCACGGGGAAAAACACAGCGCCTAACACAAGAAACGAACTATAACAGCATCAGTTGTGTAGAAGGGGGGTACCCTGGGGCAAGCCCGAAAAGACGAGTGATTGTGTAGTTAGGCCATTCGCGGAAACGATTACAACGGCGTTTGCGTGGCGCACAAAACGAAGTAAAAGAAAAAAAAGCGGTGGAATGGAAAAGAGAGAAACACGCGTAACCACATAGGCCTTGCTGTTGCGTTAGCGGCCTCCTTAGGGCACGACAAAGTTATGGTTATTCAAGCTCTGTATGTTGATATTTCTTTCAGGAAGGCCATGCGGTTTCTGCTGTTTCCCAAAAAGCGGCGCTCGTTTTCATGTTTCCATAGAGGAACCATTAGGGCGTCATTAGTCGTTAAAAGCTGGGCGGAGCGTCAGTGCCTGCCTAAAAACAGAAAAAAAAGTGGAGGGGGGAGGGAATGTGCAAGCTGCCTGTGAAAGTACTGGTAGAGAGGGAGGAAGACAGTGGCTTAACGTAATGTGACCACAGAAGAACAAGGCAGCAACAAACGCTGGACACTCTGTCCAATCAATGACCCGATCTAACTCAATAACGGCTCGCCAAGAGCGTGTATGTATGTGCTATCTTGTGGTAACCACGCTCGCGTGCAGTGAATCAATTAGCGACGTTAAACTGCAACGAGAGATGGCTTAAATTTATGAATACCATACTCTGTGCTTCTGTTTATGTGGAATTCTACAAATACTGCATTATTTTACCCATTAACGGCAGACCCTTTGCTACAGAATCGATAACAATTGTTGTTGGTTTGATGCAGCTGTTAAATGCAACCAAGCGAAGAACTACTGCTCGGAACAGTAACGGGGACATCGAAGGATTTACCTACAATGGAAACTCGTGTACCCATCTTCCTTTGACAATGCGTATCTAAACAAGGAACGATCTATTGAATAAGGCCGTGCTTGCAAGCAGGAACACAGGAGGTGCGCGAATTGTCGGGTGCTACCTCGACAAAGTGGGGTAGCGTTGTCCAAACTACGAGGTTTACTTACGTGGTGACTGAGTGCCTCTCAGGGCAAATTATGCACCGTCTATAGTGCAGAGAGCGATGTTACTACACATTTTGTTACTGTTCCATGTACAATAATTGTCAGAGCATTTCACTGTCGTTTATCGTCTGTTGTAGCATCGTCTGCTAGCTGTATTTTTAAGACGGCGATTCTGGAGAGAGTGGTTACGCTTTCGCAAGGTAAATCTGTACGCGAAAGCAGAAGACACGGCCGGGGATTTGCAGCTCACGGAACAGCACTGCACGTGACGTCATGAGGTCCTGTCTCTACACGCGCAAACGAACTTCAGCTCCCGCAGGACTGCACCGATTTAGCGAAGCATAAAGCGACGCTGAATGCACCACACGGCGGTTGAGCGCGGAAACAGGTTTCGTTAGGCTTAACGCTTAACGCCCCACCTACTAAGCCTAACGGAGCGTGAAAGCTGCGCCACAGTCGCACTCGTTCGCTCGACTCTGGACGCCACGTTAAAAATCTATTTTCCGGCGAAGAAGGGAGCGGTGCGAGAATGAACGTGTGCGCTGCCGACAGCACCTGCGGTGGCACCTAAGACGCAGCGAATGTGCGCGCCTATCTTCGTATATTAAGCGGGTGTGGGTGGGTTGTAGGAACTTTCGGCTGCTGCCTCTTATTATCTCACCGCGAGCAGCGCTCGGGATAGCGTGTGCCTCTTTGTGCCGGCTAACTTTCAAGAGAAAGAAATTCGCACTGGCTCTTGTGGTTCCTTTTTCGTTGGCGCGTAATGCTTCTAAACCAACCGCCTGTTAATACCTGCGCCACACCGTTGCTCTTGCAAATTTTATTCACAGCAGTAGTAATATCTGTCGTCCCAACAGCAGTGTCCTTCACGCAGGAGAATCACGTACGCCGTTTTTTCTATCATTCTTGTATTTAGGTATATAAAGCAGAGTCTAGTAGCGAGATCTGAATAAAAGTACTTAAAATTGCCTTTTCATAGGCCTGTATTGGTAATGAGCATTAATAGAGTAGCTACTTCCCAAAGCGTAAGTCTCTAGATCATGTTATGATGAATCCTTTTGGGAAAGAGAGAAAAATAGGGAAGAAAAAATTCAGGAAGATTAACTATAGTGGCTCCCTGTTGGCTACCCTACACGGGGAGAAAGAGAGAAATAAAAATGGGATAGCGGAAGTCAGTGCGTACACACACACACCAATGAATGTTCGCTCTCGTGTTGTCACAAGTGCTCGTATGATTCATTTGCTTTCATGTACTGTATTACCGTTTTGCTAACCCTATGCGTATTAGATTTCGTCGGCCAAGGTCCGAAGTAAATGTCCTGAGACCTTTTGGACGAGGTATAGCTTGAGCCTTCCAGGAACGATGCGATATGCAACAGCACTAAGAGATTATGGGGACTATACGCGCATTGAGAACGAGATAGAAACACTTTAGAACAGAATGGAAGTGGGAAAGCGATGAAAGAAATCATGAAAGTTTGTTCATGATGTCATCATTGAATATTATTGATTGCCTCATACAGCAAGCAGCGAGCAGCGCGCACCGCGTTTTGCGACGAGCCCGTGTTTCTGCTTTCAGCACGTGCTTTGGGCGTTCGCACGAAACGTTTGGAATGCTTTTGTTGACTGTGCGTTCAGAATTTCCAATCCTGTAGGCGCGTTCAGATGCGAGCATAGAGTTTCCAAATGACAATTACTAGAAAGAACTATGTGTTTACTATGTCTTCAGCTACCGTGGGACTTATGATCAGTAAATATATTTGTCTCATTTGTTCTCATAGTTTCCAACGTTCTCGAGACGTTATGATTACGCTTTGCATTTGAACTTTCCAACCACTCGTAGTTTTCTTAAAGCAGCAGAGTAATTAAGACTCCGTGCTCGTGCATATTCACTGCAAAATGTTGTATTCAAGCCCAATATTCGCTCATTGTAGAGCTTACAGACCAAGCACTGCGCACCTGTCTGGGACTATACCTCGAAGTTCTTCAATGTCTGCAACAATCGTGCTTGCCAGAGATAACCCAGGTACAACATATATCAGCGTTGATTGTCTCAGGGCGCCCATTCGACATAATTCCCGCATTCCCGATTACCACTTGGCCCTCTTGCCCTCGCAAAAACCTCGAGCGATATTTTCCGAACTTGTCGCCACTCATAAAGACAGTACTTCATCAAAGATATGCACCCAGCAGTGAGATCTTCAACTCTCGTTTGGTGTCTCCACCATCCAAAGATGCGCCTTGTTATTGCGGCGAGAACTTAGGAGGCAGATCACCCAAGAATAGTTTTAAAACAAACGATGCTGCTGCTAGTGACTGATACATATGGGGACCAAATGCACATCTATGCTGATTGCTCGGCGTCGTCCACCAGCTCAACAGATGGCTGTGCCGTTGCGGCTATGCTAGCAACAACGAAATTTAAATTGTTGCATATAACAACATCTACGGCGGCAGAGCTTGCTGCCCCGCGTGCTGCTATACCAGATGTCCTACAAGAGCGACCACGCAAATGGGTCATATTTTACGACTCCAAGGTATGCAGCTCTTCGGAGTTCGCAGTTTTCCCTACGTGACAGCAGTCACGAGAAACTGCTACAGGAGATGAAAAATGAACATCATCAAGCTCGAGAGAAAGGACACGACATAATATTCCAGTGTCTGCCCAGGAAACACCGGTGTTACTGGCAGTGACTTGGCCGATGAGGCGTCCCGGTCCATCCACCAAGGCACCCGTGCGGTTCCAATTCCGCTATCAAGAACGGACGCTACAAGGAGACTCAATTAAAGCGAAGCTTTCTTTGCCTCTGCTTTCGACTTTTACACTGCTGCTGCTGCTGCTGCCTTGCCCCCCGCGTCGGAGGGTGATTGAGAGCTCAGGGGTGCGGGAGAGGAGATAGGCGACGTCAGGCGACGTCAGGCGACGTTTCGGTAGAACGGGGCCACAATGCCTTCTGACACACCCTGGGGGACGCAAGAATGCCCTCCGGACGCCGTAATTAGGTGTGACCCACCGCAAAAGCATTGCAGGAGCTGCCGCGCTTGCCTCCGTGCTCACGCGCAACAGCAACGCAAGCCCAGAGAGGAGGTAGGGAGGACGCTAGAGAGGGAGTAGAGAGAGAGAGGAGGTAGTGAATGGGTACAACCGAATGCCGTAACGACGCAGTCCGGAAACGGGCGGTCAACCTTACCCCTCTTCGATCGTGGCAATTCACCTAACATGACACGGGAGAAAGAAAATGCGTCGTCAGAAAGCATTACTCATTTGCGCTCACTTCAGTAAAGGAATGAGTGAATGAATGACACGTCTGTCTATGTTCTGCGTGCTACGTGGACAAACACAAGTGGTGCAGGCAAGGTAACACGTAACACCACATCACGATCGCGTATGCCGTCAAATACCGTCAATGAACGCAAACAGCACATAAAGTTTCGCTAACATCGATTCCCGCGGTGCATGGAATCTTCATGCTTTTTTTTTGGCTTCGACTATCCTGTATGCCTATTGGGCGTCTCCTAGTTTCCCGAAGTATCGCCTGCATGAACTTGATCCCTCGTTAAAGATGCAACTGCCACCAAGAATTTACCGCTCTAACACAACATCGGTAAGCCGCCTCTGGGATTGAGGTTGCATTCACTCGTTCAGCATAGGAATGTCTGACACACCTATGTGTGACTCCTGTGGCGTCGAAAGACACATTGAGCACCTCCTGTGCTTTTGTCCTCGTTATGACGTCCAGCGCCGCCCTCTCCGGGCTGCATTAAACCGACGAGACTCAAGCCCGTTTTCAGAACCCAAGAGATTCTTGGGCCATGGCCGTGTGCGTTGCTGGCGCAGAAACAACGAAGGCGTTGTTACAGTACTTGACGTAGACCGGTCTCTGCAACCGTTTGTAGAGTTGGTGTGCTCTTTCGAGTGCGCGCGCGCGATTTGTGTTCTCTCCTCCTTTCTCTATTTTCAAACCATTACCCCTTTCCCAAGTGCAGGGTAGCAAACCGGACGTGCGTCTTTTTAACCTTCCTGCCTTTATTTCTCTCTCTCCCTCTGTATTTAGGGCGCAATACGTTGTTGAAAATGATGAAATCGCAAATTACCAAGGATGTTTAAAGCCGGAGGAGTGAAGTTTAAGCAAATCCAGGTATACTGCCTCTAATTTTCAAGCTTGCTGAACCGCCACGCTTGAAACTCCCGCAGACACTGGCGCCAGAGTTCCCTCTAGCGGATTTTGTGGGAAACTGTGTGACTGCAAAGATGAAGCACAGAGTGAGAGTCGTCTACGTTTTGAAAGCATTGCGCCGGGTGTTTCTATTCCGCCGCGTTTCCATTTTTTTTTCGGGAAGAAATATTCGGCGGATGACGTAAGGAGTGGGTTTTCTCATTCTGACTCGCCTTGTCCCGCGCGCTGATATGAGCGCGTGTTCCGTTGCTTATCTTCCAGTTCCATCTATCTTCACTTGCACAAAAAGAAGAAAGAAATATGCGTTACATTAGAACAGGGAAGTCTGGCACTGAATCATTCACGACGCACAAAAAGATCAATTGTAAGGGCGTTTTAGGCGCCTTGTTTCTTCCGTATACCGTTCTTCCGAAGTTGGACTATAGATGACCACAACTCACGCTAGCCAGTGGCGTGCATATCGCAGAGAGGACTCGAAGAAAAAGTGACTGCAAAACTAAACGAATGTCAGCGTCACTGAGAACAGAGGACTCTGTCTCACGCTACACTTTATACTCGACATAACGAGCAACAGGGCCAGTATTCAACAATTTGGCCGAGGGCGATTGTGTGCTCCGCATCGCCAGCGCTATTCAGTACACCTCAAGCTACTGGTCGCTTGAGCTCAGCCAGGACAATGAAACAGGCGGAGAACAACGGACAACAGAGAAGTGGTCTGGCCCGCTATGAGCCTCCGATCCTTTCTTCATCTTACGATTCAAACATCGTACCCCACGAGCAGATTGACAAGCCAGTCTCCTGATTCTTGCTTGAAGTTGCCTAATGAGATCCGTAGTGGCTGTCCCTGCACTGCATGGAGTTGGTGAAATGGCGTATGTGTCCGCGTCACCCCAACTACCAATAATTCTTGAAGTTTGTATTCATATACCTGAGCGATGATGAATCCCAAACGAACTCACACTACATGAAGGAACGACACTATAGCAGAGGTCAGTGATTGATGATTGCGCCAAGCAGGCAATACCATGCGGCATCGATTTGCGACTTATCGATCGTTTCCCTCGATTGCATATGGAAACCGTACTACAAGTATCGCGTTCTGCATAGAACATGGTAATCACGGAAGAGAAAGAGTCTCAGGTAGGGAATAAACGATACAAGTATGGGCGGTTGGGCTTATTCCGCGCTGTAGACACTGGAGCACAAATATTGAGCGTTTGGCGTTGCCTTTATCTTTGCGCAAGAGATATGCGGAGGATTCATCCAACAAGTCTGTGCCTTTTCGGTAACGGCTGTAGTCCGTTACACGTGCTATAGGTATATGTATCTGCCATGATTGGCAAAATTGTGGTTAGTGTTGCCAATGTAACTTCCCATAGTTGAAATGTAGCGCCTTGATGAAAATAATCATTTCTTGAGCGCTACGTATCGACGGAAACTGGCATTGTTTCGTACGGAACACTGTTGTCATAGGGGCCACTATTGTCGCAACACGATACGATATCATACGATACGGATAGTACAACACATGCGCCAAGTTCAACTATTTGTTGAAGTTAGCGCATGTGTTGTACTTTCCGTTTGTCGCTATTTATTGCGCTTCACTTCCAGCATGTCGTACCAACAAGGCCTAATTTCTCCTCTTCTCAAGTTTGCGTGTATAATAACGCAAAAAAAAAAAAAAAAAACATGCAGGCGTGAAGGTTTGCACCGAAATTTCGAAAACAGACAGCATTCGCCACGCGCACGCTAGATGTCGCCACGATACCATACCGCAACAAAAACAGAGGCTTCAGTAAGGCGCGTGCTATATCTGCGGTTTGCTAACACAAATTCGTCACTATCCATCTGAAGCGGAGACTGCTGAGCAAAAGAACGCAGATCAGCTACATCATCAATATGAATGAATACAAGCTCGCATTTGCAAGTCATTTCCGTCAGAGATTTATACAAGTAGCCATATGTTTTCTTTTTCTTTAACCCTAGCTCTCCATCCGTTGCCGCGTGCCAGGCGAAGGACGTAATGAAGACGGCCAACGAGCGATCGAAGCGAAAAAAAAATCGAAAACGAATGAGGAGGCATACAAAAAAATGGGGCACATGTCGACACCACGTCCGGCTATGACTGGCACGTGGCCATTATTCTCTCAGCCAGACAGTCGTTAGAGGTCACCAGTGTGCCTTCGTTTGGAGGACTGTGGGTGAGGGCGAGGGCACGGTCTCAAAAGGTCTCTGTAGAACGAGGGCCGATACGTCTAGCCCGTCTGGCCACTTGCGCGAAAAAGAATAATAGTGCAAAATTGGGGTGCCGAAAAAAAAGAAAGAATAGCAAGACGACAGGAATGAAGCCAGTACAGTACTTTCAGGTTTCACTGCTCCCTTTCTTTTCATTATTATGCTTTTTTTTTTTTACCGTGGTTCCTCTTTAGTCGTCGTTCCCCGGAAGGGCTATCTCGCGCACTGTGCCGTCCCAGACATCACGTTTTCGCGAGTGCCGCTAGAAATAAACGAAGCAGCCAGAGGCGAGCAGACCAATAGGCGCAGTTTGCTGGCTAGCAGTAACGAGGCAGCGAGAAGAGGTGTGATGAACGAGCGACGGACTGAGCCAGGCGTAATGACAAGGTCTGCGAACCATCGATCAGGAGACCGTCAGCGCGGCAACTAAGCGAAACAACGAAGGGGCGAAGACCAGAGATCAGTGCTTCGCAACTCGAGGGGTGTCGCGACAGCACGTGACGGAAATAATGAGTGAGATTTCGCACTGCCCGCTACACTGCAGGCCTCCGGCTTCTTGCAGGACAGTTCAGTAACGTGCAGAGCGAAAGAGCTCTTGGCGTTGAGGAAACGGTGGGGGACGAGAGCCAATTCGAAAGTAACTCCAGCTCTAATTGGAGAAGCCAATCGGGAACCAGCCGCAGTGCAGTCTCTAGGGAAAGTTTCGAATTTCGAATTTAACATTTTTAAAGTTTTGCAGTATTGGGAAAGTTTGTGTCCGTTTCGTAATAGCGTCTTAGGTGTGTCTGTTTTTATTGCAGTGACCATGTTCTCACGTCGTAAGATGAGAAACGCAAAAGAACACGGACAAACGAAAAGATTGGGAGGGAACATGCGCCAACTCACAGCTTTACTTTTTTTTTAAATCGAGAACGACTGTTTATGGACTGAAAGGAAAATATCAAAACGACTTTGACTCGATGGAATGTAGCAAAAGCTGCAAAACCGGTAAGATCCACCGTGACCACAGTCACTTATTTGGGTTGCATGCGAAACTGAAAATCTACCGCGGCGCATGCGTCACACATGACATGTACCTGGAAGGTATCCGTATTCCTTACCAGATACCTCCGGAGTGCATGTTACGTCGGTTGCATACCAAGTTTATTGTGGGAACACCCGCCGGCCAGGCCGCCTGTCCCCAAGCCACGTCGGCTCAGGTGCCATGGCGTTCGGGTGTCGATCGAGTGGTCGCGCGTTCGAATCCGAGCAACGGTGACTACGTTCGGCCGATAGTGGAATGGGGAAAAACGTAGTTTCAGAGATCCAACGCCCCATGTTGTAATCTATGTGAAACGAAGCTCTGTAGTCAAGTGATGTGCATTAAATCCGATACAACGTGACGACGATGCGTACGATTGTGTTTGCGTGCATCCTACGCAACGTGCGACCTCGTGCAAGGCTCCACGTACTACGCTGCTCACGAGCTATGCCGAAATGCGAAGGTCAAATCATGCGCAGCGTGAGAGATGTCTACGCAGAGATGTCGCGATGACGAAAGCGATGTATTGCCGTATATACTCGTGTAATGGCCGCAGGTTTTCCTTCATTTTTTTCTCTCTTGATATTTCCCCCTTTTCCATCTTGATATTTGGGGTGAAAATTCCGGGGTGCGGCCATTACACGAACAAAACGAGGCAACATTTTTTTTCGTAAATGTTTTCGATGGTACTTGCCTGTACTGAACTACAGTACTCGCTTGTACTGGCTCTGGCTATTCTTGGCTATTCCCGTGGTGCGTCACCTGTCGGCTGGAATAAATGGTGACGCCCCACAGACCAGCCACGTCAACGCCTCGGAGGCAGCTGCTAAATCTCGTAGGCTGTGCATTTGCTACCTGGAGGCGCCGAAAACTCGGCACGGCAGCTTCGGAATTTGTGCACCACACATCAGATAATACTGAAAACCTTTAAAAAAAATCAAGGGTATGGCTTATACGAGGTGTAAATGTATTTTTTGGGGGACTTTTTTTTACAGAGTTCTGGGTGCTGCCATTACACGAGTATGTACGGTATGGTTGTTTCCCTTATGGTTAACCTCCCTGCCTTTCCAATTCCTGCTATCTCTCTCTCTCGCTCCCTTTTTGTCGAGGGTAGAATGGAGAAGGCAGGTTTATGCACGGAGAATTAGGACACATATGTTGTTACATATAAGGGCGCATTGCCTCTTATGTCACAGTGGCAGATATCAAGTGCGCAGGATTGTCCAAGAATGGACACACACCCAGTGAAACATGCCAAACTGTTCAAAAAAAAAAAAGAAAACAATAAGTAAATAAAATACTCCATTCGACCATAATATGGTGTTCCATTAAGAGATTGGTCTTTATATGCATACCAATGAGCGGACATTATATGGTCAGGTGTTAAGCAGAATATATTTTTTTATTACGCAGAAAAGAACTGTGCTTACTCACACTGCTTCGCCGGTTAGCACACAGGGGTTATACAAGCGCATTTTCCGGTTCCAGGGTTCGGCGCTCATAATTCTAGCCCTTGAGGCAATTTTAGTCGTTGAGCTGGCATTACTCAAAGAGATGGACATTACTTGCGCGAGAAATCGAAATGCGCAATGGACTAACCAACAAATTTTTTAAATAGCACATTTTTTTGGAGTGGCAAATTGCGGCCGGTGAGCTTGCAATGCGCATCTCCTTGCAAAGAATCTTAAATGTAACCCTGCTTTCGAGATATTTATTTCCAAACTGCGACAAAATACATGGGTGTTCGAGTTATTTTTGTGCTTCAATGAATAGAACGGCGTTGTGTTAAATATGTAAGAACAGCAACAATGCATTTTTACCTCAAGTTTAACGGCGCATATGTCGACACTGGTGTCGAGATATCTCAAAATTCGTTCCAAGTGTATATGCCTTGAAAACTCACCGGCTACAATTTGCTTATGGGCAATATGTGCCATAGAGTAGCTAATAAAAACTTAATTAGAAACCTTCAGGCTAATTAGTGGACTATGCGTCTCAACTTATTGTGCCACGAATAGCCGTCTTTTCGAACGCTCTAGCTCCATGACTACAATTGTGCGAACTGTCACAGACGATCAAAAACAAAATATAATAGTACAAAAAAAAAAGATGCAGCAGATCCAAAGAGTTGGAATATATATATATATATATATATATATATATATATATATATATATACAACGAAGTTATGCGGGAGTGCATAAAGAGTCGAAGCACGAGTACACGCACGCACGGACGACCGCACGCAGCCCCCCCCCCCCCCCCCCTCACGCCTGCACAGACAACTTATACCAAGCCTTTCGTTAAGCAGAGTTGCTGACTATTATCGAGCACGACGGACGCCTTGAGCCCACCATGGTTACAGAGGCAGCATGAGCACATGTACGTTGCGCAATTCGAATCCATTATACTCACAGAGGACCCTGATCATGAGAAATAAATTTGCAGAAGTATATAATTGGGCTGGAGTGCATACGGCAGGCATTGCCAAATCCTGACTGGGAGCTTACCACTGTCGTTGAAAAGAAAAGTCTACGATCATTGCATTCTACCGGTGCTAACATATGGGGCAGAAACTTGGAGGTTAACAAAGAAGCTCGAGAACAAGTTAAGGACCGCACAAAGAGCGATGGAACGAAAAAATGTCACAGTTTCGCCCGAAAGGCGAAGCATCAATTGCGATAGCAAATTAGTAGAGAGCTATTCGGAGTAGGGATAGTAGTTTTATCGGCTGCATAAACTTGGATGCATTCGCTTACTAACTGAATTAACAAGCGTGGTGTCAGGGCACACAAGCTAACATGAATAGACCACACTGAATGACCGCAGACAACGACTGTTAAAACGCTGGCAGCAAGCGCAGCCGCCGCAGGGGGCGAAGGTTCTTGCTGTCTATCGCTTCAACGGAAACTGAGGGGCGAATGCACAGCGCATACAAAGGTCAGAGCTGCGTGGAGATAAGAGACGGTGCGGGCGACCGCCACAGCCAAGCAAAGTACAAACGCAGTTGTTGGCAGAGTAGAAGCTGCCCCCCCCCCTCCCTCCCGCGCTGCCTTCCCGCTTTCTTGCTTTCGCGTGGGAGATTGAGTGGCCAGTTCCCCTTGCGCCCGGTTGCAAGATACGCATTTCGAGTCACAGCACAGCGTCGTCCTGCCTCCCTCCCTCTCATAGCCCCAACGCCTATCGCGCGACGGTCGCGTTTGCTTTCCGCCGTGCGTTCGCTCTCCGTGATAGCGCCCGCGGAAATACGGCGCGCGGCGACGATTTCATGGCACTTGGACTTTGTACGGAACCTCATGGTGACGGCGACGCCGACGGCAGAAATCCGGTTGAAGTGTCCATATAATTGCTATCGCAATAAAATGTTAGGCCTAACATTAAGAGACCCGAAGAGAGTGGTGTGGTTCAGAGAAGAAACGGGGATAGCCGATATTCTAATCGACATTAAAAGAAAAAAATGTAGCTGGGCCAGGCCATGTAATGCGCAGGATGGATAATGGGTGGACCATTAGAGCTACAGAATGGATACCAAGAGAAAGAAAGCGCAGTCAAGGACGGCAGAAAACTAGGTGGGGTGATGAAGTTAGGAAATTTGCAGGCGCCAGCTGGAATCAGCTAGCGCAAGACAGGGGTAATTGGAGATCGCAGATCGCCTTTGTCCTGCAGTGGACATAAATATAGGCTGATGATGATGATTACCAGCACTAGTACCAACAACGTAACTTCCGGTGTGCCGCAGGGTTCTGTCCTGGGACCCTTACTCTTTTTGCTGTATATTAATGATTTACCTTCCAGCATACCTGTCAACATACGCTTATACGCGGACGACTGCGTGCTTTATCAAACTATAAACTCACCTAAAGATCATATTCTTCTTAATGATTCTTTTGACTATTTCTGTCAATGGTGTAAAACCTGGCAAATGACTATAAATTTCAAGAAATCCGTGTACATGTCATTCTGTAGGCGTTTGTTTCCATCCACATTTTCTTATGCATTTAACGGTTGCGCACTGGAAAGCGTGTCCGAATTTAAATACCTGGGTCTTTATTTTACTAATAACATGTCATGGTCTCATCATATAAATTATATTTGCAACAAAGCACTTAAGAAGCTGGGTTACTTACGGCGTACTTTGCGCACAGCTCCTTTAAATACTAATATAGTCGCTTACAAATCAGTTATCCGGCCACTTATGGAGTATGCTTGTGTGGTATGGAATCCGCATAAGAAATCAGACACCATGAAATTGGAAATGGTCCAGAAAAAAGCTATCCGGTTTATCTACCGTCGTTATGACAGCAACTTTTCTCCGTCTTCTAAACTTTCAGAGTTAAATCTAACAACTCTCAGCACCCGTCGCAACATAGAATCCCTAAAGCTATTGCATTCACTAATTAACTCATCGAACAATTCTTGCCTTAGCAAATACATAAAATTTGTGGAACCTTCCTCATCTAGGAGATATCACCATCTTAATATTGTACCTTATCGGTCACGAACAGATGCGTTTAAATATAGCTTTTTTCCTTTAACCATTGATTATTGGAACTCTCTGCCTGGTGCCATTCGCTCCCTTCCTCTGGACGATTTCTTGCTCAAGCTTGACTGTTATTGATTTTTCTTTTGTGTTGTTTGTTCTTGCTTCGTGCTGCTTATATTTGCAATTTGTGTACGCTCTACAACTGTATAATTCCCCACTCCTGCCATAGCCCTAACAGGGCTGCAGTATGTAAAAATAAAATAAAAAATAAAAAAAATAGTACCAACACACAACTACGTGGTCTTGGGAGGCAAGACTCTCCGAACTGGACCTGGGAAGCCAACTGGCGACCCTCGATCAGGCCCGGCGAGCCGCGATTGCCAGTGGAGCCCTGTCAGCGGGAACCACCCAGGAATAAACCGCGCATAGTTTCACCACCACCACCACCACTGCTTCTTCTTCTTCTTGCTCTCTATATTTTTCACAAGTGCCGATATGTCTTGCTACGTCGTCGTCTTTGCTGCACTACAGACGCAGAAATAGGCAAAAACGTTTGGGACAGGAGCGATCCCGTTCGCTCAAGAACTCGTTCGTCTGCGCAACAATCTCGGTTGTCTTGGTGCAGAATCATATGAAAGAGTCTTGATTTGCATAATTATTTCTCCGTGTAGACTACTACAGCTGTTGTCTCTTATAGCATTAGAAGAGAACCAATGTTCGACGAAATCGAATAATGAAATCTAGAGTCGAATACGAATAGCTAAGATTTGCCGATTCGTATTCGAAGAATCGCATATTCGCACACCCCTATACACGAAACGTATATGCGCATGCTCAACGAAAGGCAGCGCGAACCCCTCCATCATGGTCAGGTGTGGGCACATGCTTTCTCGCTTCATCCTTCAATGCTCTTTCATCTAACGTTTGCTCCGCGTGCTTGCGCGTTATCGCCAGTACTCGGCGGTGATAAAACCGGCGCTGTTATTTTGCGGGAAACCAGACGTAGCCCATTCCCATCGAAGCTCGGTGGCCCGGCGTAGTGGCATTGTTGGGTCGGCAAAGGCTGCGCATTACCCTGGCAGAAGCGTTCACCCGGCCGGTCATGGCTCTTTCCAGTAAGCAGACGGTGTTCGGCTTCGGCTCTTGTCTCGACTGGCGGCCGACCTCGTTCGTGAGCGCGTTCCCGCCGATCATGGTGTGCAACTCCTGCGGACTGGTGCCCCCAGATTTGGCCACGTTGCCCTGCCTTCACTGGATCTGCGAACAGTGCTACAAACGCGGAGGGAACGGGGAGAGCCTCCGGTGTCCTCTGGACAAAGAGATATTCAAGGAGAAGTACGTCGTCTGGTCCTCCAGAATAGACAGGGACAAACTTCTGAACCGGAGGTTGCGCTGCTGGAACGCGGACAACGGCTGCAGCGCGGAGGGCGTTGCCTCCGCGATGCTGGAGCATTTCACCAACGCCTGCCGGTTCCACGCCGTGCGCTGTCCCAGTTGCCGTGGCGAGGTGCTGCACGTGCAATTCGCCGACCACCTGGAGTGGTGCCGCCCACAGCGCGCTTCTGCTGTGCAGCCAGCGCATAACGACAACGTTGTCAACGCGGCACGGGAGCTCAACGAAGCCCCGCTCTGGTAAAAGTGTACCTCTGTCAACACGAAGCTCGCATCCTTCGAGGAGCGTCTTTTCCCCTTGCAGACAATCCGATATCGCAGTTGCCCGCGAGTTTTGCACGGAATGCTGGATCGATACCCGGTCTGTAGAGGATGAACACCGGCTGAGAGCGGCTTCGGGGACCGAAGGCGTCCATGTGAAAGGGAGGGCTCAATGGTTGATGCCTTCGCTCAGGAGTGCAACCGGATAGCGGAGTCTGTGGGGGACAGAGTCGTCGACCGAAGTACGACACGAAGAGCTAACCACGGCCGCTGCTAGCTCATCTTCTTTGTGCGCTCGCGCGGTCTCAAAAAAAAAAAAAAATTGTGGTTTCACGTGCCAAAACCACGATATGATTATGAGGCACGCCGTAGTGGGGGACTCCGGAATAATTTGGTCGACCTGGGGTTCTTTAACGTGCACCTAAATCTAAGTACACGGGCGTTTTCGCATTTCGCCCCCATCGAAATGCTTTTTTAAGCCTAACGCACTTGTACGCCAAGGTGTATACTACCAAATACTAGAGTGGCCCGTGAACATAAAGCCCGTGGTGCGCTTCATTCACCCCACTAATGAGAAGAACATCATTTTATGCAGTCGATTTACCCGGGAGCGATGCACAGACGAGCCCGCTTCTCTGGATCGACTCCTCTACCAGACGTCGATGTTTGGTGCGAAAAGTTATTCTTCGGAACAGAATGGTTTCATCTCGCACAACATACTCCGCCTTAAGTAGAAATTTGTATGGTAGAACAATCGTGATCTCCGAATTGAATGCAGACTTTGTTTATGTGGTGCTATGGCATTTAAACTGTTTTATGTCGCCTTATGCAATTGGTGAAGTTGACATGTCTACTTGTTTATCTTTCTCCGGTGACCACGTTTCACCGTCTAACGAATGTTAAACGTTATCGCTCGGCGCAGGCCGCGCCTGCGTGCATCGCAAGTTTCTCGAACGTTATCGGTCGTTCTATCTGTTGTCATTGAACCTTGTGTAATCTGTGTGCGCTACGTTATTTTTGTAGTACTTTCTGGAAGGCACGCAGGCACGAACGATTACGCTGAACCTTCGATGACTCATGTATAAAAGCCGATGTCGCTTGACCCGCTGTTCAGATTTTGACGATCGCCGACTGTGCTTGCAGCTGTCGTTGTGCTTGAGTGCAACTTGTCTTTCTGGGCACAGGTTCGTCCAATAAAGTTCGGGTTTCAGTTTTTGCTGCTACTCTGTGCTTCGTCGTCACTACAACGTGACTGGTGTCTCCCAGCCGTCTATTGCCTTATTTTTCTTTTTTAGTAATGCTCATTGAAGCTTCAATCACAGAAAGAATCGCAGTTGTGCTCGAAGGACCAAACATTGAAAGCGGTAGCAAGTTTTAGCTTTGCCCGTGAAATCCTCGGTCGGTGTTCTGACTAAACACGGGTGCAAGCGTTCTGGTGTGACGCAGCACGGAAGGTGACTCCTGAAACAACGCACTGGAAGCTACCGGGCGTCTCATAACACTGGCGGGATGAGCAATCTCAGCCCTATACACACGAAGTCACGGCCAGGAAGGATGATGCTGTTAATGCACCTTGCGAAACACTACTGCAAATTTCACAGCGCGCTTGGAGAACCAGAGGGAGCATTAAGGCTCACATGTACAGGTGCCTCAAAAAGTAAACGTAATGCGCGAGCGGTGGCTGAATTGCATCCCCGTGCGTCGACGAAGACAGCGCGTACTACGGAGCATGCGCAAAAGAAATCTGCGGTGACGGTACCATATATACGCTTTGAACCACTGCCTCATCAACGGCTGAGGTGAAGGAGCGCTTCCTTCAACCGCTGACGTTAGAAGAAGTTCTTGCACTCGCAGCAACCATTTATCGGCGGCAAGCAGCTCTTCCCAGAAGCGTTTGCTTCTTTTACACATCGAGCTCGCCGCAGCCCGAGCTTAGTTTCTTGAGGCCTGCGAAGATCGCCCCTTTTCGCCAACTAAAGATCTCCGATGTCTATTCGTCCCCGGGAACAGCGCGGTGGTGGTGTCGCGATTCGGTTATCTGGTCGGATGGTTTCTCGGCAGCAATGCTTTCAGCATCAATTTCCGGCGACAGTATGCACCCGAGGATCTTGGCGGGTGTTTCTTCAGCAAAGCCTACAGCATCCATTCCTGTCGACGTGTGCCCGGTGCGCCGTGCGAACGAGGCAGTGCCTGGTCTTTGTCCGGAGACATTTCAAGTATGCTCCCCCACGACGGAATTTGACGTTTTACTCGATTCAAGTGGACAACAATGTGCGCCTGATAACAATGACTGTCACCTACCATAGGTACAAATGGACCGCAACGGCATTTCGATGACGGGGCGTGGAACCGGCGGTATGCGGGAGTGCTTACCAGCTTTCTAATGCTTACGCAGGTTGGTGCTCTTGAAATTTCCTCTAAGAAGCCATGTTCTGCTGTGCTGGTTCCACCCCAAGTGCTGTTTTCTATGTTTTCTTCTCGGTCACGTTCGAAAAGAACGCAACATACACGGTATTTTGTTATTTTTCGCAGTTCATATTACCAAATTTCTTTCTCAAGAAAGTCAATTTTCCTTCAGCTTTCTGACATATGGCTGAAATGAGGGGTTTCAAATAAGATTAGACGGTGAGGTTAAGACCCAGATATTTCACCTGATCGCTCTTGATAATTTCGTTCCTTCCAAGAGTATATACAAATTTAGGTGGCTTTTTCTTATTGGTAAATAAGATGCAATGAGTTTTTGACCTAATTAATTTCATACCCCAAGTGTTACACCAAGAGCAATACAGAGAAAACGAAGCTGTCCTTGACAAGTAGGTGGTGGTGATGATGATGACGTTGCTACAGGCGGCGTTAGCCTGACAGATATGGCCGGCAATTCATCCTCATCGTCTCGTACGGCTCCAGATATGTCACCATGTGTCTATCAGGCCTGTCGCTCGCCGAAATGTGACAAGAATGCGTGACACTTCCTTGCGTACTATCCGAGGTCCTGTCAAACCCTGCCAAGCCAAGCCCTGTCAAGCTATCTTTCACAAACGTCGCTATACTGCTGAAGCTGTATTCATCATTTGTATCAAATACTTTTTTTTAGAATGTCAGAAGCTCGAGGTATCGGCATTCGCTATGAATAACTTGGTTTTCGGGCACATGGCTGTTACCTTATTTTCTGTGAACAGTAAGTACTAAAATTGGTAGGAACGTGACGAATTTCTCTTAAATTAGTCCTAATTATGTAATCAACTTTTCAAATATTATAATTAGATGAAAAGTGTCAACGAGAAAATTGTAGAGCAACATGTGAAACTCCCGATACAGCTTTCAGCTGCTCAATACGTGCGACATAAAAGTTTTTCCGAGCCTGAAAGAAGCCCGCGAATACAGGCAAAGTGCCTCGAGCAGCCAGTCGCACGGCAATTTTGCATGTATTCGCGGGCTTCTTTCATGTCGGAAAAAACACTTTTATGTAGCACGTAATGAGTTGCGTGTGCAGAATGCGCTCGAAATAAACTCGCTAATGTAGTTCGCAACGACTCGGGCAAAAGACTGGTGTAGTGGGCTCGCACCCAAGAGAATTGTCGGAAGAGATGCTAAAAGTAAGCACACCCAAAATATTCGGAATAAGCGCTTCCAAATGATCCGCCACTAGTCAGACGTGCAACCAATTTTGGTTGATATTCCGTCATATAGGTATAAAGCGTAGTTTTATTGCGAGGGCGTCAACACGGCTTAAAAGGCGGTTGTCGAGCCTCATATTAGGGCTGATGCTCGCCATTGTTCCTTCAGAAACGTTCGAACGGGGCCCCCGACTGCAGGGCCGCGATTTTGTAGCGATGACTTATGACCTATTCTTTACTAGCCTTATCATCCACCGCTCACGGCCGGCTGATCCCGTTGATAACGCGAGCGAACCGTCTCTCTGACCACTGACAAAGCGCGATAAGCGCGAAAAGGCATTATCACCGGAAAGGCATCGCTACAAAATACCGGCCCAGATTCATAACGCATACGCCAAAGCGGCTCAAGAAACAAGGCGCGCCACAAGAAAATCTCGGTCGTTATCGGCAGCTTTGAGCTGCGCGTAACGGTGAGGCCACCGCCGTGACTCGGCGCTTCTTCGGCCACGCAGACGGGCCCGCATTCTCGCGCTGCCCGTATCAGACATCGGGGACGACCCTGCTGTCGATTATTTTTAGAAACCAGACGGTTTGTGGCCACCCGCGGCGTCGCGCAGCAGTCCAGTTTCGCTTTTTGAAAGGCGTAAATGTGCGGTCTCTGGTCGCAGTGTTGTGTCGCCCGTTCTCTGCTTAGCGAAGCCTCAACTCCCAGCGGCGCAGCGCTGTTCCTTTACGAGTGTGCGTGTTCTCCATTTCGAACTGTTGGTCCTCTTCGTCACGCAGTGAATACTTCTGGTTCACGTTGCCCGAAGAGTAGGAAAAAAAGAACTGCCTCCAGGATGCGGTGTTTTGACGCAACGGCGACGCAAATGTGAGTGGCAGCTGTGAGCTGCGTGGTGAGGTTGAATTGTTTCCGAGGCATATGCTACATATTACGTTATGATACGTTAAAGTATGATACGTTTACTTAGAAGTATAGCTGGTAAGTTACGTACGCTTAGTTTAGCTGCTAAGTCGATAGATTTTGTGTATGTGATTATCAGTATGCGTATACGCGGACGGAATGCGCTAGATGGAGGCGTCAATTCCTTGGAAAATTCCTGACGCGCGTGAGACGCTTGTCTCGCAGTGACTCGTGCGAAAGACTGACGCGGTACACACGCTTAAAGAGATGCTTGGAAGAGGTACGATAACTAAGTATGTCCAAAGTACTCGTAATATTCGCCACCAACGACTCCACCGTGGTCTGTCTTACGTGCGGTTTGAATTTTCGCCGTTATAGCTGCCTTCAAGACGCAAAGGCAGTTGTAATCAGTGCAAGAGGAAACATTCGCTGTTGACATTTCCTTAAGGGCGCCGACATTCTCGGCGTTGACAATACGTTGCACTGACTTGTTGCACAACATCTTATTCATATGAAGCCGGCAACAAATGAAACAAGGAAAAGCGCCGAAAAAGCGTCCCCCCCCCCCCCCCCCCCTAAAATGGTTCTCTACATCACTGTAAAAACAGTTGCATCTTTTGGGGTGTATTTTTGCCACGGAACAATAATCGTCATCTAACTTGCGTGGCGTTCCTTTCTTTAACGCTGTGCACCCGGCACTTCTAGGTCACGAACGACAAGAGCGTTATAAGCGTGACACAGCGTTCTCGACAGGAAAGTAGCAAGTGCAGAATTTTCAAGATGGGAAACGCAAGCAAGACAGACGACGATTATTGTTGTGTGGCAAAAATGCACCCCAAAGGGTGCAACTGCTTTTACAGTGATCCGTGACCATGTTTGTGTCAGCCTGGTTAATATTGCGGGGCTTGGTGCAGCTTTTTAAAAATATAAATAGTATAGCTCTGCAACATGACGGCTGAAAGCTTGATAAGTCGCTTTGGTGCTGCAAATGAAAGCAACAAGTAATATTTGAAATACGCCCATTCGAATCTTATTTGTTCTGTGCTACCATGGTTACTGCGGCCAGGCTTGGCAATGATGCAGTCTATAATCTTGCGAGCGGCGATCGTCGCCGAGCGGTCGCCTCGTGCCGTGACTTAACAATTGATTCAAGAGCGAGATAAGAAACAGACGGTGGTGATTGTGTCGGGGATGTGAAGCTGTACCCATTGTGCAGTAACAGCGTTAGGCTGGAACGCCGTCTCTTAATTCTTTGTGCCTGCCTCGCTGATATCTGCTGCTAAAAAGCGCGAGTTATTATTATAAAAAGCATGGGATCGGCGTTTTCCTTCATCCCGGTCTCGCCGAACGGAACGGCGGCTACAAAGAGGGGACAAAGAAACAGCTAGCGGCAGTCCTTTAGCAACCCATCAGCAGTCGAGATAAGATACGTTTAGAGCACGGTGTAAGATATATACTCTTTAGGTGGGGACACTTCTCGGCATTTTCCTTCATCCTGGTCTCGCCGAACGGAACGGCTACAAAGAGGGGACAAAGAAACAGCTAGCGGCAGTCCTTCAGCAACCCATCAGCAGTCGAGGTAAGATACGTTTAGAGTATTGGTGGGAAAAAAATCAGGGAGGAGATTGATACGACTGAATCTGTTAGTCATAGCTAGGGGTACAAGGTAGATGAAAAAAAAAAACCAAAGATTAAGGAGACATGTAAACCTGCTAGATAAAAATTCAGAGCCCTTGCCCTGTCGAGAAAAGGGGAGTAAGCGAAGCTTGGTGGCAAGACGACGCTGTCGCAGGCGTTCCGCTTCGTTTGTCCTGAATTCAGGGTCGGTGGCTTTTCGCTGACGTTCGGCCTCAACATCGCGCTCCCGCAATTCATGGTCCACGACTCTTCGCTGACGTTTTCGATAGGGTTTTAGCACTGCACCACCATCCCCACCACCGCCGCCGCCGCCGCTGTCGCAGGCGTACTATCACGGATGGAAAGAAACGCGAACAACGGATCGCTGGCCGAAGCATCTGAAGGTATAGTGTGAGTGACAGGTGCGCATGTGCGGTCTGAATTCGCTGTCGATGCACCCCCCTATACTGGCTTTTCTGTTAGCAGTTTGCTACGTCATTAGTGCGCCGTCACCTTTTCTCGTTTTAAAATAAAATAGAAGTAGAATAGAAACAAAAATATCGCAGTATAGGGGGTGCTCCCGCGATAAAACCGGACGTGCGCGCCTTCATGGTGGTGGACGGCGCGCCTATACGACTCTTAGCGCGCTCCGGGACGTAGAGAGGGGATAGCGAAGGCCAAGGAACACGTTGGGACACAATGGAGGAGAGATAGGGTTTTAGCACTGCAAGGGGCAGGGATCCAAAGCAAATACAAAGGGGTCCCCACTGCGGAAGTTTCAAAGATAGGGTTTTAGCACTGCAACCCCACCCCCACTAGGATAAAATAGGATAATAGGAAAGGATAAAAATAGAGATAGTAAAATTTGCTACATTAACATGCAGGGTGGTCGCAAGCAGGAAAAATGGCTTGAAATTCAAGCGCAGCTGAATGATGAAGTGATTAGCTTGTACGCCTTGACCGAAACGCATCTACGAGATTTGGAGCAGCCGCTTGTTATTGACAATTTTGTATGGGAAGGATGCAACAGAATGACTGGGTTAAGGAAAGGCGTACTAATTAGGCGAGGTCTGCAGTGGCGAAGGGTAAACGATTAGCGGCCCATGGCAAGGTAAAAGACGTGGCTGGGAGTAGCTTACCTATGGACAGGTAGTGATAGCAGAGAAAAAATAAGGAATTGGTTGGATTGCATTAGAAGCAATATTAATGAGTTCAGTAAATCGGGCCAGTGGGAGATATGAACGCACACATGGACGATTTAGACGGATATACTGATTACAACGGCTCTCTAGTGCTGGATCTGTGTGATGAACAGAACCTTATAATAGTTAACAGGGAGAATAAGTGTCATGGACAGGTAACGTGGCAAATGCGGAAACAGGCAGTCATGTATCGACTACGCCTTAGTCTCAGAAATGGTCTACGAACAACTAGACCAAATGATAACAGACGAAAATGGAAAAAAATAGCCTGGGAAGCGATCACAGACGTTTAGCATTAATGTTTGGGCGAGATACCAACGCAGAACACGAACCAATAGCCTCAGAATTTGTAAACATAAATGAAGAGCAAATAACAGATATCGCAAAAAACATAGAGAAGAAAATTGAGGTGGCGAGTTACCGTGCCGGTGCCGTGGACGAGCCGCGACTATGCGCTTATCGGCTACCCGCTGTTGCTGCCGTGCCGGCCCGTGCTCATGCGAAGCGTGGCGCTATGGACCCTGTGTTGCGCGCACGTCTAGAAAGACCAACACTGTCGGACTCTGTTCGGCGCAGCTAATCAGACCACTAAGCTCGACCGTGTTGGAACGTGACTGATCAGGCACTTGCGTTGCGGGCTGTAATTACCGATTCGCAAGGGCGCATAAGCGAGCAAAACGACGAGCAGCGAGCACCCGTACCTGGTAGCAGACTAACCGGAAGTCGTAGGTTCTTGCTCGACCAATCGATATCGTCGCCCCCGTTCACATCACCGTCATCACGAGATGCACCCTGGTGACATCACGACGACCGCTGGGGATACCGGCAAGGCAGGAGAGGAGTACGGCGTCGTTTTTTTTTTTTTAATTTTGTGGCGCCCCCGCGGTGCGTAGCGCTGCAGCGTTTGGCATCGTTGAACGTGACGACATTCTGAACTCGATGCGCGTGTTTACTTGAAATGTTCAAAAAATATCGAAGGTGGTTTAAGGCCCTTTAAACAGTAAAGCCTGATCAACCTGGGCCGTTCACGATGGCGGTTCAAGGTCGCGCAGCTTCTACGTAGCGTTAGTGGCTACGAGAAAAGGACAGGGACGTGGGCCCATTCCGAACGCAGTCCCATTTAACGCAGCGTCTCGAAGCACTAGCTGTCATATGGGAAAATAATTGGCAGGTTCACTCCAACATTGACAGTGATGGAAATGTTTAGTGTTGTGCATGGGCTTCTCGCACACTGTCCTAACTGCACGTGGGTGCGAAGTGTTATGGCGACGCCGTACGCAAGGCAACTCCTGTTGGGTAATAGAAACATTGCCCTGGGTCAAGGGCGTCTCACAACGCTGGTATATGCGTGACGAGCGTCGCCAGTAACGTTACAGGCGTCGCACTTTGACGGCTCACAAGACCGAGACCACCTTGAAACTCTCGGCGTTAGTCAGCGCCGAGGGAAGTATTACATGACGTTTGCTTTACGTTGACTGCCCGTTTCACTCGCAGCAGTGCATACACACAGCTAGCTGCTCGGCCGGAACGCTAGTGTGCTTACAGTGCATCGTGTGCGCACCACTCATGACAACAGCTGGAGGCATTAAAGGCTGCCTGGCTCCGCAACCACGGCGATTGACCGTAGAATTAACGATGCGTCCACGTCGCTCCGTAGTTGTTGCAACCAAACGCACTTCGTGTTTCTGAAGGTCCTCTAACCCTCCATGCGCGATCCGCGCATGCGTATTCGAGCCGGACAACTCGACAATGGCGCCGGCGTCGACGGAGTTTTTGTGGCTCGAGAGTTCGTATAAGTACGTATTACAATAAAACGTGTGCTCGGTCATCATTTGCTAAAAAGCAATATGCTCCGTTTCATACATAGGAGGCAACGCTGCGAAGGCTATAGAGAGACTTGTATCACTGTCAGCATCCGCCCCCCAAAAGTAGTGCGTCGCATATAAAAGATATTAAGTAGGCGGTGGGCAATTAGAAGTACAATTAAGTCTCCTCCTACTATGTCGCGAAACATGACCTATTGATTATATGAAAGGTGTCGGAGATCTTAACCCTTTGACCCCCCCCCGTACGAGCGGAGTAACATGCTTCTGCGTCTGACAGCCGCAGCGCATCACTTGCGCCGCGACCAAAACATGGCACGACGCCTACTAGAGGCAGAAATATGCACAGCTGTTGCGTGGTTTAACGAGTAGTAGTTGAAATATATGACTTAGTTATATTATAGGAAACACTGCAGATCAAAAAAATTACACCATCTTCCCGTAGGGGAACCCTGAGTAGTATGCGAAGCAGCCATGGGGTCGACTCAAGGTAGTTTTATCAGCCGTATAAACTTGGACATGCAGCAGCACCAGCAATGCGCATAACTGTTGTCGACGCCGTCGGCGTTTTGCCCGCGTTCGCGCCGAACGCACGCGGCGTTGGTGACTGTTGCCGGTGCCTCTGGGCGCCTACCGTCGCGACTCTAACCTAAGCTGCTTCGCATTATCGCGCGCGGAGCCGCAGGTGTTGCCATTCGTTGCGCAATCCGGAGAGGAGAGGAGGGGGAGGAGGATGCGCAGTAGGGGTGTGGACGCCGCACGGCGGACGGATGGATGGAGGGAGTGACATAGCCCCGACCATAAGCTGCTTCGCATCTAAAACACGCTTCAGAGCGCGCGCAGTGAGACCTGAATGATCGCTCTATATACTTGCGTAGATTGCGCAGAGGTGCCTGCTATGCGTATGACGGAGTATATATCGCTTTGTGAAAGTTCTGAAAGGCCAAAAGTGGTACCCATTATTTCCGGACAAGGAAGTTTCGGTTCCTCTTCATAACTATAATTGCAGTCTTCGCACAGCTTGCGTTGCATTTTCACGGTCTGTTCTGTTGATGCGTTCGCTCTCCTTCGTTGCAAAGGGTGCTTGCTGGGTTGGTGAAGACGGCAACATGGATTGAAGCAAAGAGATTGAAAAAAGATTGTTGGTCTGAAGCAGAAATTCGCCACCGCACGCCACAGCACTACATATTTAGGGGCCTTTTGTTCGTTTAAGGATAAATCAATATCGGAGTATGCGGGACAGGTGAGAAAATTGATGAACTCTGTCAACGTAAAAAGTAACAACAAAACAAATTTCTTCCAGCAGACTTGTTGACTTAAAGGGCAGTAGGTATACGATGGCTAAACGTGTTTGACGGCTCGATTAGTGCTTCGCTGAAAATGTACGTTGCACTCCAAGTGGTTACTGTTTGACACCGCAAGTTGCAAGCCTTTGTGTATTGTGAGATTAAATAGCACAACTACAGAAACTTTTTCCGGAATTCGCAGTGCGTTCGACATGGTTATCTGTCGTGTATGCTCGGCCATGAAGAGGCTACAGCTCGTGAGGATACAATTCACGCAAAGGGACTGCTAACGGAGCGAAGTTTTGATACTAGCGTCACCTCTATGCCTTATGGCACTACAACCGTAGTTGCACTAACAATATCTGTGGCTCTTTTATAGTCGCATCTATAAAATCTCCGAGCACCGTAACGCATTTGCAGAGGGAGGGAAATGTATCGTTCTCGGAGTAAGTCTTTTAGCTGAACGACTTCCTTGACAAAAATCATAAGCGCCATACAAAACTTTTGCGCTTATGATGAGGTCATGGCAAACGGTTTCACGTTTGCCATGACCTGGAAGGGAGAAGCCGCAAAATAAGTCAACATCACAACTCGGTGTTGTACTTTGTCTAACTTAGCTGTTGTGCATCACGACGACAAGTTGGGCTAGTTGGTTAGGATTCATCGTAAGGTTCGTTACAGCACAACACAAGACACGGACAATAGGTGTTGTGGTTTTTTCCTTCCTATTGTCCCTGTCTTGTGATGGGTTGTAATGAACCTTACGAAGAATTAGCTGTTGTGAATGAAGCGTTTGCTTTCTCTTCCCGAACTTAAACCCCCGCCTCCCCTATTTTTTCTATGCCAGCGCAATCGCTCGCTCCCCAATGGGAGCCGTTGGTGCGCCTTAGTTCAGCGAGTTGCCGGGATGAGACGCTACCCAGATGGTCGGACTGTTTGCGTCACGCGCGCGTCTGAGCCCGCGCCGCTGCCGTTCCGGAGGAGATGCGGTAGACGCTTCGTCCCTCTCCTATTTTCCGCGTCTGTCACGATTACTTCCTCCGACTTCCGTCGTGAGGCGCCTTGGGGAGCAGGAGGAAACTGGACACACGCGACGGGACCGCTACGCCGGGAGAGCGGTAAGGAAACTATGCACGCAAGAGCTCAGAACGACGAGAAAGAGAGGGCGGCGGGAGCGTACACGTGGCCGACGCGGGTCGCGCAGCGGCAAATATTTGAGAATACTTTATTGTCTACCTGATGCTCTACTGACCATGAAAATGGTGCCTATTGATAGCTAATCTACTGAACATGCGTATCCGAGTAATGAGACATATATGCTTTTACATAGAACGAAGCGATTTTGTATCAAATTGGGGAGCAGACACGCGAAAGGCCGTGGGGGGGGGGGGGGGGGGTTAGCTGTGGCACCAAATGCCTATTTATATAAAAACGTTGTGAGGCGAGAAGGTGGTAAAGACTTCCGACGCTGCTCGACGAGTGTCCCGTTCTGATCTCGTCGAAAACCTTCGAGCCGCCCCCAAAGGCTCCAGCAACAGTCACCAACGCCGCGCGCGTTTTGTGCGAACGCGGGCAAAACGCCGACGGCGTCGACAACAGTTCTATGTGTTTCCGGTGCTGCTGCATGTCCAAGTTTGTACAGCTGATAAAACTACTATCCTTACTCCGTATAGCTCTCTACAAATTTGCTATCGCAGTTGATGGTTCGCCTTTCGGGTGAAACTGCGACAACATTGTTTTGTCGTATACGCTTGGCCGTGAAGACGCAGCTTAATCTCGGGAGCTTCTGTCTAAATAGCCGCGTTTACATGAATGCGACAGAATGCGACAGTATCGCCTCACATTTCCTAGCGCATCACGAGTAATGCGATGCGCCAGCGTTTACATGTAGCGAATCACCCCTGGCGTGGCGGCACACGCACATCAAACGCAAAGCAGCGCTTGCAGACGCTTCCGGCGTCACGCCACGACGCAGTTCGACGAGCGCCCAGCAGATCCACAGCAAATTGCATTTCCTATAATTCCTAATGCGATGCGATCGAGTTTACATGCACTGCGAAAGTCGACTTACACGTCTCAATCCACCCCTGCCTGGCGCATTAATGTGACTCGCTTCCCTAGCGCATTAGCCCCGTTTACATGGATGCGATGCGCTAGCTAGTTGATGTGATGCGATGCGCCAGTTGTCGCATTCATGTAAACGCGGCTATAGAGTTGTGATCTAAATAGGTTCGTGGAATCCGGAATGCAATGCAAACGGAGCCGTTCTGTGAAAGTAGCGTCATATCTATGCCTTATGACAAAACAACCGAAGTTGCACTGACAATCTTTGTGGCTCTTTTATAGTCACATCTATAAAATCTCAGAGAACTACAAATGATTTGCACAAAAAAGAATATCCATCGTTCTTGGAGTAAGTGTTTTAGTCTAACGACTCCTTGACAAGAATACTAAGCGCGATACGAAACTTTTGCGCTCATCAATGAAGAGATGATGTGCGATGCACTCTCGCGACTGCCAACGCCACCGGAAGCCCTGCTCCCTCCCACATGCGACGGTTTCGCGTTTGTCCAGACGTGGAACAGGAAAAGTCACAAAATAAGTAAGCATCAGCACTCTGTGGTGTGTTTTGTCTAATTTAACTGTTGTGAATGAAGTGTTTGTTTTCACTTCCCCAACTTGAACTAATGCGGTTAAAAATGCGGGACTTCTTTTTTTCAGAAGCACCCTCGCTTGTGCACGCTTATATCGTCCGTAGCTTTCCCTTCATTGCCACAGAACGTTGTTGAATGTGAGTACAGCCTATTACTTTTGTAAAACGGAAGCTTTTCGTGGCGTACCTTGTCGCCGGGTTTAGGGACCGTAGGTGCTGCGGCCTGGCTCTTCTTTCGCCGAATATGCCAACCAACCACAGCAGAGTAAGCGCGTCGCGCGTGTCGCTGGGTTCCTCGCGCCACCACCAGATAGCGCTAGCCTCCGTGCATCCGTGCTGATGCTGACAAATTTCAACACGAAGATAGCCGAAGAGAAAATTCCTAAGCGCACAGCCACAGGGCTAGGCGAGGTTCCTGTTAGGCTGTATAATTAACTAGGACCAAAAAGTAAAGAAACTCTGTTGAAAGCAGTAGAATGAATTTAATTTATAAAGGTCAGGCAAAGAAAGATAGAATTCACTCATACATCGGTAATATACAGGTTAGCAATGCAGACGATTAAATTAAAGCTGCGAGCAGGGGCAGAGAATAATGACATATTGGGAGAACTTCAGAATGGCTTCAGAATATGTAGGCGTCTCGATGATAACCTATATGTCCTTACACCGTGTATTGAAATATCCAGAGAAGAAAGGAGACTGCTATATATGTGGCTTTCTTAGACATCACCAGAGCGTATGACAACGCAAACCGCAACATACTGAGAGATATGCTGGAAAGGAAAGCATATGCAACGAATGTATACAGCTTTTCAGATAGATTTACCAAGAAAATACAGTTTGCGTTGAATGGGAAGGGATGAGGAGCAAGGAGCAAGTTTATATCGGCATACTGTGACAGGGGTACCCTCTATCCCTGCTGCTGTTTGTGATGTACATAAGGATGAACATGGCGCTATATAGGAAGCAGTATCGGGTTTAATCTCTCATACAAACAGGCGGGTACAATGGTAGAGCAGCAGCTTCTAGGTTTGTTTTATGCAGACGACGATGCGTTGCTAGCTATCAAGCAAAGTGATATGCAACGTCTGGCTAATATCTGTGGACAGGAAGGCCGGAATTTAGGTCTGAAATTTAGCGTTAAAAAATCGGGTGTTATGATATTCAATGAAAGCAGTGAACAGACAGTGTAAATACGGGGTAGGAAATAACTCCAGTAAAAGAATTTAAGTACCTTGGCAGTGGGATAAACGAAGGCAATTGATTTATGCAAACACAGGAAAAAACAACAGCAAAGGGGAAAAGAAATGCGGCCATAATGAAACACAGAGCGCTATGGGGTGCTCGGTGGTATGTGGAAAGGTGTAATGGTTCCAGGACTTACATTTAGAAATGCGGTTGTTTGCTTGAAGTCAAATGAGAAATGAGAATCAGGGCTAGATGGCAGCCAACGTACGGAGCGTCTCGCATTAGGCGCTCACTGGAAGACTACAAATGAAGCTATTCGAGGTGATATGGGCTGGGCAAATGTTGTAGTGAGGGACGCTCAGAGTAAAATTGATTTCGAAGAACGACTGAGGAATATAAAATAAAGCAAATGGGTTGTGAGAATGTTCAGATATTTGTACAGGAAGTACATTGACTCCCCGTGGAGGAAAAGGAACTAGGAAGATTACCAGCAAGTATGCGACCGGTATAGTAAGCGACATGGCAACAAAGAGCGTCAAACGACGCAGTCGGAGAGGCTGAGATAATCTCAGCCGTGGCGGCAATAGAAATGAATCTGCTATGAGTAACTGCCTAAGCGGAAGATACGAAATCATAAAATAATCAATTCTGTATATAGATTCCAACGCCTCGGACCTGCTGCATATTTTAAATAGAAATGTTGCATTAGCGTTGGCGTGTGGCGTCATACAGATTGATCGACAGCGCAGAAAGCCTGCAAACAACATCGTAAATGGCTACCACTCGGCTGAGACCTGAGCATCGTTGAGGAGAGGCGGAAAAATGGGAGATAGGAAGGAAGTGCTCTGGCTTAGCCACATATCAGTGCGATAGAAACTATACGGCCACTACAGCAGCGGTCGCGGTGTCACGTGCATCTTCCGTATTTCTACGTACCCTGCACAAAGCTGGTTGGGTCACAGTCTTTTGAGCAGAGTATGATGGGGCGTCCACGTGACTTCTTCATGTTTGCAGCGAAACGGGCTGTGCCGTCTCTGAAGGCTTTCTAATCTCTCACGCCAGAGCCGCTCACGCGCCATCGATGCAAGAAGAGCTCGACTGTGCGGAGGCATATCAAGTGTCCGTTTAATTGCTACCGCAATTACAAGATACGCCCTATAGAGACAAAAATAGAAAATTACACCGTTGTTCGCATTTTTATCGGCCATGTAAGTGGCTGTGAAAATTCTCGGAGTAATTAACAAGAACGGTTTCACGCATGCTCAGGTAAACATAGAGATCTCACTCGATCAACACGGACACCGGCTGTCGCAACGTTTGCGCGATGAAGAGATCCAGTAGCAGGAAGCGAACGCTTCATGCTGCCACTAGCTAAACCCCGAGGCTCGAAAATTTCAGATTACGTTGCTTCCAACCCTGGGTGCGCTGCGACAGAGTGCGCGTCAAGCCACCAGCCATCTCGGCTCGCTAAATCTTTGCACCAGAGATACGAACCTAAACGTCTTAAAGCGAAGCTTTATATGTCTAGGCGAAATCCTATATGGCTAGACGAAATCGCGTGTGTACAGAAAACTATCATCATCAGCATTGGCTCGAGCGTCGTCGTCTTCTTCCGCAGTTGGCTCGTTGGCGCCCCTCGGTTGCGGTCGTGCTCGTGCTGGGCAGCCGCTCGTGCCACTGCTCCCGCGTTCGTCGTCGTCTTCCACAGCTGGATGCGTTGCCGGTCATCATTCCAGTGTACAATTTCACTTCTGTCGTCGTAGTGGGGAGGCCACGTTTACGGGGCCTGAGCCATTCCTTAACGGAGTATGAGCCATTCATTGTCTTACGTAATGATCAGATTTAATTTTGAAGCAATTAAATTTCGAGAATCGCGAGCAGCAATGGCGGGTGAATGCTGTTAACCACGCCGCCGAGCAAACTCGAGACATCGAACGCGAGCGACAACAGGCGGACTGCGGGCATACCTTCAGTGACAGCGTTCTCTCCGTCACAGCCGAACGTGTAACTTCATAATTGAGAAATATAATAATAAACCCTCAGGATTAACCCAGTGGTAAACACCGGAGTCGCACATTTCAGCTTCGATAGTCAACCATCTTCACGGAGGGGAAGGCCTGAAGAATTTTTTTTCGTTCTGGTTTTCGTTTTGGTTCACTGAGAACTGTTCCGTTCCGGCTCGACTCCGGAGTGAAAAAAAAAAAAAAAACAAACAAACAAAATAGCGGTTGAAACCAGTTTCAACCGGTTCAAATTCATTTGCCTAACCAAAGAATAAGGGGGAAACAGCGCAAGTTTATTTTGTCAAAAAAAAATTACCTATGATTGCAATCCTCCCTAACACGAAATTTGATAGCAGCTCTTTATGTGTTTTCCATTCCACCGGTTGCGTCACTTATTGTTGTCAAATCATTGTGTCAAATATAGAAACACTTGAACAAAGAGAAAAAGAAAGACAGATCTGAACTGGGTATAAAGCAAACACCTTGTTAAAAGGGAAGTTTAACGACAAATTCAGAATGCTATTCATAATTAAAGCAAGCGCAACGAGAGAAATATATTACACAATTCCAAATGCGCATAGATAACAAGATTACAAAAGAAAAAAACACTGATAGGAATCTTGGAAGTGTTAAGTACAGTATTAGAATATGGAGGTTGAGTGACACATTTAAATGTATGCGAGTAAGGTAGCAGAAAAAAAAACAATGTACAATTCTAAGAAATGCATAAACGTAAAAACAACCGTTTGTCATGGCGAAGATGCTCCAGAAGTTCCATTTGAAAAACAGCTGCTTCATTACAAGCGACAATATTTTCTGGCGACGTGTTCTACTCGTTTATAGATTGCACTAAGGCTGAACATAGATATTTCAGTGTTCGAGCAAATACAGGTTGCACGTTGTGTTTATGATATTTCCCCTGGACGAAATGTGCTGTGTTGGTTTGCCTTTATGCTTGGTCTTCGGACTGCAGTCGGTACTAAATAAATAAAAAAAAAACATGTGCAATGCCTGTATCGAACAAAGTGCTCAGTCGCAAGATCGACGACTTGAACCGATTTGATCCTCAACCAGCTAGAATGTTGAAACGTTATGCACTTTGTGTACGGTGCTGTGCAGTATTCTGACGAGCACTTTAACGTGTGTTCTTATGAGGCTGGTAAATTTTTGCAAACGTTGGCACGGAACATTGTGGTGACGTTCAGTGATTAGCCTCGACTTCTCTGAGGTGCCACTCGGGCTATAACAAACAGCGTAGTTAGGTGCACTCGTTCTGTAACGCTGTTCCCCGGGAATGTTGCCAACAATGTAAGGCGAATTTGGCACCGTTTCGATAGCTTTAGAGGCTACATATGAGTTATATAACACGAGCAGACAGACGACACAAATTGCGATGGCGTTCTTGGTTGAGACGTTTTGTTGAATGTCGAAGGCGCATTCGGGTGGGCTCAAATGAGTCGCGACATCTGCCGCACGTTCAGTATTGTGCGGCAGTTTTCCGATTTAAAAACTGGCTTTTCAGAGCTTGTTCAAGAACATTGATTTTACTTTTTCGGCCATCTGGCGCTCTCCTCGTAAAATTTCAGGGTGCTTAACGGAGCCTGCAAGACGATGCACGCAGTGACATTGAGTGTTTGTTTATTGCTTATGTCTGAATATACTATACTGTTTGATCGATGTTTGATTGTCGTCCGTAAAGGCATGTTCCACGCGAGCAGTGCTGCCAACTCCACTCTGCTCTTTAAAAGGCCGTTTTGAAAATTTCAATTGACAAGCATTCTTATACTCGCGGTCAACTTTCTGTGCGAATAAATGAAAAGCTACGTATAAAAAAATCAAAGCCCCTTTCTTAAAGAAAGATGGTTGAACGCGAAGCTTTCTCCCGTGCAAACTGAATCAAAGCCAACGGCCACGCAAGAAATCCAAGAAATGATGAGCGACCTGATGCGACACATATGGGATATGATTGTTTATTTGGGATTGTAATTTTTTAACGTTGAACTTGAATGAAGACAGAGTTCGTTAAGTTACATAGCCTTTATTTTATATCATGTCGCCGTTGATTACACGCACACACTCACATTTTCACGGACTGCATGCCGTTACCGATACACGGGATCGGCCTTCGAGCATGATCGCGCTCCCTCATACGTTCGCGTAAGGCAGCCTCTTCTTCTGCCGTGCGCTGCACCCGCGGCCTACCCATGGTGACGGCCGGGAATGCATTGCGTAACGCGCGTAATACAATGCAGATATATATATATATATATATATATATATATATATATATATATATATACATATATATACAGTTCGTCTGGGTAGGGTGGCATTGCAGTTCCCATTGTTCCTATCGGTACAACTGCGAAGGTAAACTGTAGTGTTCTACAATACGTATGTCGTGCACCATTGTTCTATTGCGTGCGCAGATGCGCAGATAGTTCGATTGTGTAAGTTGGCTTTTCTGCAGTGCGTTTTCGGGGCTCACGGTCGAATCTGTGAGAGACATTGAAAGCTTCACTTTAAAAGCGCACACAAGGGCGCCCTTCAGTGTAGTCCCACATCCTCATTCGCGTTAGTTTAGGCTGCGAAACATGCCCATATTACGCAATCTTAAAATAAGACATAACATACTCGTACACCACTCAGTGTTGAGTTTCGCTTATTCTGACACTTTTCCCTTCCGCGTTCCGGCAAACGCTAAAACGTCCATGGGGACGCTACGCTGATTCAATATATGTTCCAAGAAACCGAGAGCGTTGTGAAACGCTGTCAGAATACTTGCCGCAGTAATACTTGTGTAGAAGCTCCGCCACTGTAGCTTTCCCTGGACTGCCACAGAAAGTTGTCTGAGAGCGTAGCCTACTTAGCCCACCTTTTTCTTAAAGAGGTCTTGCCTCTTCACGCCTCTCTTCAATTGAAAAAAATATAACTGAAGACCAACGCCGGTTGCTAGCCGAGAATGCGTTTAACGTGTCGCACTGTGTAGCACGATGTGTTATGGGTGGAGTTCTTCTTATCCCCGTGCCTCACCTGTACCTTCAAGTGCCGCTTGTTCACGGACTAGCTCGAAACCCTGTGCAGCGTCTGCGACTAGTGGCACAGTGTCTCTATTGCGTCTGCGTCTTCAGTCTCTGAGGCTTAGGGTCTCAAAATAACAGCTGCTCTGAGGGAGCAATGCGAGAACGCCCCCTTTACCACTATCACCGTGCGGGGAAATACGTCAGAGAGGAGTCGCACTGCAGTGCACGACTCATACATGACATGTTTCGGCCGTGCATGTGTGCTAATGGCATTGACGTCGACGTTCATCGGGAGATGGGTTCGTTTTGGTAAAGAAAGACTGGAGAAAAATTCTCCTAATTTACCTCGTACGAGTAGTTTGTGATTGTAGGAAACTTTAAGCGTATCATATCGATTACCAGCTGCGGTTCAAACGGGCACGTTGATACGCTTGGCGCGTTTTGATTTGGCCCTGCCGAGGTGCATTTAGAACGCAGGCGAGAGTTCTCGCGCACAAGGAACGCGCGGAAAAAACATTTCACAAAGGGACTACAATGCTTTCGCGCTCCCACAAGTACGCAGTCTCAAGTGTCTCTGCCGAATTTGTTTGTTTGTTTAAGGATAAATCAATATAAGAGTATGCGTGACACGTGAGGAAGAAAGCATTAACCCTGTAAATGTCATGAGTAACAACTAAAAGCAAATTTCTGACTTGTTCAAGCAACGTGCAGAAAGTATGCGATGGTTGAACGTCTTTGACGGCTTGAGTAGTGCTTCGCCGAAAATATACGTTGCACTCTAAAGTGCATGAGCATCACACGTTGAAAGCCTTTGTGAAATTAAAATGACATAACTACACCAAACTCCTTCCGCAATTCGCAGTTTTCTACATGGCTAAATATTTGTCGTAGACCTTCTGGCGTGAAGAGGCAGGTTAAGATTGGGAGTGTCTAGAAGTGTTCTCACATACCACACCGAGCCGTTTATTGAAACTAGCGTCACATCTATGCCTTATGACAAAACAACCGAAGTTGCACTGACAATCTTTGTGGCTTTTTTATAGTCACTTCTATAAAATCTCAGAGAACTGCAAATGATTTGCACAAAAAAGAATATCCATCATTCTTGGAGTAAGTGTTTTAGTCTAACGACTCCTTGACACGAATCATAGGCGCGATACGAAACTTTTGCGCTCATCAATGAATAGGTGATGTGCGATGCACTCTCGCGACTGCCAACGCCACCGGAAGCCCTGCTCCATCCCACATGCGACGGTTTCGCGTTTGTCCAGACATAGAACAGGAAAAGTCACACAATAAGTACACATCAGCACTCTGTGGTGCGTTTTGTCTAATTTAGCTGCGGTGAATGAAGTGTTTTTCTCTCCTCCAACTCGAACTAACGCGGCTGAAAATGTGGGACTTTTTTTTTTTTCAGAAGCATCCTCGCTTGTGCACGCTTATATCCTCCGTAGCTCTCCCTTCATTGCCACAGAACGTTGAATGCGAGTACAGCCTATTACTTTTGTGAAACCGAAGCTTTTCGTGGCGAACCTTGTCGCCGGGTTTGGTGACCGTAAGTGTTCCGGCTTGGCGTTTCGCTCGCCGAATAGGCCAACCAATCACAGTGGAGTACGCCTGCAGCGCGCGCCACTGGGTTCCTTGCGCCACCACCAGATGTAGCTAGCCTCCGTGCAAAACCACAAATGAGGCAGTGCAGGGTGACATGGGTTATGCCTCTTTTGAAGTCAGAGAAGCACAGAGCAAAATTAGTTTTGAAGAAACGCTCAGGAACATGGATGAAAATAAATGGGCGGCTAAAATGCACAAGTATCTGTGCATGAAAAGCGTGGACACAGAATGGAGGAAGGGGTCAAGGAAGTTGGCAACCAAGTACAGGATAATCGAAACTGCAAATAGACTACCAAGAGTCATCAGAAAGAAAGTGAGAGAAGTAGAGACCATGAATTGGATGCAAAGAATGGAAACAAAAAGGACCATGGAGATTTACAAGAATGAGAACAAAGAAGTAGAGAAGGGAAATTCTGTACGATAAGACAAAGAGCAGTGCCTTGCTATTTGAGGCTCGAGCCGGTTGCCTAAGGACCAAAAAATACCGGAGCAAATATTCGGAACTAGATGAGGCACGTGTATGCTGCAGTAAAGATCCAGAGACCACTCAGCACATCCTAATAGAATGCGACGGGATTCGCCCAGCGAGAACTATAGGTAACGTCCAACTTCCAGAAGCACTTGGGTTTAAAGCGGAAGGAAACAACAACCGATCAGCCATACAGATAAGCAAGAGACGATTGGAGTACTGGTGGAAAAAAGCAGGGAAGAGATTGATACGACCTGATCTCTTAAAAACATAGGTAGCGGTACAAGGTAAATTTTGGGGAAAAAGAAAAAAAAGATTAACGAGTTATACAAAAATGCTAGATAAGGAGCAGGTATAGTATACCTGATTAAATCAAGGAGGCTAAGTGACTATTTGTCGCCGCCCGTTTCAAAGGGGATGCCATTAACCCCACAAAGCCCAATGTATCATTTTTGATACGCTAATTTTGGTACCTAACACTCTGATTTAAGCACTGGAAACCCTATGCAGGGCCCATACACGTGTTTTGATATACCGGAGGGAGTTCTCAGTTGTGGATAGTTCTGCAAATCAATTACTAAGTAATTAATTACCGTACTAATTAATGGGTACACAATTACTGTTTCATTGTTTTCTTTGTACCAATATAACCCCCTATAGCCGTAAATAAATGTGAATAAGCTGTTCTAATTTTCTTTGATGTGGAATGACATTCGGGCTTTAAGGGGGGGGGGGGATTAAATCATCATCATCATCATCTGTGGTGGAGCTGACAAATTTCATCTGCAAGAAAGCCAAGGAGAAAATTTCTAAGCGCACAGCCACAGGGTTAGACGAGGTTCCATTTCGGCTGGTAAAAGAACTAGGACCAAAAAGTAAGGAAGCTCTGTTGAAAGCACTACGAAAAAAATTCGGGGCAGCTTCACACTAGTGGTGCGAAGACTGAGCAAACAGCGAAGCTGGCGTTCCCACCTAGCTTTATCTCGGTTCGGCCAAGTTCTTGCGAGGTTATCCTCCGAGACCCCGTCACGTTTTGCACAAGATCACGCCGGAATCATCGACAGCCCAAGGAGCAACGAACACTCGGTCATTAAAGTATCTGAACGCTTCTGAACGCTCAAACGATTTTGCTCGGATTCGAAGAAAACGTTCGAAGAAATCGTTCAAGCCCAATAGTTTTCTCAGTTTGTCAGACTCTCCGGCACCCCAGCGGGCCGAGCCATACTTGGCATGCCGGGGCGTAACCCCACGGTCGTCGGTTCCGACGCTGTGAAGCTTCCCAACGACGTAATATCCAATATCCAATAAAAGTGGTCATGCTGTCGCTTCCCGTATTGGATAGCCATTTACAGAGCCGCGAAGAATGCTTTCAGCCTTCTGTTTTTCTTAAAATGCTGGTGGCGCACCTAATCATGCCCGCGTTGTGAGAAGCCCGGTAGCTGCCGGGGCACTGTTTATCCTGCGCAGCAGAAATCGCCTGGCGTGCTGCATCGGGCCGACATGTCGCCCCCGCGTATTGTTGGGACACCATTCGAGGAAATTCAGCTCAACGCCAAACGTTGCTATCGCTTTCAGTGCTTCCGGTGTCGTGTGAAATTGCCCTGTTTTAGAGCGAATTTTAAGAGAACTTTGACAACCGGCGTGCTCCGCGTAAATGTCTAAAAGCAGACAACAATGACGATGATGATGATGATTTAATGGCATCCCCTTTGAAAGGGGGCGGTGACAAATAGTCACCTAGCTTGCTTGATTTAATCAGGTATGCTATACATGCTTTTATCTGGCATTTTTGTTTGCATCTCCTTAATATGTTTTTCTTTTTTTTTTCTTCAAAGTCTACCTTGTACCGCTACCCATGACTGTAACAGATGCGGACTCTGACGTAGCAAAGAATCCTGCATCGGCACCCCAACTTTCGTTTGAGACGTAATTATTAGTAGTTGTAAAATAAAGGCTACGTTGCGTGTACCTCATTCTTAGAGATAGCGACTTCGGTGCGAGTTTGTGTTAAGCAGTAATTCGTTTTGTTCTCTCTCAGATTACGTTTAGCCGGCTCCACTTAAGAGGTGAGATAGCAAGGGTTCAAATAGTGTATCGTCTCCCTTGGGGACATAAATAGCTAGTTTTTCTGTATCGCGCCTGTCCTAGATAACCTAAAACAATGATCATTCCAACCTCCTTGGGTCATTATGTACTTTGCTTCGGTTCATGAAGCTCCCACGTAACGCTATGGGAGCGCTTCATGTAGCATCCACAGTGGACGCGGTGCTGGCTCAAGTCGAACATGGCGTCGGAGCTGACACCCGACGGACGCCACAGGCGTTTTGTGCGTATACGCCCGCTTTTGCGCAGTGGTCGACTGGTGCTATCGTCGGATGAATAATGTTGTCGGCACAACGTGCAAATCGCCGCCCTGTTTCTGTACAGCATGAAACATTTGAAACGTGAACAATTCCGCAACAACTACAATTCCTTGTTTCATTTCCGTGGTTCACCTGCATTTGTAAGAGCGGCCTCAGGGGCGTAGACAGGGGGGGGGGGGGGGGGCGTTCAAACCCCCCCGAAATTTTTTCCGCAACCCCTCCCCCCCCACCACCACCACTTCCCACCCTTTGTTCACGTCGCTTCGCGCTGACATAATTCATGAAAGCGGTGCTACTATCACAATTTCATTCCGGGCGCTTCCGTTTGGGTTGGTAATTTACAGCGAATCATGCCTGCATATGGAAAAAACTGTCCCGGTGTTTGTCAAGGCTTTGACACTCTGTGAAGTTTTGGGCGAAAATGTGGCGGCCGCATTCTGAAGCAACAAATGTGCAACAAATGAAGCAGCAAATGCGGCAGCCACATTTTAGATGATGGCGAAATCGCTCGAGGCCCGTTTACTTATATTTAGGTGCACGTTAAAGACCCCAGGTGGTCGAAATCTCCGGTATACATTTCCGCCGCTTCCCTTCAGGTGCCGGTTAGGCCGCGCTCGCGCAGGATATTAGTCTGCGCTTAGTCAGCGTAGGCTTAGTCTGCGATTGCGCCCCTACGAAAGGCTGGTAATTACTATTGTGTTGTTGAATCCCAAGCCAGCAATTACGGAAGGCTGGTAGTTGCTGTTTTGGAGTCTGCTTAAACTACCGATATTTATTATCGATCACGTGACGTAGCGCAAAGCAGAAGCTTGCCCCTCCCCCCGAATCAAATTTCAGGCTACGCCCCTGAGCGGCCTCATTCATAATTTAACAGGTACACGTGGGAACATCGTTAGAAACCGGCTACATTGCGATTGCACGTTGTTGTTTTATGTAACGATGTTTGAAAGCCGTGCGTTGCTGTTTTTAGCCGCTCGTGTTTTTTTTTTTTTTGCACGGTGTATCCGCCTCCGTGTAGTGACAGCATGCTTCGTGATATCGACACTACTGAAGACTTGTTGCGTGCCTACGTGTCGGGCAAGTTTCAAGTACTGACTGTACTAATTAAAGGCTAAACCCACTGATTAACAAACATTCCAGAATAAAGAAGTAAGCTAACTAAACTAAGTAATTAACTAAACTTAATACAAAGCCTAACTAAACCAACAAACAGAGCTAACAGAACTAATCAACTAATTACCCAACTAATGGCTAACTAAACTATGATAATCAGCTAATAACCAACCTATATAATGTACCGTACTAACTAAACTAATAACTAAATAACTAACCTATCTAACCGAGTATAAGTATCTTATTATTAACTAATATAAACATTAATTAACCAGCAGTATATAACTAACGATATCTCAATTAGTAACGATACAAAGAATTAGCCAAGTCAAGTATTTATCAAACTAAAGTAACATGACTTACTACCTAATATGAACATACATATGAATTCATATGAACTACTACATGAACTACATAAAGAATCTAAATAAACTCAATATTGACTAACTTGACTACACTAAATAATAACTAACGTAACAAACTAAAGTAACAATACTAACTGAAATAATTATTTAACTAACGAATAAGCTAACTAACTAATGTAAGTGATGTCACGTAGTAGTGACGGGGAAGAACACATCAGCAAAACTGTGAATAACTTAACTTTTTATTGGGCGAAACTGTGCCCACAAAAGTATGTTACACTCAAAGCACAACGATAACGGCGAACACAATTGGCGATCGTAGAAATCTCATGTGCTGGTCAAGCGCTCCGGCTTTTACACATGACGCGTCGAAAGTTTTAGGTCAATCGCTGGTGCCCGCGAGTCTTCCAGAACGTACTATGCAATTCGTGTCACGCATACAATCTGATTATAAAAGGTTCGGCGAGAACATACACAACAGGTAGAATCAACAGTAACATTCGAGCAAGTTCGAAATCATGCAGGCGCGTCTTGCGCAGAGCGATGACTTTAAGTTGCTAGCGGGTGAAATGCAGTCCCCGAGGACAGGATAAATAAGTACACGGTGCAATGATTCCCCAACGAAAACAATTACTTAACTAAATTATTAACGAACCTACTAACCAAATATAATATGAATAGCAACCTTAAGTAACTAATCTAACAATTACATAACTGGCAAAATATACACATAATTACTTGAATTAACAAAACTAACTGATCAAACAAAGAAAGCTAACCAGCTCATTAAATAAGCTATCCAACGAAACTAAGATATTTACCAAGTAAAATAATAACCCACCAATAACAATGTATATATAACTAAGTAAACTAAGTAACCTTACGAACTAATAACTAACTTACCGAACTAGCTAACCAAATATAACTCACTTATGTAACTAGACAATAGTGTAAATAGAAACAGCCGAACAAAACATCTTGTGCAAGGAATGCTTCAAAATAACTTCTTCTTGGGCGAGTTGGTGTTTACTGAACATGATACTTAGTAGCGCAAAACTCGAAATAAAAGACAACAGTGAAAGACGAAAGGATGAAAGACGAGTGATGTAGCGCTCGTCTGTCCTTTCCTCTCGTCTTTCACTGTTGTCTTTTATTTCGAGTTTTGCGCTACTAAGTATCATGTTCGGCAAGGAATGCTACTAGGGGGGGATACGCCAATGACATAACGGTGCCGTGAATAATTTATGCACAAACTCAACGCACAGTAAGTTCGTTTCCTTGAAGTTTTCATTGTATGTTCACTCTGCAAACATGCTGAAAGGTATCTGGGAAAGGCGCCTTTATTGGTGAAAAATTTGCATGATCGCGCTGTCCGGCCATCTCACGTGGCAGATTGATTCATACTTACGCCAGCGCGCCTATGGTACCACCTCCTGTCCCTATATGAAACTTTTGTGGCAGTTTCCTGACCAGAATGAGAGTATGCAAGGACCTTGGTAAAGCTATTCGAAATCCGCCGTTAGGCCTCTGTGACACGCCAAAATGAGTCCGAGCCATTTTGACCTATCATGGCTAATATCGAATATGCAATAAAAACATATTGGAAGAGTTTTACGTTAGTCCAGCTTGCTGGTTGCCCGTGACGTAAAATTTTTGATAACCACGCTTTGCTCAGCCTGATCCCGCGATTGTTATAATGAAGATAGCGCGCTTGTTATGCTTTATATATTAGATCATTACTTGAAACAAACTACAGTAGACAGCGCCGTGTGATGTTCGCTCGTTTCCAGTCACACTGTTGCAGCCTCGAGTGTTTAGTGTGAAGTAGTTGATTTCTATTCGAAACTTCGAATATTCGCCCACTGCTAGTTCAAAGGTAAATAGGCTTCTGGGAAAATTACTGAGTAAATTACACATCTCAAGTACCGGAAATGATAGTCTTACCGTGAGCGCGTTTTTGTAATCGAGAAAAGATTCAAAAACGAAAGACTAACTTGAAATACTTGCTCCAACTCGTCGTGACGTTGCGAGATTTGTGCAGTGTTTGTTCGGGATAATAGTTCATTGGTCTTACACGTCTTACAAAAGCATAAAAAGTCTGTTCTTATTGAGCTTTACTCACTCTTGTGCAACATTTATTTATCTCATAGACATGTATAGACATGTAATAATATGCTGGGTTCCTGGCCATAGAGGAATCGAGGCTAATGTTCTTGCCGACGAAATCGCCAAATCAATAGCATCGCAAGGTATCAATCTTTCTGCTGCTGCCTCTGCTACAGATCTGAAGCCTTTCCTACGAAAAAAACTGTGAAGCCTCTGGCAACGCTTGTGACATGCTGAAACGAACAATAAGCTTCACGTGATTAAGTCAAAATTAGCTTTCTGACCCTCCACTTCGAAAACACGAACAGATACCCTCTTGTGTCGTCTCAGAATAGGACACACAGATGGTACTCACAATTTTCTTCTCACTGGTAACGAGCCTCCAATCTGTGGTAGACGTGGTGAGAGGCTGACCATCCTCCACCTCCTCCTGGAGTGTCGGGAAGCCGAAAGAGAGAGGAAGAAACATTTTCCTCTCGCATACCGCTATTGTGTCCATCTGCATCCCACTATATTCCTTGGTAAAGAACCACTATTTAACACCAAAGCCATCCTCGGTTTCTTGAACGATGTTGTCCTACATCTTATAAACCCAATAAATTCGTAGCGTATCCTCGCTCCAGAGGATGCCGCTGTGATAGTAGTCTAGTATAGCACATGCCTCCAGGGCCTTATGGTTCAAGGGTTCTGTTTAGGCAGCAGTGCTTCTTGCCAATTAATGTATCTGACATTTTGTATATTGTATCATTCTTTTGCGATGCCTTCTTTATGTTCATAGTTACACTTCAGTAGTCATTGTCATAATCTTATCACAAGTAGATTTTATGCACTTTACAGGGGCTATTTTTAGGCTTTCTTACAGCCACATCGTATCCACCACTCGTAATTCATCGCTCCAGTTCGAACACATTAACACTGGCCTTACGCTACTTGGCCCTTGCGCCACAAAACACTACATTCATCAATAGTTCATCGGTAGACATAGACTATATTCTATTCAAGAATGACGTAATCGTGCGAAAATACATTGGAATCTGTGGCGTCATACTAGGACAACTGAGCTGTGTTCGAGGGGCGAAGCTGAAAAGGGGATACGGTACTCATAATTTTTGCCGCTGATAGCCAACCAACTTTTTTCTCGCCAAATAAATGAAAATCGATTCTTGAGGTAATAAAAAAGCGTCAGCATACACTAAAGGAGTCTTTTTTATTTTAGGCGTACTTTATCCAAAATCAGAGCCTTAGCTCCAGCTCTACGAAAATGTTCATCGCCATATTTTAATCTCAATTCCCAAATAAGCCAGTGAGCTCTAATCAGTCGGGCCAAACATTTCGGGCCTTGTAAACAACGCCCTCGACCTACGCAAGCAAAGCTATTTACGCACAATAACGCGCCCTTCGACAGCCGATGAGAACGCGATGGTGTCCTGCATGGCGTCATCCTTGCCAGCGACCGTCGCGTGCACCGGTCATCTCTGCTTTCGGGAGACAGGTCCGAACACAGCTGATCCCTGGACACCGGCAGAACGCGGGATGGCCACCATTGCGGTTCCATCATTCAGGTCGTGCCCGTCGTACCTCGGCCTCTGCGAGTGTCTGTCCTGATGCGGGCGCTCCTCTATGGACCGAAGGTCGTGCTGGTGTCCTACGGGCGCATCGATGACGACCGGGGCCGCGGCGACGCAGAGGCCGGCAAACAGGAGGCCGATCATGCAGTACTGCATGGGACTCACGGTGCCGTCCTGAAGTGGCACGGTGTAGGCGTCCGTTGTGGGGAGCGGCTGCCGGTCTCGATTTGACGCCAAGACCGCCGCAGCAGTCCGCGTGTCGCGCTTGGTGGGGGGAAGGGGGGGGGGGGTGGAGGCGCCGGGTTTTTGCCCGCGGAGCGTGATATTCCAGCGACTTGGACGGGGAACCGACCTTTGCGTGCCGGCGACATTGGTCCATGAAACTGGCCGGCCAGCCGTGGTGTCCAGACGGCGCGCTCGTTGGAAGGCGGCCTGTGCGCACGATCGCCATCGGTTCAGACGGGGTCGGTTGGCTGTCGCCGGCAGCCGACGGCGGTGACGTCGCGCTGGATTGAAGCACCTGGGGGCGGTGAACTTCAGGGACGGAATCGGGCGCCATAGCATCTTCTCCTTCTCCTTCTTCTTGTGTGCAAGCACTAGCTCATACCCACTACTAAGGATAGATGATGGTGATGATGATGATCTTCTTTTATGGCTCGTACCCATTAAAGGGGATGGGCCAAGAATCGGGTGGCAGGTGGTAGCTTAATAGAATTCTTATTTGAAGAGAAACGCAAACAAAAGGAGATACTGGAATAACTAGTCTAGTATGCGAGTGACCAACTGAAAGGAAAATTTTAAGAGGTATAATCAAGACGCCGACCACGATATCGAAGAGTTTCCGGCCTCGTACCGAGAGGTTCTTGGTCACTACAAGAAAGAACGTAAGAAATATCCACAACCCCACGGGCGGCTGGACAGGTCCCAGGCAGTCGACCTGAGGCGGTTGCAGAGGGCACTTTCACCAACCCCTACCATCTGCACCGCCTGTGGCCCGCGCTGCACCCGTCGCCCGGCTGCCCGTGGTGCGAACACGAACGGGCTGATATGGCCCATATGCTTTGGGAATGCCAGAGCCATGAGGAAGAAGCACCAAGAGGAAGGGAGAAGACAACAGCAAGACCCTCTGAAGCGGGGCGCCTCGCTGAGAGATGGCAAGCCGCCCTCCTCAGCGAGGCACCCGTGGACCAGGAGTGGGCCGTCCAACGGACCAGGGCCGTTGCCGAGGATCTCGGAAGATTTTTCTCCGGCGATGGACCCCTGGCAGCCTAGCCCCGGGCACCAACAGCCATAACTGTTGGACAAATAAAGTTTATTCCTATTCTATCCTATAATCAAGAAGAAAATAAAGACAATGGTAATAAAGAATTTGGAGGAAACAATTTCAGTTAAAAAATGCTGATGAGGTAGGTACAATAATGAAGCTACAATAAGCAGGACAATCGTTTTGTTTTAATTAAAAAATCATACTGCGCATAGACGTCTCTGTGACTATAACCTAGTCTCGAGGCCACGAATGATGATATTATCGATATACTTAACCCTAAACCAATTTTGCAGAGGGGGGCTTCAAGTAATATTTTTCTCTGGTTTGAATATCGTCACCATTATTGGCCCGTCAGACTACAGACCGCTTTGTCTCCGGCAGGCATACACTGCTGTTGCTTTTCTCGAGTAAAATGGCACCTGTTCTTATGAAGAATACTGCCAATAAGCGCGTGGTTGCGAGGGGACAATAAAAACCAAATATGTTTTTGAAAGAAAAGATACTGTAATAAAAAAGAATGTCCCAGTTTCACCCGGAAGGCGAAGCATCAATTCCGATAGCAAATTAGTACAGCGAGCTATACGGAGTAAGGATAGAAGTTTTATCAGCTGTATAAACTTGGACATGTAGCAGCACCAGCCACGCGCAGAACTGTTGTCGACGCCGTCGGCGTTTTGCCCGCGTTCGCACCGAACGGGCGCGGCGTTAGACTGTTGCCGGTGCCTCTGGCCGCGGATCGGAGGTTTTCGACGAGATCAGAACGGGACACTCGTCGAGCAGCGTCGGAAGTCGTTACACCCTCTCACCTCGCAATGTTTTTATATAAATACGCAGTTGGTGCCGCAGTTAAACGTCACCTCCCCTCCCTCCACCCGTCCCCCCACGGCCTCTCGCGCGACGGAAGAAGTTGCGTTTTCTCTCTATATATTCTGATTGTGAAGGAGGAAAGAGAAGCTCAATTCTGCAGCCCTTCAGGGAGCACGGCGCAGAACGCGCGTTTGCTCTCCGCCGTGCGTTCGCTCCCCGTGAAAGCACGCGTCCCTCGCGCGCTTTCACTCGCACATACAGCATACGGCGCGCGGCGACGATTTCATCGCCGTAGGACGTCATACGGAACCTCACGGCGACGGCAGAAATCCGCCTTGAGTGAGCATATAATTGCTATCGCCATAAAAAAAATACGCATTTGGTGCCGCAGCTAAACGTCGCCTCCCCTCCCTCCCATCCCCCCACGGCCTTTCGCGCGACGGAAGTCGCATTTGCTCTCCGCCGTGCGTTCGCGCGCTTTTACTCGCCCATACAGCATACGGCGCGCGGCGACGATTTCATCGCCATTGGAGTTCATACGGAACCTCACGGCGACGGCGACGTCGACAGCAGAAATCCGCTTTGAGTGTCCATATAATTGCTATCGCATAAAATAATTACTAAACTCAAGGGCAGAAGCCGTGCAGCATTACCGGATTCAGGAATAACTTAGATTTAGGAGAGATTATGAGGAAGGGGTGGCATTCAGGCTCAGAGACCCACTCAGAGACCTGATGACGTCATTACAAACGTTCCGGGCGGCTAACGCGTAGCCCCAAAGTAAAGAAATAAATAAATAAAAGTAAACAAGAGTAATACACAGGGCAAGCTATCGAATGAAACCTAACTACCAGTTTGTCCTACCTTTGTGATGAAGGAAAGTGCTGTGGACTTTCACCGTCAAGGCGGAAATTGGTTATTGTTTATTACTAATTGGCAATTACAGAAGCTCGAAAGAAAGAACGAGGTAAGCTTTGGCTGCTGCCGTGGTAATTCACGGCCAGTTTTCTATAGTGGGCATGAGCTAAAGTTTTCAAGGCAGCATAGAGAGAGAGAGAGATAGAGATAGAGAGAGAGAGAGAGAGAGAGAGAGAGAGAGAGAGAGAGAGAATCATAGAGGCATGACACCTGAACGTCTCCAGCCATGCCCGAAACAAAGGCATCAGCAAACATGATCGTTGATGTAGAAAGAGTTTGTGAACTTGTAGAAATGGGTAGGCAAAATATGAGACATCTGTGACACAGAAATATGCAGACAATATTTCCACTATTTACTCAGCAATGCAGGGCAGGTGAGACAAAATAGAGAAAAACGTTCCATAAAGCAAAATAATGACGATATGAAATGGATGGGTCACAGTATGAAGGACAAACCTAATGAAAAAAAAATAACGTTACCCAATTGCTCTAGAAAGTCCTACAGGTATCGGGCCGAGCTTTCGTACTAAGATCAACAGTGGGCCATCCGGCGTTGAATTCTCTAAGCCACTATTGTAATGACGCGTAGCACATGGTAACATTTCGCAAATACAGTCGTCGCTGGTGAGGGAGCTATGCAGTAGACTTGTTCGTTATTTCAAAGCCTCGTGAGTGTCCCTTCAAGCCCCGTTTAGCTCTGGGCGTAGTGCTTGGGAGTACACGGCCACACATTCCAGCGTTGACCCTGAGCCACACATTAAAAGGCTGCAATTTCCCATGATGGCGGCGCCTAATGTGACATGATCTCCGTAAATCTAAACGGGTCTACTACACAGGGTGTTTCTACGAACAATCAAAGTAATATTTAATCATCGCCGTTTTGAAATGAAATGACGGTTCCTTCGGAAGGAAAGGTTGACACTATCTTCAACCTTTCCCTTTCCCCACGAACCACTTACTACTACGCAATGTTCGCTTAAATTTCCCTATCATGATGAGCCCACAAACTAAAAGTTAAAAGTTAATAAATTTGTGTTAATTAGCGACTAATTACCCCGCGTCATCTGTTATCCCGTGGTCGGCATCACTGACGGCATGCCTTCGAAGGAACCGTCATTTCATTTCAACACGGCGATGATTAAATATTACTTTGATTGTTCGTAGAAACACCCTGTGTAGTAGACCCGTTTAGATTTACGGAGATCATGTCGTACAAACCACATGAACTTTAGAAAGAGGAGGAGGAGGAGGAACAAACTTCTATTGAAACCAGCAGTTTAGTTGACTGGGCCTAGGCCTCCCACGTGGGGACGTCGAGGTCTTGCCTCTTCGCCGCCTCGCAGGCTAGCTGGGTAGGCCAGAGTTAGAGAGAGAAATAACATTTATTAGTACCAAAGGAACTAAAGCCCAAGTCCTGGCCTCCTGGTAGGCTCATGCCTCCTGGCCCAGCACGTTCTTGACGTGCTGCACCAGAAGCGGCCACCATAGTTTTTCGAACTTTCGTGGGGGAGTGATCCACTCCTCCCAGCTACAAGGACGCTGGTTGTGTGGTGATTTAGAAAGTATTGTCTTTTTGAAGGAGCACGTTTGCAGGACACTCCCACAAGGTGTTTTTATTTGACAGATTTATTTGACAGTGCGGGGCCTATCCATATCAACTTTAGGATCCGGACAAAAAAATTGGCAGTGCCTTAGCTCGGCTATGCCAGGATATACGTAGCGTTCGCCCACATCGTTCAGAACCGGTAGACCTGGTGGCATGGGCGGGTAACGATACCCATTGGCAACGCTAAAGAGTGGAATCTTCTGCTTAACGAGAAAGTTCTTGCACGTTGTACAAACCCGCGCCACGGTTTCACCTCGCTCAGGCGGCGCCGCAAAATTCAACGTTTCACGCATGGCACTACTTACCGTCAAGTCTTTCATGTGCCACAGTCTTTCACAAGCGTCGCACACATATCCAAACGGATTGTTTACGAAGTCTGTCTCTAAGGTCCGAGTCACACTGGCGCTTCGCCAAGTTTCACCGTATAGTCAGTCAATTAGCGAGCCTTGACGTCCTCGACGGCGTCTTGTTGTTGCTGCTGCTGAGACGGTCGGGCACGTTGCTCAGCCTCCTGGCGACACCGATTTGCTAGACGTTCCTCCCTTTGCTCCGTTGTCTTCCGCAGCACGTTTAGCCTTCTTCTGTTCGTTCTTCCTACGCTCAACCGCTAATTGCCAGGCAACTACTTCGGGATCCGATGAGGTAAGCTTCTCCGCTCTTCTACGCCGCTGAGCAGCAATTTCGTTCTCATTCTCCATGGCTATACTACACTGGCAAACGCCCACCGCAAACGATCAAACGCCCAGCGCAAACGCCGGGCCCAGCGCGAACGCCGGGAAAACGCCGGGCAAACGCCCGGCGCGCCAGCTGTGCGCCGTGTGACGTTACTGGTCCTCGTGCATGCGCAGCACGTCTCTCCAGGAGCCACGCGAAACTGCTCAACCTGGGCCAGTGTAGCTTACGCTACAAAAACTTTGTTATTCGCTGAACTGGGGCTCAACGAATGTCGGCTATCAGAGAGCGCTAAACTGAAACTGAGAGGCTTCAGCGAGCTCGAAGCCACGCTCCTTGAGGCAACTTTCTGCTTCCGTCACTCACCAGCGGGCAACCAGTGCGCTGCGACTGTGAGGATCCCGGAGCCACATCACAGAACACCTGTAATAATCGTAGAGTAGGCAAACTGCACATTCCATAGTGCAACGGATATAAGAGTAGCGGTGACGTCGTGAACTAGAATGTACGACCGAGAGATGGCGCAGTCAAAATCAAAACTAATATCATCATCATTACGTAGTGAGCAATATGGCCGCTGCGGTAGCGGCTGGTGGGGCTGCTCGCTGCTAGTCGCGGCAGCCTGCTCGCTGGTTTTGGGCGTTTTATTACCACTGTCGGGGTGGTTTTTATGTGTACGGTACTCTAGCATGACTAATTAATTCTATAATATGTCACTAAGTGACCGAGAGGACTCAACTGGCCAAAAAGAAGTGTTTCAAGCAAGTAAGCTTACATTGTTTATTAAGGCAAAAGCCTTAGATGGCTCATGGGTCGAAACTTTGACCGTTCGAAAAATTCAATGGCACCAAAATTCAGTGGAACAAAAAATTGGGTCGTATCCACGACCTTTGGTGTTACTGGAGGCGAATTAAGGTGCCACCATGTCACATGGTGCCACCTTGTGTTCGTGCCACGAAAACGGCCGTGGGTTCGAGTGCCTTAATTAACTCTACTTTAAGATACAATTAGTTAAGGCACTTGAACCAACGACCTTTGGTGGGAGTCGAACTCCCGACCGTTGGTGTCACTTAAGGCGAAGTTAATTATGGCGCAATTAATTAGTATGGAGTTCGTGGACCATGGCACGAAGCAGCCCCTCGCGTTCAACCAGGTTTTAACAGGAAGTGTTTCCGTATGCAATTTAAAGAAAAATGTTTTAGCTCCAGGAGGTATACACATTTTACGGACCCGCCAATGTACATCTTGATATGGCTGATTTAAATAAGGTGCACGATACAAAGGATCTGGGAAAATCGAATCCACCAGTGCAGCAGAAATTGCTTTTCGACTCGCAGTGAAAATGTACTCCAGGCTGAACCTAACTTTGAAGAAAAGGAATGAATCAACGACCTCCTTGAGAAAGCCCCAAGGAGCCTGTGTGACATCTTTGGCATCTGATGACACTACTATATCGGGAAGATGAACTAATCGGAGCTGTAACATTTCACGCAAAAAAGGATGGTCACTGTCTCGAAAGAAAAACAAACGAGAAACAATTTGCCTGACGAAGAGATGGACTAATCCTACACCACCTCTTGCAAGAGGGACGAACAGATTATCGCGCCGCATCGATTCGGAACTCGAGCTCCAAATAAATGTTGCAAATACGCGATGCAGTGCCTGAATACGAAGTCTTGAGCAGTGCAATACTTGCAGCACATACATGAGATGGGAAACTAAGAACACGTTGCACACTTCAGCACGACTGAACATTGACAAATTCCGTCCTCGCCATGAATTCACTTTGTATTTTTTCTACTTCTCCCGACCACTGACTGTGGCTATTTCTATACTGTGAGAGAGGTACACCTAAATAGCGCAGATCTTTTTTTCCATTGAAGCACAGGAACGAGTGATATACCCTGTCGAACGCCTTAGCCAGATCTAGCTGTACCATTGCTACCTGTCCAATCCCCTCAGCTACACACTCTAGCACCGATCTCGCAACATGAATGTTGGTCTGAATGGGTCGACCTCTGATGCCACATATTTGATGGTCACCTACCACAGATCTTATCACGGCTTGTAAACGGTTAGCTAATACTTTAGCAAAAATTTTATAATCCACATTACCTAAGGAAAGAGGCCGGTATCTGTCTACTTTTTGCAATTTAGTTTCATCATTGCTTTTGGCTATGAGGACAGTGTGCCCTTCGTACATTGTGGCAGGTAGGTACCCTACCTCCAAGGCCTCACGGTACACCTGAAGTAATAATGGGGACAAGAGGGAACGAAAACACTGATAAAATTCGGCACTAAGGCCATCCGGACCGGGCGTCTTGCCTTTCGCTAATGAATCTATGCATGCAGTTATCTCATTAATATCAATGTGATCATTTGTATAATCATAATCGTCCTGATTTAACTGGGGCAGCAACGATACAAATTTGGTGGTAGGCACACCTGTATCCAATGGCTTATGGCTTCGAAATAATTTTTGGTAATGTTCAAAAAACGCTTTAGTTATTAGGGTCGGCTCATTCACAACGATTCCACCATAGTCTATATCTAGGATTTGTTTAGACAGCGCGTGTCGGCGCTCATCACTGAGGGACCTACAGCATGGCTGTTCTTCCAGAAAACGCTGCGCTTGCGCACGCACTGGTGCACCTCTGTATTTTTTGTGTACAAAGCCTGTAACTGCGCCTTGGTGTTATGAATATTGTTACGCGAAGAACGAGTCAGTAAGACGGGCAACTATTTCCAGGTTGTATTTACAACAGCGGTTGCAGCGCTGACCGGTTAAGTTCACAGCGCGAGCCCAGCTCGTTCTTCCTCTTCTTTTCTCGAGTGATGGCGCCCGCGCGCCTCGGTCAAACAATCAAATACCACACGCGTGTAGCATAATCCCCCGGCGGCAGAAGCGACGTCCCGGAGCGTCTAAATGTCATCACTGGCAGGGTGATACTGCTTCAGTCGTGTAACGTGCACGATATCGCTGAACTGGGAAACAGATGGGGCGCCAGGGGCGATCTCGTATGTGACGGGAGTCACGGCACGAAGCACTCGGTAGGGGCCTGTGTAACGCGACAGCAGTTTTTCTGACAGGCCGACCTGACGCGACGGAGACCATAGACGCACCAAAGAACCAGGCGGGAAGTGCACGTCTCGGTGTCGCTGGTCGTACAAACGCCTTTGACTCTCTTGGGAGTTCAGAAGGCGGTCACGGGCAATTTCCCTTGCGTGAGCAGCGCGGGCGACGGCATCAAGTGCATATTCACTGGTGGGTGCCGCATGAACAGGGAGAGTTGTGTCGAGGGGCAGTGCTGGTTCTCGACCGAAACAGGATGAAAAATGGGGAATAGCCGGCTGTGTCGTGGCGCGAGGAATTATAGGCAAAGGTGACAAACGGCAGAGTCAGGTCCCAGTCTGTGTGGTCTGAAGAGACATACTTCGCGAGCATGTCTGTGAGAGTGCGATTAAGACGCTCCGTGAGGCCATTAGTTTGCGGATGGTATGACGTGGATAGCTTGTGCCTCGTGGCACAGGACTGCAGGATTTCCGCGATAACTTTTGACAGGAATGTCCGGCCACGGTCTGTGAGAAGTTGTCGCGGAGCTCCATGTAATAAAATCACGTCGCGTAAAATAAAATCGGCAACATCTGTGGCGCAGCCTGTAGGGAGCGCTCGAGTGATGGCGTAGCGCGTGGCGTAATCTGTGGCCACAGCGATCCACCTGTTCCCAGAGGTAGAAAGAGGAAAGGGACCAAGTAAATCTAAACCAACCCGAAAGAATGGCTCCGCGGGAATGTCGATTGGTTGTAGGTACCCAGCAGGTAGCGTCGATGGTGTCTTGCGTCGCTGGCATTTATCACACGCAGCTACGTATCTTCGAACGGAGCGAGCAAGCCCAGGCCAAAAGAAGCGTCGGCGGATCCGGTCGTAGGTACGTGACACACCGACGTGACCGGCAGTGGGGAGGTCGTGAAGTTCGTGGAGAACAGCCGAGCGAAGGTGTTTAGGGATCACAAGGAGTAATGCTGGGCCGTCGGGGTGAACGTTGTGGCGGTAGAGTACGCCATCTTGAAGTGTGAATAAGCGAAGGGAACTGTCGGCAAGTGGAGATTCCAGGCGGTCAATAATGACACGCAAGGACGGGTCACGGCGCTGCTCGTCGGCGACATGGACCAGTGGAAAAACAGAGAACGCAGGCGTCGGTGTCAGGCTCAGACGTAGAGGTCGGGTCTTCGACTGGGTAGCGAGAGAGGCAATCTGCGTCCTGGTGTTGGCGTCCCGACTTGTACGTCACTGTGTAGGGATATTCTTGTAGTCGGAGAGCCCAACGACCGAGCCGGCCAGTAGGATCCTTTAGCGACGAAAGCCAACACAGCGCATGATGGTCTGTGATTACTGAGAAGGGCTTGCCATATAAATATGGGCGGAACTTTGAAACAGCCCAGACGAGAGCAAGACATTCGCGCTCGGTAATCGAATAGTTGCGCTCTGCAGTTGTCAGGAGTCGCGGCTAGCGTAGGCTATAACGCGGTCGTGTCCGTGTTGGCGTTGCGCTAAGACGGCGCCGATCCCATAACCACTGGCATCGGTTCGGACCTCTGTTGGTGCGGACGGGTCAAAGTGGGCCAAGATCGGTGGATTAGTCAGAATCGTGATAAGGCGTGAAAATGCGGCAGCCTGAGGGGAACCCCACGTAAAAGGCACGTCTTTCTTCATAAGTTCTGTGAGTGGTTGAGCGATTGCTGCGAAATCTTTCACGAACCGTCTGAAATAAGAACAGAGCCCCACAAAACTCCGGACGTCTTTGACAGACTGAGGTACAGGGAAAGCCGTTACTGCTCGAACCTTCTCCGGGTCGGGTTGTACTCCGGAAGCATCGACGAGATGGCCGAGCACTGTAATCTGTCGGCGCCCGAAGTGGCACTTCGATGAGTTTAATTGGAGCCCAGCCTTGCGGAAGACGTCAAGGATGGCTGCAACGCGCTCAAGGTGCGTCTCAAATGTAGGAGAAAACACAAGGACGTCGTCGAGGTAACAAAGGCAAGTTGACCATTTGAAACCTTGAAGCAGAGAGTCCATCATCCGTTCGAACGTGGCGGGGGCATTGCATAAACCGAACGGCATAACCTTAAATTGGTAGAGGCCATCTGGAGTGACGAAAGCGGTCTTTTCTTGATCTTGCTCATCGACGGAAATCTGCCAATAACCAGATCGAAGGTCAATGGACGAAAAGTATTTGGCACCGTGAAGACAATCAAGAGCGTCGTCAATTCGTGGTAAAGGGTAAACGTCCTTCTTAGTGTTTCGGTTTAGGTGGCGGTAATCAACGCAGAAACGCCACGTGCCATCTTTCTTTTTGACGAGCACGACCGGCGACGCCCAAGGACTCGACGAGGGCTCAACAATGCCTTTGGCGAGCATCTTGTTTACTTCCTGCTGAATAACTTGCCGCTCTGCCGTGGACACACGATACGGCCGGCGGTGAATGGGAACAGCATCACCAGTGTTTATCCGATGCTGAACAAGGAACGTCTGACCAAGTGGGCGATTTTCCGTGGCAAATATGTCGCGGTAGGGCAACAAAAGGCGATATAGGGCGGCTGCTTGGTCAGGGGCGAGGTCCGGAGCGACCATGGGACGTAATGGGCCGTCGAGGTTCAAGATATCCTGTGGGTAATCAGGAGGATCTGGAGACGCGTCGGCTGCAAAAGCAGTGACGTGGTCGTCTGTCACAGACCGGAGCGTGGCCACCACTATGCCTTCAGGTAACACTTGCTTCGTCAAGCCAAAATTGATGACGGGGAGACACATCCGATTAGCGGCAAGGGTAACGACGGAGTGTGGCACAGAGACGTAGCGCGCCAGGAGGACGTCACGAATAGGTGCAATGACATAGTCGCCATCAGGCACGGTTGCCGTTGAGGCCAATTCGACGACTCGCCGCTTCAATCTCACGGCGAACGATACGAGTGACGTTCTCTTGAAAAGGTCGTGTGGCAGGAAGAGCGGAGCAAGAGGACGTGACAGGGGTGTTTGGGAGCCGGGAAAACTGTGGGACGACGCGGCGGCTTTTGGCTACCTCGAAGCGGCGGCATTCTTTGACGATGGCGTCGACAGTAGAGACGTCGTTATAGACGAGCAAATTGAAGGGGTCGTCCGCGATGCCTTTTAGGATATGGCCCACCTTGTCAACCTCGGTCATGTGCTCGTCGGCTTTCCGGCAAAGCGCGAGCACTTCCTGTATGTAGGCGACATACAATTCTGTCGACGACTGGACACGGGTAGCAAGCTCCTTTCGCGCAGCCTGTTGGCGACCTGACGGGTTGCCAAAGAGGTCGCGAAGCCTTTCTTTGAAAGTGTCCCAGCTGGATATCTCAACCTCATGGGTGCGAAACCAGACAAGCGGTGTCCCGTCCAGATAATATATCACATTGGCAAGCATGATGGTAGGGTCCCAGTGGTGGCTTCGGCTAACACGCTCATACATGCTGAGCCAGTCGTCGACGTCAACGCCATTTTGGGCGGAGAATGTCCCAGGATCACGGAGACTAGGAACCGTAACGTACGTTGTGGTAGGCGCCGCAGGTGTAGGTGGCGACGGGGTGTTTCCATCGGAAGCCATGGCTGAGAAGACGACGGTGCGGCCGCTTCGGAGCTTCGTGGCGAGGACGGGGAACGTTCCACCTCCACCACGATGTTACGCGAAGAACGAGTCAGTAAGACGGGCAACTATTTACAGCTTGTATTTACAACAGCGGTTGCAGCGCTGACCGGTTAGGTTCACAGCGCGAGCCCAGCTCGGTCTTCCTCTTCTTTTCTCGAGTGATGGCGCCCGCGCGCCTCGGTCAAACAATCAAATACCACACGCGTGTAGCAATATCATCAATATATTCACCCGGATGTAGACATTCAAGCTCATGTAATTCCCTCAGAAGTCTATACAATTCTTTGTAATTATTCTTTTGTTCAACGGCCAATATTGATGATTCTTCCATAGCTATCATTTTAACTTCCTGTTTGATTAATTCCCACACAGCAAGAAGAGGCAAGTCCTTGCGGTTTGACAGATGAGCTATAAGCCCAGTAACACGCTTTAGGAAGCACTCACGCGAAAGTAGTTGGTTATTAAATTTCCACAACTCCCAGCACATACGCCGGCTTTGGTATCGACGACTACCAAAAGATGCTGAGACTAGGCAATGGTCACTAAAGAACACAGGGTGCACAGTGCAACCATGAATAAGAGATAGGATGCTAAGCGAAACGTAAATTCGATCAAGCCTTGCATGCGGGATACCTTGGAAATGCGTGTAGCGACACCCCGCTTTTTCATGTTCCCCAATGTCCACAAGCTGATAATCACACATCAGGCGTTGCAACGCATCACCGCTTGGATCACGTCTCAGCCTCAATGACGTACGATCTTGCACATTACATACCCAATTAAAGTCCCCAAAAAGGACCAATCCACGATCAGTAGACAAATGATGTCCTAGAGATAAAAAGAAACACTTTAGTTCACTTAGCTTGTTCGGGACATAAAGACACACAAATCCAAAGCTAATACCACTAATATCAATATCACACCATATTAGGCGCCCTTCCCTATCTTTAAACAAATGCAGCACATCACATTCTATTGTCTTCTAACGAATCACATACAACCAGCGGAAACTCCTATTGCATGGCTTACACAAACATTATAGTCAGATAGAAATGGAGTTGAAGCTACTTCTGTGTTTTCATCGGATTCAGTCTTTGTTTCTTGGATAGCAGCAATATATAATTTCCTATTGCGTAGCAAAGGAAGGAGTTGAACTTGTCGTTGCTTACTGCGTAAGCCACGGACATTTAAAGTACCAAAGTGGAAGGGAAGAGCGCCCGCCATGATTACCTATGTTGGTGCAGCGTTCACACGCTGCCCTAGGGGTGCATCACTCCCTTCTTGATGAGATGATGCACTGGCGACCTTTTGCTGCACTTCAACACATGAGATATCTGCGGGTGTAGGCGTTCCCCGGAATGGTTTTGTCAACTTTGACACTTTGGGAACCCGGGCCTCCTTTCCCGCGGGCGATGGGTTGTCAGCTGGCGCTGGACGCTTCTTAGTAGCCTCAAACATCGATCCAGATTCCACTGATGGCGAGCGGTCTTGAACTGGTGGCAATTCAGCCCATGACATAGTTGGTTCGTCGTCAGGCAACTTAGTGTCCTCCACAGCGGCAGGCTTCGGGCTAAGGCTATCGTCCGCCGATGAAGGCTTTGTCTCTTCCTGTCTATGAGCTTCAGCGGGTGTTTCACCGATTGCATCCACAACCTCACTCACATCCATTAGATGATCGGTGATGGTCTCATCCTCAGCTGGTCTATTTCCACGATGCTTGTAAGCGTAGGTTCCGACGCATGCATCTGCAGTTTGACCGTAGCGGTGACAGTTACTGCAGCGTGGTGTCCTACATTGTCGCCGGATATGCCTGACTCAGTTGCACCGTATAGGCAAAGTGGTGGACGGCCAGGAACCAAGACGAGGCACTGATGTCCGTATATGCTCAATAGGTGACGCAGATTCCTGGCAGAGACTCCGTCCTTCAGTGTAAACGTCACGTCGCCATTAGTCATTTGCTCATTTGCCAGCCCTCCATGCCGTCACACCGTCACATTTCTCTCGTGATAGACTGCACTGTCCCATAAGGTTCTAGCGCTTCAACAATCCGTCTCTGTTCGAGGTGTGGGGGAAGCAAAAGAAGCTTCATCTTGATGTTTTTGCATTCCGGGTCTATGACAAGGCACTTGAGGCCCTTCACCAGCAGCTCGCCTTTGTCGACAAGTTTCTGTTTTGCGATGCTATTAACGCATGTTACTAGCCACAAATGGCTCATCTGGTACTGTCCTGCGCCGAGGATATCAGCTGCATTCAGAACTGAAAGGAGCGCATCGCGAAAGTCCGGGGCCCGATACGGCCGCCCTGCTAGGTCGGCATGCAGGAAAACTGAATTGAGAACGGTATTGCCAGTTGGTAGACGAGGGAGAACGACCTTGTAGTTACCGGAAACAGTAGTTGACGGCGGTTGGAATCCTCGGCCGATGGCCAATGCGCTGTTTCCAGCAGAGCTCATCGCAGACGTTGTTGTTGTTGTTGCCTCAAAACATGGCTCGTACCCACAGGGGGGATTGACCACATTAGATTGTTTGAAATGTGCGTCTAACAAAACAAAATGGGAGAAAAGCACATTTAATACAAAGCAATATTCAACTCAATGCCAACAGAAACTTTGAGAGGGCATATTCATAAATTTAAGGTGAGAGAGAAAAACATTTATTTAGACCATCGAGTTGATCTTGAGGACGAGTGGGTGGTGTCCTCATTCCAGGACCCCACTGGCCATGGCTGCTCGATGTACTTGCTGGACGAGAGCTTCTTGTCCCGCCAGGGTATCGCCGGTCAGCTGTACCTCCCACCGCTCAAATGACGTGTTAGGCGTCTTTAAATTTAAGGGGAAAAAATAAAGCGAAGTGTCCCACGGTCGGTACCCTAGCAGTGAAGCCTTCCTGACGCTTCAATAAAATTGTGGATAGCAGAAATCATTGACCCATGGCTTGTGCCTAATTGACACGCACCAAAGGACAAAATGTTTGGTGTAGTAAGCGCTAAACCCAGCTTACTTGTAGGAAATACTAGGAACATTCTGCGGAGGGAGGAGAAGCGGCGTGGCCGTTCGAACCGGCTTCTTCTTCCTCCTCGGCTATACCCTAGGCTATAGAGCCACGCTTGCAGAACATGTATTCATGTGATCCATATGATTGCTTTCGAACGTCCACAGCTGGCGTGTTCGCATGCTCGTGCTCTACGAGGCGAAGAAGAGGGTTTGCGCGCTATGCTCGGCAGAGAGATAAAGAAAATGAGACCGAGAGAGAGAGAGAGAGAGAGAGAGAGAGATAGAAAGAGAGAGAGAGACGCATTCACGGAGCGGGTCTCCTGGAACGCGTTGTCGGCATTGCAACGCGGTGTCGGTGTTGCAAGCTGCGCTGTGCAACGCGCAGTGACGGCAGCAAGTTCGAGACGCGCGCAAAGAAATTGTCATCATCATGAGTAATAACATGAAAAGTTCGCGCGCACTTCCGGAAAATTTTGCGTTACGATCGCCCAGCTTCGCTGTTTCAAGCGTTGTGCGGCCGAGGGCAAGGTTAAGCGTTTTTTTTTATTTACCCTGCACGGCCGGCACCACCGCTGCCGCGGATGTGCGAAGGCGAGCGCCATTTTGTGGTGGTACAAGAAACCCAGCAGCGCGCGCGGCGCGCGTACTCTGCTGTGATTGGTTGGCCTATTCGGTAAACGTTCATTCACACTAGGCCGACTCGATACCAATTGTTCTGCCGACTACTGGCGACAGCTGTTTACAGGACGCTGTACGCTGTGGCAACGGTTTAAAAGAAGGAAAACGCTGTCGCCAACAGTCGAAAGGCCAAGATCGGTGTCGTGTCGGCCTAGTGTGAATGAGCCTTAAGAGAACAGCCAGGCCGAGCACCCACGGTCACGAAACTTGGCGGCGACGTTCGCAAAGAACATTCGCTTTTAAAAACGTAATAGGCTGTACGCGCATTTAGCTTTCTGTGGCAATGAAGGGAAAGTTAAGAAGGATAAGTGTTTACCAAGGAAATCTAAAAAATGTGGTTGATCCCTCTTATATAGGAATCGGTATAGAACACGAAAGTGAAACGTGTCTTGACAGAAGTAGTGTAATGTTTATTGCACATTGATATATAATGTCTATTGGTGTTTTGTGGCTAAAGCGCCCTTAGGCGTTGATGCACCCACGCTGACGCCTGGTGGCACGTCTCCTCCATCACGACTACCAACGTCGATGACCATGAGCAACCGTCGTGCATATGGAAGCTGCACTACGATGCACACGCTAGCACAACGCGAAAGACGAAGCACGTAACTGACACACTAATACAACGCGCAAGACAAAGCACGTAACTGAATCGTCACCGAGTCAAATCAGCGCGTACAGCGCGTCGTAATTGCAGCCTCCGCGATCAACTTCAGAAACATTTTCAGAGCTAATTGCGGAGGCCTCGCTCCGCTGTGCTGAGTACGGTGAACGCCACCACCTAGGTGGCGTTGGTAGTGCTTCTTGATGCCAGCGTCCCTTCGAATGCTGGCATCGAGGCGTCGTAGTGCAGAGACCACCGAAGCGTTCACTGTCGGTGCGCGTTAGTGTCATAATGCAGTACTTCTCTTTTCTGCTCGTAGGCGGCGGCACCGCCCCGAGCAAGAGCGCGGGCACACGGAGGAGTGTTAGATATATAAGGCGCGTCTGTGTAGCTCTCTGCAAATGCGTTTGTGGCGCAATGGGTTAAACGCTCGGCGATCTATCGTCGCGGACCGAGAGGTCGTGGGTTCGATTCCCAAATTTTGAATGTTTGTGGAACTTTTTCTTCTGGTTTCTTTCTTTGTATTATGTTCTATGACGTATTTCCGTGACGGAAATACGTCAGTGAAGTCTTGGTGGACCCCGGCATAAAACACTTTCGTGTTAAAATAAATGTTAAGCCTCCTTGGTGTGCGCAAGTCAGGGCGCACATTCTCATCCGCGTGAACAAACACTTCAAACACTTCATCCGAGGGAACAAACACTTCATTCGCAACAGCTAAAATAGACAAACCACACCACAGAGTGGTTAGGTTAACTTATTTTGCGGCTTTTCCTGTTCCACGTCTGATCAAACGCGAAAAGTTCGCACATGGAAGCTGCGCTTCCGATGTCGTTGGCAGTTGCGAGAGTGCAAAAGTTTGGCATCGCGCTTACGATTTTTGTCAATAAGCCGTTTAGCTAAAACACTTGCTCCGACAACGATGCGTGTTCCTTTTTGTGCAAATCATCTGTAGTTCTAGGAAATTTGATAGATATGCCTATAAAAGAGCCACATGATGGTCAGTGCAACTGCGGTTGTTTTGTCATAAAACATAGAGGGGACGCTAATTTCAAAGAGTGGCTCCGTACGCAATCTCGCACTTGAAAGTGCTCTCACGCATTTAGGCACAAGCTCGCGAGCTAAAACTGCCTGTTCACGGCCGAGCGTACACGACGAATAACCACGCAGAACAAACTTAGCGCTAGTTGTGCTACTAAATTTCTAAAAAGAAAAAAAAAATCACTGACGACTATGATACTCCATAATGCGAATTTTGAGAGCGGCTGTTTAGGTGTTTTGAATTCGTGATATAATGTGGGAAAAAATTTTATTCTGTAGGGAAGGGTTCTCTCGGTGGCGGCGCTGAGCCTCTGCTCGCGGCAACTAGTTCAGCAGCAGCGGCAGACGAAGCCTTTCCGCTGGTTGCCTGGCTCATTGTTCAGAAAGAATGCGTGAACACGGAAACGCGTGGCTCGTGCTGAACGCGTTCTCTAGCGGCGGCGGTACAGTGTACTAGCGGCGGTGCAGGCGAAGTTGCGCATGCGTAGTGTGTCCGAAGCCCACGCCAGCGCTTTGTTTCCATATATGGTATCGGTGGACGCGCTCGCCACATGCCTTCGCCACACTAAGCTTTGCTCTTCACCCTTTCGCCATACTCAGTTCCTCCGCTTTCCTTTATGGATAACGTAAATAAGAGACCCTGTGAATTTTCGTTATCAAAAGAAAACTGCTTTAAAACGAACCTGCGTGATGTTGCTCTAAGGAAGCGACTACCCCGTTCGCATAGATTACCGTCGTACATATTCAATCGATAAAGAGCCATGACTGCAATCGATACCAGTGTGTCTAAATACGTGAAAAAGGACAAATCGTTTTTCTCGGCAGAAACTGCACCAAATTTGATTATGTTTGTTGCATGTAAAAGAGAAAGTTAAAAATCTAGTGACTGTTGGTCGCAAATTTTTGGTTGCAATGTTGGTTGACTGCAACGTATTAATGCAGATTTACAAACATCGCACAGTTTCAGAAGGCGAAACTATCATGTTTACAACTTTAACTCGGCAACAAAAACCAATATCAAATTTTTTTTTAAAATTGCGCCCTACAGTACATGTAAAGCAGACGAAATTGATGTGTTACACGTGGCTCTCAAAAAAAAAAAAAGAACAACGAATATGTGAGTAATGCTTTCGCAAAGCCCTTGTAAACAATTTAACAAATTCACTTCAGATATAAATTGACATATGAAACTTGTCCGCTTTGGATGATCATGCACTTTTCAGAACTGTGATTGATATATGTTCATGGTGCAGAGCTGCGAATTTGTAAACTTCGTATTTAGGAATGTTTGAAAATTCCTTAAAAAATGCAGGCCCCAAATTGAAATTCCCCTTCAAACGTCAATAGAATAGTCATTTCCTCAAATGCAACAAACTATTAAAATAGGTCAAAAGTTTATCTCAGTGTGATGAATGAAAGAAGACGACGCCGACGACGACGATGTGTGCACGCGCTCTTTCGCGAGTGGACCACGCATGTGAGTGATCTCGCCAAATCAGCGATGGCCCAGTGGTATTCTGAAGATGCGTCGTGCCACGATTGGGCCACGTATGGCGAGCATGTGATGAAATGCTTCGCGGCGAGACACGCGCCTAGTCAGCGGGAGACGCAAGACAGCAGGCCGACGCGTCGGACGCCGACAATCAAGGCTCCAGGGAACGCGGCCGTACCTGGTGCTGCCGCCCGACCGTTGCCCTTGGCCAAGGCGTTCGCCAGCACGAGTAATGCAGCTCGGAGCGTGGCGTGGCCTGCTGTAATACCACTTGCCGCGAGCATTGCGGATCGCGGGCAAGGCGTCTCCTTGGCCAGCTGTTCGGCGGAGCATCGTTCGTGGCCTGGCTAATGGCCGCATTTGCGCCGAACACTGCGGCTCGAGCGCAAGCTGTCCGCTGGGCAGGCTGGCCGTACCTGCAGCGTGCATTGCGGCTCGGATGCAGGCTGGCTGCTGAGCGGTAGTCTCCAGTTCGTCAAGAGCCATCTCTTCACCGTCCAACATGGACGCGTGTCCGACGTCGTCACGTCATCGCGCCTCACTCCGCCAACCTATCGTCTCTTGTCCACGTACTGTGAGCTGCTACATGTTTTGAACTCTGTTTCTCGAACTCATAGTAACCTAATTCCTTTTAGCATATTATGTGTGTCATGTGCGTAACGTTCTGTCCGAGTGTACTTTGCCTTTTGTCATAAATGTAGTTTGCATTTTGCACCCCGAGTCAGACTGGCTTTTCCTGCGTCCTTTTTCCTCATCGCGCGGCACGACAGACGAGTGTGACGAACGTCTCCTTTCGTAAATTTATCTTTTACACTCAGAAAAGCGTTTATGCGTTTTACGCGTATTTTAATAGGCGGCATAGCAGTTGGGCCCAAGATAAAGCTTTTTTTAAGAAGGTGCTGGAGGCGTTGAAGAAAAATGTAAAAAAACAAAAATGACCCACTCCATCTTTCCTATCGGAATGGTGGTATATTACGTTGGAAAAATGGGACCGCATGCCCGAAAAAAAAATGTATACCGGACGTCATACGCGGGCAAGTACACACTAAACACACAAAAAAAGACCTCAGCATTTGGTTCCTTCTGCTCCTTGTCTATCTCAGATCACTCAAAGCTTCGTGCAGGAAAGAAGGATGTCCACGTTGTTGCTGTATCTTCCATGACCTTCATCCATGCCACCAGTGCTCCTAACCTTCTTGACAAAGATGGGGATCTTTTTGGGGTAAGATTGCACAAGAACAGTCATGCAAGACGTATTGCTTCTTAACCTTGACTGGCGCCCATTGAAACTCGATTGCTAGACAGCTCTGTGGCTCATTGTCAGGGAGGCTTAAATCACTCTCCATTTCCGTTTCTTACAACGTCAAAGGAAATGATAACTATGATGTGATAAAATGATTATGTGATAAAATGATGTGCTAGTTGCATCTTGAACATCTACGTTCCTTTGTCACGCAATTTCTTCTCTTCCTCGGTAAGTTAGTTTACCCAGCGGTACGGGAGCTTACGTGGCGTAATTGTGCTCTTAAACGGGTTGAGAAGATACTGGGGAAGATGCCATACTTCTCCCTCTCGAAACTGTACTGCAAGCACTAACACAGACCACGACGGATTGTTTCCTCTTTGCCGTAAAGACCACGAGCAGCGGTGTCGGCCATCCTTATGCGACAGTGTAATAATTCCCACTGACCATGGGGAAAATGCTGCGCTTGCCTTTGACACCAAATAGTGTTCGATTCCCACGTTGCGGCTGATATGTCGAAGAAAAGTGTACGCATTTATGAAAGAATGTAGAATTTTCTGATAAAAAAAAGAAAACACTGTAAAAGCTGCGAAGCTGCTGTCCAGGCTATTTTTCAGGCTCTTTCTACGATCAAAAGTCTTTCTCTGCAGATTGGCTATCCCGTTCTGGCGGTTGAGTTTGTTGTGCTCGCCTTGCAGAAAGGGGCGCACGACGAACGGTCGTAAACAATGACACTGTGCAGCTCAGGTTGATGAGGCTGGCAAAATCTCATACCGCACCTTAAAGTTTATGTTACAGTTCTTGCAGTTCACGACAGAGCACGTCTTCCCTCTGTTTTTCTATATTGTAATTAAAAATTACTAAGTGATCCCCGGCTTCTTGGCAGAACGTTGCTGGAGCGGCTGTCGGCGGATGATGTGTGCTTGATCCCTATTCAGAAAGCATTAAATGGCGCCGCGTTTGTGGAGGGCTCTTGTACGCGGCGCAGATATTGATGGCTGAAAAAGCTATATTGTGCAGTAAAAGTACTGACTGAGCACTGCACGGCCCCGGTCCGGCCCGAGCATGGCACTTCCGGGCTCGGGCCGGATGCGGGCCTGAAAAAGCGGCTTGTGCAGTGCTCTCCTGCGGAAGTCACTCACTCTGCCAGCAACAATTCACCCACGGAAGAAACCATTGTCATTTATCATTTATTATCCGAGCAGGCTTATCCCAACACATACCGTGATCCCGGATGTTGCTTTTCAATCTTGAAGAATAAGTACGGCCCAAGCCCGCACAGTGGTCCGTTTCATTCCGCTACTCGCTTACTTCCTCGAAGGCATGGCTTCCGGATGAGGCTGCATCCCGCGTAAGAGATGGCAGATGTTAGGCGTTGAAAGCTAAATTGAAAACTGCCGGCAGTCCAGAAAATCCGGATTATCTCGGGGTGGTCGTTGATGCTATTGTGGCTTCGCTGCAGACCTCTAGTGACCCAGTTAGCGAGATCTTTATTTATGGGCGAGTTTATAATGATTCTCAACGCTATCCGCAGAACCTATGTCGCGCTTAGCAGTATAAAAGAAGCGGTGTAGCCTGTGCTTTTCTTACTTCAATGTTGTTTTCTGCTTTGTCGTGAAGCACTGCTCAGCGCGTGCAAATTAGAACGGGCTTTCACAGTAGAGGTAGAATGTCTGAGCGAAATAAGGACCTAGCTGCACATTCAAAATAGTGGCCCGGTACATGTTAACGTCGATGGCTCAGTCACACCTACAATGGCTACAACTACGATGGCTCAGTCACACCGCGATGGTGATTAGAGCAAGATCCGTCAAAATACAGACGTCAAAATACAGAATCCGTCAAAATAAAGACGTCACATGTCTTATCAACGACACCACATCCATGGTCAATCTTCTGTGACTCCAAGGCAGCCCTCCAGAGTTGACTTTCAGTACTGCGCCACGGATCACATGAGCAGCTCGACGCAGAGATCAGACAAGTACACCATCACATAGTTGACGAATGACGCGATATAATATATCAGTTTTTGCCTAGTCACTGTGGCACACATGGCAATGATTGAGCGGACGCAGCTGTCCGATCTGCCCATGACGGCGTCAACTGCGTTGTCATTTCTCTTTCGAGAGCCGATGCAGCGAAAACACTTTCCGCGCTTGCGCGTGACCTAACATTGATTCAATTGAATTCATCTGATTTAACAAGTACACGCCTTCATATCCTGGACCTTAATTTACAGCTCCGTATTCCGTCCGACCTTCCTCGACGTGACTGCACACTTCTAGTCCGTCTATGACTTGCAGTAGCATTTTCAAATGCATACTCCTTTCTTATCGGAATGGCCAGCAGCCCACTTTGCGACTTCTGCGGGTTCAAAGAAACAATCGCGCGCCTTCTTTGAGAGTGCCCTCATTTCAACCCGCAGAGAGCAGCCCTCTCAGCCACGATAGATCAACTGGACAAACGCCCAATAACGGAAAACATCCTTGGAAACTGGCCCACACGAACAACAGCGCGAGCCGCCCTGAAGACACTGCTGCGTTATTTAAAAGACACCGGACTCAGTGACAAATTGTGACTCTACACTGTGTGCAGTAGGATGGGACGTTGACACTATGCAACACTAGAACGCCTTCGCAGACTGCGTGGCAGTTGGGCACAGAAACTGTTGTTTTGTGTGCGTGTGTGTTCCTTCCTTTTTTTCTCATTTTTTTGCTTTACATTTGCATGCATATACAAAAACATTTACATACACAGTAAAAAGATGATAATATAAATGCATGAATACACATGCACAGACATGTAGGCATTTTTTTCGTTATTGCAAGCAATAAATTTCCATGGCATCTGCAAACGCGCATGGGCAGGTGATTTCCGCTATTTGATTAGGCAGGCCGTTCCAGTCTGTAGGTGTTCGAAAAAAGAAAGAGGCAGAAAAACTGACGGAATGACAGCGCAGGCGTGTGACTTGTAAAGGGTGTCGTGTGCGGCGAGAAAAGCGTGCAGGTGAGAGGACGATGGATGGCGCGCAGAGAAGCTGACTGATAAAACTTGTGGGACGTCGTGCGCGAGTAGGGGGAATGAATCGGATCGCGCGGGTTTGAACAGATTCAAGTATTGGTACTGTAGTCGGGCACAACTTTAGTAGGCAGCGGCATTTGCCCCTCAAAATCGGATGCACAGGAGCCTCCACCAATGGACGCGCACTCTAGACTGACGTCATGAGCCGGACGGCCGGCGACTCCGCCAAAGGAGAACATGGCAGCCCGCGCTTCGAGCTGGGCCGAGTCGCGTCAGCGGGACTATTTCTTTAATCGCGGAGGCAATCGGCTGCTGCGCTTCAGTCATCTGGGTCTCCTGTCTTCTTAGGTTTTACCCGACTGTAGATATGTTTGGTGGGGAATCCATAGTGCTGATCCACACGTGCCGATCCAGCACATATGAGTGTTTCGTAGGCAAATAGTGTAATGTGTTTTGTTGCGTGTCGAAGATGTCGTTTCAAAAAGCCCAGTGTTAGCGGTGGAAACAGTGTTTTGATATGTGCTCGCCGGTTTAAATCTTCAGAGAGCGTGGTGCCTAAATGTTTAAATGACTAGGCTGATTCCAGGGATGTGTTAGCAATACAGTAAGGAATGTTGCCGAGTGTACTCCTACGCGGGTCCAGCTGATTGCCACGTAACTGCGGTCCACGTTCAACGCGCCGAACCACACAGGGCGTAAGTTTTCGCCCTCATTATCGTCGCCGTCCTAACGTATCCGACTATGTTGGCCACTGTGTGGCACGATGCAAACGCCGAACTATCATCATCATCAGCCTATATTTTATGTCCACTGCAGGACGAAGGCCTCTCCCTGCGATCTCCAATTACCCCTGTCTTGCGCTAGCGTATTCCAACTTGCGCCTGCAAATTTCCTAACTTCATCATCCCATCTGGTTTTCTGCCGACCTCGACTGCGCTTCCCTTCTCTTGGTATCCATTCTGTAACCCTAATGGTCCACCGGTTATCCATCCTACGCATTACATGGCCTGCCCAGCTCCATTTCTTCCGCTTAATGTCAACTAGAATATCGGCTATCCCCGTTTGTTCTCTGATCCACACCGCTCTCTTCCTGTCTCTTAACGTTAGTCCTAAGATTTTTCGTTCCATCGCTCTTTGTGTGGTCTTTAACTTGTTCTCGAGCTTCTTTGTTAACCTCCAAGTTTCTGCCCCATATGTTAGCACCGGTAGAATGCAATGATTGTACACTTTTCTTTTCAACAACAGTGGTAAGCTCCCAGTCAGGATTTGGTAATGCCTGCCGTATGCACTCCAACCCAATTTTATTCTTCTGTAAATTTCTTTCTCGTGATCAGGGTCCCCTGTGAGTAATTTACCTAGATAAACGTACTCCTTTATAGACTCTAGAGGCTGACTGGCGATCCTGAATTCTTGTTTCCTTGCCAGGCTATTGAACATTATCTTTGTCTTCTGCATATTCATCTTCAACCCAATTCTTACACTTTCTTGATTAAGGTCCTCAATCATTTGTTGTAATTCGTCTCCAATGTTGTTGAATAGGACAATGTCATCTGCAAACCGAAGGTTGCTGTGATATTCGCCGTTGATCCTCACTCCTAAGCCTTCCCAGTCTAACAGCTTGAATACTTCTTCTAAGCATGCAGTGAATAGCATTGGAGAGATTGTGTCTCCTTGCCTGACCCCTTTCTTGATAGGTATCTTTCTACTTTTCTTGTGGAGAACCAAGGTAGCAAAAGCCGAACTATATCCGCGCCTTAATCTGTCATGCCAGGCTAGAGGGCGCAAGAATCCGAGAAACCACTGAGGCCACTTACTCCGAACGGCTCGGCTATTCGCCCAAAGAAATTTTGCAGCCGGCACTTGGTCGAAGGGCGGAGGAACGAGTAATCCGGCCCACAATTCTTCCCTTCCACGTTTTCGTCAAGCCGCGGCTTCCAGCCATTATGCAAGGCACTCCAATGGTAGACCCGAGGTTTTTTTTGGATGGGCCAAACAGTGCAAACGTGACTCTCATCCCTGGTTCTTGGAATTCTTCCCTTTCTCTCCCCAAAGATCTGGTGACGACGGGGATGGCAACACGCGCGCCTCCGCTCCCTTTGGAAAAACGGTAACCGAGACATGATTGCATTTGAGGCCAGCAGTCGCCCTAAGCATCAAGATAGAAAAAAAAAAAAGACTGCCTCGATAGAGACATCCAAGAATTCTTTCTCGTCTCCCGAAAAGAAATCAGGGAGAAAGGCAGAAGGAAATGTCGCATTGCTGTGGACGCCCGAGGAATAAAATTGCAGCAGCCTCCAGTGCGTCATACAGCTCACGGAGACCCAGGGAGGAAGGTAACATGCGGAGTTCTCTTCAGACACATTTGTATAAAATATTTCGTTTACGTAGACAGTGGGTAGAACGCGCAGAAAATTGAGCGACAAACAAACAATAAGGATGTATCTGCAATGTCCTCGAGAGAGAGAGAGCGAGAGAGACAGAGAGAGAGAGAGAGACCTCTTTAATGAGTGTCGGAGATGTTTGCTACACCTTATACCTGGCATACAACTCCGTATGAGATTGGTGATGCTTGAAAACGCGCGCACACGCACACACGCACACACGCACACACGCACACACGCACACACGCACACACGCGCGCACACGCGCTTGGTGAAATGTGCATCTTCACCAAGTGTTTGTGCATCTCCATCTTGTGCTTCTGGGGTGAAATGCGCGCGTAACACATCATGTAGAGGTCATGAAACACTGTAACTTGCTTCGAGTATGCAAGCCCCTTCAGTGCATGGTCAATGCAAAGAAACTCCGTAAGATTGTCTGTAGAGGCTAGGGAATAGTGAAATCTCTTCGGCTATGAAAACCAATGCAGTGCATGACCAAAGAAAGAAAAATTGTCTAACAGGTCAGCTCTCTGAACGCTAAATAACAGTGCAATCTTTTTATTGCGATATCAATTATATGGACACTTGAACCGGATTTCTGCCGTCGCCGTCGCCGTCGCCGTCGCCGTCGCCGTGAGGTTCCCTATAGATAAAATCTTCGCCGTGCGCCGTATGCCCGAGAGGAAGCGTGCGGAGACGCGCGCTATCACGGAGAGAGAACGCACTCAATCTCCCACGCGCAAGCAAGGAAGCAGGAAGCCAGCGCCGGAGGGAGCAAGGGGGGGGGGGGGGGGGGGGGGGCGCACTTCTCTGCCAACAACCGCGCTCGTCGCTCGCTCGCACCGTCTCTTATCTCCACACGGCTCTGACCTTTAAGTGCATTCGCCGCTCAGTTTCCGTTGAAGAGATAGACCGCACGTACCTTCGCCCGCTGCGGCGTATGCTTGCTGCCAGCGTTTTGACAGTCGTTGTCTGCTGTCATTCAGTGTGATCTCTTCGTGTTTGTGCGCGCTCACACCACGCTTGTTCATTCAGTTCGTAATTTACTATACAAATCTGTGCAATGAATCCATGGTCGAAGAAAAGAATCATGCAGCGTAACAGGCTATGTAAAAGCCAAGAAGTAGTGACATCTGCTTTGAGTATGCAAATAGGTGGAATGCGTGTACGAGAAAAAGAGAGCAAGAAGTCAGAGAATGAAGACGAGGATGCACGACGAATGTAATTCCACAGCACTCAGCAAAGAAAAAAAAAAAAGAAACCTGGTACACTGAAGAAAATGAACACGAGGCACTGTAATTGAATCTTGCAGACGGACGTCAGGGGCTGCGGCTAACAGGTTTTTCGTGTCTCGTCCAAAATATCCCATTTCCCGAATTCCTTCACGAATCCGGCGTCGCGGAACACCATGTCACAAAGGCGGTGGTCGCCTTTCATTTCCGTTATTTCTAAAGCAAGTTCCTTTGCAAAAGCGAAGGAGGGAAAAAAGTAAACGATCGTTACGCAAGGCATTTATGCAATCTAGACTTTCCGGGAGCACTAATGTATGCGTTCCTTTCAACTCTCAACCGTGGTTGGGTCAAGCATATGCTGGAATGTGTGAAGTCGCATACGGTTTTTTTATGAGTACTACTCAGTGGAAAAAGCCAGTCCTGCACTACAGTTCTCCGAGTGGGTTCTCCAAGTGGAATATAAATCTTTGTAAGCCGCACTGTGGATGCAAACGGCTCAAACGTGTTTTGCGCCGTCTCGATTTGCTTTGAGTAAGGCGTGCAGGTTCAGTCGACTTGCGCCATCGGTTAGACTTAAAGAATAAGGCGGAAACCCTCGATGACGATTGGCCAATCTAAGCGAACAGCCGAGCGCTTCTAGAACGCTCTTTAGCGTATACTTAGTGTGAGGGTGTTTAGGTAGTGCTTGTTGTTTAAGTGCGTAATCGCGTAGAGAATAGAGCCGATAATCAGCCCATATTTAGCGGTTGTATGAATATCTATACATTAAGTCGATTAATCTACTCTCGGTCGGACGACGACACAGCGACCAAGTGGCCTAAAGCACGCGAAAGCCTTGCATCCGTTTCAACATGCCAGATCCTCTTCGCGCGTCTTGTACGACATGCGTGCCTTTCCTTTCAGGCTAACGTTGGATAAGATCAGCGTGGGGTCCCACCTGTTGTGGTCGCTGACGCGCTCGTACATAGCGATCCAGTCTTCGACATCCAAGACAACCGTGCCAGAAAAGGTTCCCGGGTGTTTTTCCGAGCGTGAATGAAGCCCGCGAATGCAGGCAAAGAGCCTCGAGCGGCCAGTCGCGCGGCAATATTGCGTGTATTTGCAGGTTTCTTTCACGCCCTGAAAAACTTTTGTGTACCACGTATTGGGCAACAGAAAGCTGTATTCGAAGTTTTTCATGTTGCTCTGCAATTTTCTCATTGACACTTTTTATCTAATTATAATCTGTGAGAAGTTGATTAATTAATTAGGACTAGTTATGTAATTAGGCGGAATGCAAGAAGTAATCTGAGTATCTCCAAGCGACGGCAAAGATTACCTCGGTTCAGTCCAGATACGTGCCATTTGCCTATCTTTAAATCTTGGTGCACCCTGTATACAAGGTTACAACAGCTACAAGCAACGGCGATGGATGCAAGCAAGGCTTTCGCGTGCCTCTGGCCACTTCGTCGTGGACGCACTTGTATAAACTTTTCCTTCTTTTTTTTTAAACTCGGGGTGCACCCCTCCCCCTCCTTTCTACAACACACAGTTTCTCCGAGTAAGTTGGAGAAGCTAGCGAGCGGTAATCTATTAGCTGGTAATTACACGCCTTGCGTCTCGGCCACATTAAATGCTCCCTAAGCGCGAGGCAAAAGCTCTCCCAAAATGACTAATGAAGACAGCCGCCGCGGTTCATTTTTCGTGCCGGCCCGCTCCGACAGAAACAAGTGGGCAACGGAAATGCGCGTACGCTCAAGAAAGAAAGCAAAAAAAAAAGGGCAAGAAACAATAAGCAACAACGAAAGCAACACAGAAAACAACAAAGCAACAAATAAAGCAAAAGACGCCATGGCAGTGAAAACTAAAGACATTGCTTAAATGGTGAGAAAGCAAAAACCAATTTCTCAGAAAGAGCAGATTCTAAACTGAATGCAAAAAGAGAGTACGGTATTAAATAGTTGTCAGTGTATAGGAAGTCCAGGGGCCCTTATGCATAGAAGCTACCGCGAGGCTACTGCAGGGAGGCTGGTATATATAGGTTAGTAATTGCTTCAAATATTACCCTGTTTCTCCATGTTTTTTTTCCCGGTAGCCGATCTCCTTCGGTGTCTAATGCAGTGCGGCAGTATCAAGCAGCAAACAACGGCGATTTACTCTAACCAAGTATAAGGATGCTACGTCGAAGCAGGAAATGAGAAGCCCTCGCTGCGGGCGGGTATTAATGATCGGTTTTATAGGCGTCGAAGCGCAACTCCGGTGCCGATGATTAATTTTAGATGTGAATGGGCGATCCACGGCCGGTGCTGTAGATAAGGACGCAGGAACGGTGCTTGCGCTTTTATCGGAACGTCGGCCACTCGCAACGTAATGCGCATGCGCACAGCCCAGGTGTTTCTTTAATGAAATTCGTACTCTTTCAAAGAAATAAAACTAAACTTAGAAAAGAAGGTTAGTTTCTATAAATTAAATTTTTGACAAAGGTCAGTGATAAAGGACAACATACAAGTCTTGGAATTCTATGAATTTTTGTTTGTTTACGATATCATCGCGTTATTTCGCATTCATCTTCTTTGTAAACCTTAACAATGTATGATATGTGATACGACCTTCTCTCTTTGTTCTAAACAGTAATGTTTGCGCTCTTGTCTTATGATAATTGTCACGTGAAATATGTGGTTGATTCAGTTTATCGGAACACTTGCACTGTGGCCTCAGTTTGAAAGAGGTGTGGCGCAAATGTGCGATATATTCTACAGGTTTTTACACATTGATGAAGGGTGTCCTTCATTCTATAATATAATATGCATGGAATGACCAAACACGCAGGGCAATTTGCGTTCAGTTTACTCTCTTAGAGCACCTGTTTTTTGCCCAACACATTAGACATCCTGGATAACTACATTATTTCCTTCTAATGTCAAATAAAATATTGACTACCCCCGTGCGCCCTCTGATACACACCACTGTTTCTTTGTCTGTTAATGTTACGTCTAAAACATTTCATTCCATCGTTCATTGCGCGTCCCTTAACTTCGTCTCAAGCTTACGTGTTAAGCTGCAATATATATATATATATATATATATATATATATATATATATATATATATAGGAAAGTCAGAAGCACAACTTCGCGGTTATCTTAGGTTTAATATTTTCCCAACAGTTTCGGTCGGTGGACCGACCGAAACTGTTGGGAAAATATTGAACCTAAGATAACCGCGAAGTTGTGCTTCTGACTTTCCTAAATACGCTTGGCCCATCGAAAAATCCAGTTACTATATATATATACATATATATATCTTGCAGCTAAAAAAATGAGAACGCTGGTTTTGTTGCACCCACGTTGGCACAACTCGCAAGCCAAATCTCATGTGATGCCTATGTAGGGTAACAAAGAGAATTCAATAACAGTTGTGCAATAGAGAGTCGGCGTAAATCTGTAAAGGGCTGGCTTTGGCAGCCCGCGCATCTACTGCCACAGTCCCTTCCGCTTGCTAACGCTCTGCTCAGAAAGCTGCTGGGAGCGGCCGCATCTTTAATTAAAGTCGTAACTTTACGACTGCCCTTCGGGCATTCGGCTGCGGCGAATATTTTATACGACGTCGCCGGGCATAGTAAATCGCGCGTTCGCCGTTCCTTGCGTCTCTTCCGGTTTTCACACTCCCTCCTGCATTTGCTCTTTCTCCACTTCGTATTCTTCCCCAAGGAAGTTTGGTTTCGCAAGGAATGCGATCGAAAATAGGTGGCGACATCGAGAAGACCAACGCATGGAAAACGATCTTGCTGAGGTGGTGGCGTTCGGTACGATTAGTGCGATGCAACTGGCCGACTATAACACGGAACCCAATCAGCCCTCTTACTTTAACGAAGAAACGTTCATCCTGTGTCGTTTGACCTACTCTTCAGATTTGTAGCGTCAGTAGGATATCTAGAAAAAGTTTGAAGAAACTCTGAGCAGGGAATTCTAGAGTGGCAACATGTAGAGTGTGTATTATTGCCCTTTTAGTATCATTGTCAGTGACAAACATCGTCAACAACGTTGTAGCGTGTGCGAGACAATAACTTTTCGCAATATTAGTATGCTTTACGTGCAGCCGCCAGTTTCTTACGCCCTTTGATTGTCGTGCTACATTTATTCTTTGAAAATTGGTTGTGTTTATTCAAATGCTTTGAACATTCAATTATTGGTCCTTGTGCCAATCAACAAAACAACATAGAAGACTTGAAACATACCCAGTGATGGCATTCACAGGACTTGTTACGACGCAGTAAGGCCTCAGATATTCCAATTGTGCCAGCAGACATCACATACCACTCATTCACATGCCTATCCCCCTATGTATGAGCATTCCTGTCACGCACGCGTTCCGCGCATTAAAATGACGGGTTTCTTTATGGGCACACCTATGCTTTCTGGCGTGGATGGAGCGTATCTTCACTGCACGGTATTTCGAGATTACACTGGAAGGCGCTTGGATTTACGCCGCTACTTTTGGGCGTCTGTAGACGACGCGTAATAATAATGGCCCTTGCAGACGAACCGTCCTGTGGTGCTTCCTTCACATATCCGCTTTTAGATTTACGAGAGTAATGGTAGCGTGGTTTGTGTGGGGCAGTGCATTGGTGTAATGAGACCCGCTGCGTGGAGACATGTGATTGTATTCGGCCTCACGTTGCGTTGAAGAACTCGTTGACACTTTGCGCGATATGGTCTGCTGTCGAGATGATGACGGAGACTCAAATATTGTAGGCTCCCCCCCCTTCGGAACTGAATAGTCAGAAACTGGTGTTTTACTCCTGCGTTTGCTCCGTAACGCCACGGTTCTGATGCCTGCTAATACGAAGTACATCGTCTAAGGCGAACACGGTTTATTTTTCCCCTTTGCCTCCGGCTTGGGGCTTCACCAGCGCATTGAAACATCCTTGACTATGCGTTCAGTTACTTAGTATCACATACTTAGGAACTGCGTGATTTTGGATGTGTGTGCACCGAGAAGACCAGGAACTTCCCAGGGAATATTCCCTTCCAGGGACTATATTTAGTTTTTTTTTTGGCTGCTGTGACTAGACATCGAGATTCCCTTTCACTACACCACCGCTCGTACCTTCTTCGCGTGAAGAACCCTTCTGCGGCGACAGCAGTGATAACAAATCTCTTGCTTCGGGAGTTTAATGAACAAGTTCGTCCCGCACGACTCTTTCGCGCTTCCGTTAACGATTTTTAATCGCTTTTTTTTCTACCTTTTTCTAAAAGAGGGCAGAAATAGTACGATGTTGAAACGCGCGTGGTACTCCAGCAAGCTAATCGTGAAGCGATCATACGACAACTACGAACAGGCAGAAAATAACAAAAGTGGGTATGGGTGTCGGAGAGTCGTACATCGGGGTAGGGGAGCTGGTACTCGCACGCTGTGGATGGTTCACGTGACGGACCGACGTAACACTCCAACGAATCGAAACAAGCGACTCGCATTCGTGCCTATCCATATACAGCCGGCAGCTTAAGATTCTCGCTGGCAGTACGGGTGAAGTTGTCCGTGAAGGCACTGGAAAGGAGAGTAGGGAGGAGGTCTGTAATATATGCTGCAGTTCTTCAAAGGTAACGATGCTCGTCAACCCTGCGAGGGATGCCAGCCGTAAAGAAGTTTCCTCAAACTTTCTCTCTCAATTTCTCCTTTTGCATTCGTGAAATGTAATGGGAAAGGAGGAAATGAGAGAGAACGCTATTCCATTTGGGGAATGGCGTTCTGCTTCTCTTTCCCTCATAGAATGATCCTTGTTCTTTCCATTTTTTTGTTCCTTGTTTCTCTGTTTCCTTCCATTTTTATTTTTTGCCGACAATATTTCGCGTATTTACCCGTAGTATCTGTGTAACTCATTTGCACTCATTGTGACACGCTGGGAAAAGAAAGAGGTAAGGCAAGTCAAGGTGAAACGGAGGAGGCAGTTCATTGAAAGCTCTATACGGTATGACGTTCAGCGCGAATCACGTTTGTCTGGAGTGGTACATCGGCTAGATTTCGTTGCCATCTATCGCAAAAAAAATTTACAGAAGCCGATGCCGCAATAAGACCACGCATGATCATGCCGTATGCCCGATCTATGCGCTGTAGACACTTTTCGCGGCGATCCCATAGACGCAGCCATGTTTGATCACGTGGCGACGCTTCCATTGCTTGTCTGAGCTGCCTCCGTTGGCTCCAATGTACTATCGGCCAAGAAAGTAAACGGACCACGGCTTCGGCGGCCGGAGCGGCTGCCTGGCCACAACGGGGCGCTGCTGTCTCGCTCCGCGCGCTTGGGTCGAGAGTGCAGTGGGTGACGTTAAGCTTCTCCCTCACTCTCGCGCTGTGTCTTGTCACGCTTGACAAAATGTCTAGTGCGTCGTCCAGTTGCTCTGCGGTATTCAACCCATGGCGCTGACGCGCAGTAGCCGACGGCCGCAGGAAATCAAACGCCGGCACTGTGAAAAAACGAAGATCTGCTCTGTTTGTTTTGTTTTTGCCTATATTGACCTTACCTTTCGTACTAGTGTTTGTCGCCTACGTCCCTTGTTGCTCGAGTTTAGGCAACATTGCGCAAGGCGCCGCAGCGGCGGCTGACACGCGCTTTTTCACGCCTGCGAGATAAAGGCACGTTCGCGTTAGCGGCACGGCGACTTGCCGGGCACCGTTTGACGTTCTCAGGCTGACGTGCGCGGTCGGTTGCGCTCGCGCCCGTCAAGGTTTCCTTGCCGTGCAGACAATGGATCCAAGATCCATTTTTTGCGACGTTCTCCGGCTGTCGCACGCCGACGTGACCAATCAGCGACGCAGTAATGGTGGCCGTAGCTACGTCGGCTTGCCCCCGGCTTGACTCCCGCGGCGACGGCGCCGTCCGATTTTCGCACCGTGGCTTTCTCCGTGCGCGCTCGCTACATCGTTAGGGAGATTCCAATAGGGAGATTACTGAAAACTGTACGCAATTACAGGTTTCTCTACGGCAAGACAAAGCCAGAATAGAAGGACACGGAATTTAAAACCAGCAGAAGGGAAGTGCTGACGACGAGAGATGCGCTTAAAATCTTGCCTTCCCACCTTCGTGTAGCGAGTTAGCGAGGTTAAATGATGTCACGTGTTTTGCGCACCGGCAAAGCTTGCCGTGCACTTTGAACACCTCCGTGCGGCCGTCGGCTACTACGCGACAGCGCCATGGGTTGAATACCGGCTATGCGCGGTCCCCTTCATCGCGACCGCCAGCAGCAGAGCAACCGGACGACGCACTATACATTTTATCAAGCGTGACAAAACGCCGCGCGAGAGCGAGGGAGAAGCTTAACGTCACCCACGGCACTCTCGACCCAAGCGCGCGGAGCAAGACAGCAGCGCCCCGTTGTGGCCAGGCAGCCGCTCCGGCCACCGGTCCCGTGGTCCGTTTACTTTCTTGGCCGATAGTACGTGCATGAAGCCGATGCGGCTCAGAAAAACTCCCTTTTAGCGAATTTCGTATACGGTGACTGGCTGGAGGACACGAAGCTTTGGTACAGCTTCGGAGGACGTGTAAGCGCTTTCTGAGCTGATTACGCCTTGCCCAACGGCATGAGCAGCGTATGCGATGCTTGTACTAAAAGCGGCGCTCGAAGTGCATTCCGAGCTGCGCAAACTTTCCGCTACTGAATTAAATCAGGATCAGGGTTTTTTGCTCTTCGTTCTTTATTTGCCGATCACTCTGAAACAGCGGCCTGTCATTTTTTTCTGATTCGGTAACGTTCATCGGGCTGGTCCTTATCTGATTGCTTATTTTCTGCCTAATCGCTTGCTGGTGTGTTCAGTTGTAGATTTGTTCTAGCAGCACACCACACTTGGGACGTAGACGTTCTGTATCTTGTAATATAGGTTGTAGCAAAGACGTATTATCGCTCGCTAATCAGTCGCTTGCTCAGTGGACCATTACGAAACGTTGAGCTTCGAACATTTGTGTGTTCTTGGTGCAGGCCGTCACCCATGTTCCGGCGCATAAATTCAAGAGTGCGGCCATTCATTCATTCTTAATACGTGGACGAAAGAGAAGGCGTAAGTTTGAGCGCGAGTTCGTGTCGCTTATGTGTAGATGACGGCCGAGAAAATTAGTATATTAGGAAGCGGCGCTGCTCCCTTGCTCTCTGTGTAATGAGCGGTACTCACACTTGCCGACGTTCCGGAGTTGAAGTCCTTTCTTTGTAGGTTAGCGATACAACGCTGGCGGATGAGCGAAGCTTTTTTTCAACCTCGAACATATCCGTGCATCGCGAAGGGCCGGCAACACAACCAGTCCTTGCGCAGCAGCGTTCCGTGAACTTGGCTCCACAGGTTCATTGTTTTGTTAATATGTCAGTCACTATTTTTACAGTCAACTACTGCACACGTATACGTCCTCCCTCTACCGCTCCACATTTTGCAGCACCAATGGAGCGCAGTGCATTAGCGATCACCCAATTGCATTTCCGACAGCTGGCCGCACAGCGGCAGGGCAGAAGTGGTAATGTGAAAGGAAGAATTGACAACCACCCGTATCTAGCACGAGGCTACCAAGGAAACCCGCACGGGTTTCCCAGAAACAAAGTTCGTAGTTGAAGAAAGATTCCTCCTGGTCCGGGATTCGAACCCGGGACCAGGACCGGGACCAGAAGCGGCAACGATTTCGCATTCGCGAGCGTTCGCCTGAGGCAACGGCCGGCATGCCATCGAAAACACCATGTCGTTCTTCTAGAGCAAACTACTCCGCGAAAAGGGTCTATAGAATAAACACATCTGAAACACAGCAGCTGGTGTCTCGCGCTAACTGCTGGGCTGGGCTCAAGTCTTGTGGCCCGTTGGCCACAGGACCACTCTAGACAAATATGATTAATTTTTGTTAAGAGGCGTTAAGTGAGCCCACACTTTGTGACGTAAACAGTTTTTACAAAGACAAAAAGAATGTACGGAGCAGAGCCAACTTCGCTCCCTTTTTCCACAAGAACAGCATACCACAAACATAAACAAAGTAATACTACCACGCTAATGCTAATGTTTTAATATCAATATATTCTAATATAATATAGTAATGATACCATACAAGAAATATTTATCAGCGCCTAAGATGGCGAAAAAATTGTTACAGAGAGAGAGAGAGAAGTGATAAGGGAAAAGCAGGGAGGTTGACCGGTAGGCTAACCTGCCCTGGGGAAGAGGGAAAGGTGATTGAAAGAGAAGGAAGGGAGAAGTTCACACCCTGCACAGTCACACAGTCAAGCGTTCATCGTCACAGGCCGTCATACAGGCCGGTGCACCTCAAAAAACGCAGCAGCGCCTTTGTAGCCCTGCACATGGCAGACGCACGACGCCATGGGCCTAAGATCTTCTTTCTGTAAAAGGTCTGTCGTCTAAGTGCTCCAAAGCTGTCCGAAGGGCACTGCTATCATCTTCGTATCTGTGGCCGTCACATAAGAGATGTCTGGTGCTTTCCTCAACACAGAATTCTGAATACTATTACGGGTGGCTTTCAGGAACGTTAGAGGGTGAACGAGTTAAGGGTAGAGAAAATGAAGACAGACAAAGAAGTTCCTTTACTCTAGAAGCGCAAAGTAGGGAGTTCATGTGTCTACGTATCGGTGGTATAGCGGATATCCTAAAATTTCTGCACGAAAGAAAAAAAAGAAGCAGTGGCCGGTTCCAACGAAAACTGCAAGAGATATGCGTGTGTTTAACACGTGATTGATGGAACAGAAAGTGGAGAAAATGAAAAATAAGTGAAACAGAGAAATAGGTCAGTGATGGAGTGGGCCAGGAGATGGCACCATTTTTCGGCATGGCACTTTCTGAATAGCAATCCAGCAATCCTCCCGCTTACTTCAGGAAAATAATTAATGATGTTAAACGGTGTTCAACGGAATTAGCAAAAAAGGAGCGAAGTTTCATTTGAGCCTGAGAGACTGGCTTTTTAATCTGGAGGAAAAATATGGGAAATATTCAAATATAAATAAAAAGATTAAATTCGAGAAAAAAAAGTTTAGCTCGTGTACTGTTTATTGTCCTACTTGAGTTAAGAGAAGCAATTTTCCTTGTTTTTTTTCTCGTGTTTGTTCTTGTAAAACTCTTTCAAATCTCCCCCTTTCATTATTTTTTTAATTACATAATTTTTTCCGGCAAAATAGCTACTTACTTTGGTTCCCGTCATTTGGTCACTCCTCAGCAACCCTTGGAAGTAGAGAAAACCTTTACCGCTAAGTGGTCTACATCTTTTCTCTTTTTTTCTATCTTACATTTTTGTCGCCCTCTCCGGGCGTCCTTTTCTGCCCCCCCCCCCCACCCCCCCCTCTCCCCGCGTGGGTGAATGACAAAAAAGGAAATACTAAAGGCTAAGAGAGACAGCGTCAGAGAGAGAGTTCCTTTAAAAAATGCACGCCTTTCATCTCGCAAAGTGGACGCAGCGGCTATAGGCAAGCAAAACACGCCGCCCGAGGATAGGACAGCTTTGGTTAAAGCGGAGAAGCGAACCGGTGAGTGTGGAGGGAAATTAGGTGGGGCAGGAGGGGAACACTGCGTTCACTTCAGGACCGCATTGAGGGCACGAGCTTTGCTGAAACAAGAGATGACTGGGGAAATAAAAAGGATAACGAAGAACGTAAGAGAGGACACACCACTGCCTCCTGTGGTAACGCCGTGTGCAGAACAAGAGACTGGACTGGGTGAATGGATGAAAGGAAAGAAAGGTAACTAAAGGACACTAGTTAAGGCATAGATTGTCAAGTTGCATGGTTAAGGTGTCGCATAATTCTTCGAAAAGGGCGTGTGAGATAGTGGGGCTTGTAGCGGGACTAGTCGGTCTTCCAAAACCATGTTAATATCTTATCAGATATTAAGATCTGGTTAGTTGCGCTACAAAGGATATTGGAGAGCAGCTTACGTGGATGTGCACGAGCAGCGCACGACCTGAATATGAAGCCGTGAAGCTTACCAATTGTCTCGAGGTGCAGAATAGAGGATTAACGCTTCAGGCGGCAGGTAATTTTAAAATATCGGTTCGACGGAAATAAACAAAAGATAAAGGAAATTCGCGTTCTTTTCTTGTTTTCTTTACCGTTGTAGGTGTTGCGCGCTGAAAGAGTTATTGATTGAATGTTTCAGCGGCAAATTCTAGTTGCACCGTAGTCACGAGTTCACTTCCAATGATCCTTGAAACCCGCGAGCCTCCTATGCCTCCCCCTTCCGCGAGATCGCTCCAAGGAGCCAATTAGGCAAGCGAATCTTATTGGGCTGTGGTTTCAATGGTCACTGAAGGCGAGCGTGTGACTGTGGTATTTGGCAAGCCAACACTAAACTTTGCCAAACAGGACTGATAATCACAAGATGGAAGCTTGGATTATTCAACAGTGGTCTAAAACGGGATGTCGCCAAGCGAACGTTTCGAAAATAGACTCGTATTCCTCAGGACCACAACTTTGTCATTGAGTGCACGAAGACAAGTCTTGTCAAAATGGTTGTCTCTACCGACGTATTCCTTTCGACCACTCTCGCTCAACGGTAAATCACGGCACTCTTATTCGAGAGTTCTGTTTTACCGGTTTTATCAAGACAGCATCAATAAGCGTTGAACTAAGAGTTGATTATTGAGGTGACAAAAGTGTAAAAGTTAAAATCAGAGGGATACCAGATCACTCCTTCCCCAGATCGCCAAATTGACCGGAGCCCAATAGTCACCAAAGGCGAAATTTTTAGGAAGCCCGAAACTAGTCAAAAATTAGTGTTCCTTGTGACATGATTCCAGGCATAATAAATTCATTTTCCGCAAGGAAATCTACAGATCAGTTTTTTTTTTGGTGGAAAGCACAAGGCCGAGATTTCACCAGACGCTTGCGCTAGGGCCACTGAATAAGCTGCCGAAAAGACACTAAATAAACTTCCCTGTTCTTTCAAAGGCATATTTGTTACGTCAGGGTAACTCACTGCGAAGATTTATTGTGGATTTATCCGGGAGTCTTTAGGAGACATTTTAAATACCTGCACACATATTTGGCTACAAGATTTCATGTTTCACTCTTTCTTTGCACTCGCACTCGCAGTACCAGTTTAAGACGTGCCCAAGCAGGCTCGCAGGCAAATTTATAAAATTAATGTGGGCTTCATGACAAATGCGGTCCCCTATTTTCTAAAAGAACTCACAAAAGAACACACAAATAACCTCACTCACTAAACGAGCTGTGCAAAAGGGATGCATTCACCACAGTTATAGCTAATGACCGTTAAAAAAACACACACACACACACTACAACACAATACACGAAGCAATAATATACCGTAGATTACAACTAAGACAAAATGCAGCAAAAATAGATGGCGACTGCACTCAAAAGCTGGAATATTATTAAACTAGCTACTACAATACTTTTGTCCCTCCTGCTTGGGCCCTATTTCGGGCCTGCAGTATTCTGTAAATAAAATAAATAAATAACTTGATCAGAAAAGCAGGGTACCTGTGATCGGCAGTCCCGCCGATGACTTGCTAAAATTTTGGTGCCGCCTAATTTCATATGCGAGGCCCAGCTACGAATGATCATACTGTAAGATTATGATAAGGCGTCCACCCCACTCCCCAGCTTGGCTTATTTAGTGGCTCTAGGGGAGACGAGTTGTAAAGGGCGCGAGGGTTATTTTTTTAGAATAAAAGATGTCGCCCAAAAATAACCACATTGCCAAAAGGCAATTTTTGAGGCCAACTTGGTCGAGAAGTAGCCCAATCTGGTAATCCTGATTAGAAAATTCTGTGGACGAGACAGAGGTGAGCTGACAGATGAAAGTAAAAAAGGTAAAGAAAAATAAAGATAAAGGTAAACATACTCACACTACTATGAAAGCCATCAACACTTCTTGTACTTGTAACACCTCAGAGACTTGTGAGTTAGCCGCGGCACTAGAGAAACTTGCCGCTGAGATATAACTTCGTACCGTCTGGTGGAAATTTACAGCAAGAACAGGTTCCGTTTGCTCAAAAGCTCCAGTGACACACAGCGGCGCGAAAATGGATGTAACGCAGCTAGGGAGAAGAACATACGTTAAGATGAATACATTGCAGTGATTCTGTATTCCGCATAACACGCTCTTAAGAAGAGAATACCAGCAGCGAATTTGGTATGTGCGTCTGCAGGATCCCGATACGGCAAGCCTATTACGAAGATGGATTGCGTCAGACGGAAGCGCTCGAACGCCCCTCGTCACTGCAAGCTGGTTTTGCCGCACTATGAGCCTTTATGAGAAAAAGCCCGCTTCACAAAGCAATAGCAGCTGAACGCTACACATTGACGCAGCCGGCTGTTGCAGGGGAAAATATCAGCGACGCGTACTTAAGCTTGACGAGGTAGAACCCGTGCCTGCACGAAGCATCGTCATAACGTCTTTGTCTGGAATTTCATTTCGTGTCGAGAGCAGCCGTGAAGAGGCGATCGGTGGTAGAACGGCGTTATGGAATTGACGCGTGGTGCTGGGAAGAAAAAAGAATATAAAAACCTAGACAATACCATACTGTCCGTACGTGGCAGTGCGACTAATTCGCTGCACTTCTAGAGAACACCTTTGGGTGCCCGGCTCATCGGTGGCGTAACAAGTGCGAAGCTGCAAGAAAAACAAGAAAGCTTTCACGTGTGGAGAACAGCGTGGCACAGACGAGGTCGGAACAAGCAGACAAAATGGCACAACAACGTGTCAATCGTTTCGTTTGGTCTGCTCCATCTCTCTTTGGATCCGCTAAGCCGGGTGCTGCGTTCATAAATGGATTGATTCGGCGAAATAAGCCAAAAGCGAGCCAACCGGTGAAGGTTCACTTTCGACGGCAGGCGGTAAACGGGCTCACACGCACAGGGCACTTAACCCAGTGATAGGCTCTCTTTTGGTAGCGCACTTTTGAAGGTAAAAATAGCAATTCAGCCTCTCACTTGGAACCTTGTCGAGTTTTTCGCGTCATCGGTAAAATGGGAATGCCTCTGCTTCATGATATTGCGTAATGTCAACGGCAGCACTCGACATTTCTGTAGTGAGCTTTGTGGAAGTATGTGCTCACATCTACACATCGAAATATTAACAAAATGTTTGCCTTAAGCCGAGATACAGAAGAAATTTACGCTGTAACCTAAAATAAACTCCCCGGAGGGATTATATTGCCTCGCGGAGTAGTTTTCTATGCGCTCTGAGCTCATAGTCGTGAATGCTTTTCTACCCGTCTACACAACAGAATGCGTATTGACAAAACTTTACATCCGTAATAACTACCCGCTATTGGACATTGCTGCAGCACTGACTGTCTAACACGCCTGTTGTTAACATGGATGGAAGATGCCAGACAAGTATGCTTGACAGCTGTGTATACTTTTCTCTCTTTTTTTTTTATGGAGAACAACGCGTTATCGAAGCTTGCCGACTGGTTGTAACTGTGAACCGCTTTGTTATATCTTGTCCTTTTTATGAAAACCGCGAGAACAAGTTTTTTTAACACATATACAAATCAGCCTACTGAGTTTTTTTAGAAAAAAGCAATAATTGAAACCGTGAAATTATTGAATTTGTCAAGGCTATGGAGGCTTTGTATCTGTTATAAAGAAGTAATATTTTGCTAAAATATCTGTTAGTGATAACCACTGATTTGGCGCATTAAAAATAGACATGCATGCTATGCCAAAGAATTCTTACAGCAAAAAAAAAAAAGGAGTGTATAGAAAAATGTGGAAGTTAACGCCAATTAGTACTGGTTGGCTAAACAAGCACGGGGAAGCGGTGAAAGGGATAAAAAGAGAGAGGCGCATAAACGAAGTGAGCAAGGTAAACAGTCCATCAGTAGCAGGCAGCTTGTCAATATCGACTCGGCTCTGTATGCAGTATGCAAATACCCTCCGCCATTTCTCAGCAGTTAGGGCGTTTTGGAGCATAAAATTGTCATTCGCCCGACTGCTGAACTCTGCTACAAAACAAACCCGAATTGGTTTTCCAGAAAGAAAACTTTGCAATGGGAGAAACATTCGCCCTGGTTTGGGACTCAAACTCGGAACCGACGCCTTTTCGAACACTGTTGCCCTACCATCTGAGCTAACCAGGGGACTAGCAGATCGTAGTATGAGGCCGCGTTAATGGACAACTCGAAGCATAGGGACACTGAATATGGCGAATCAGTTCTGCTGAAGCATGCGAGATGGAGGAAGGCTCATGAAAGGGAAAATATTCAGTGCGTAAATGTACATGTAGATGCCTAGATGTCTACCCAATCTCGTGGAGGGTAGCAAATCGAAAACGCATATACATATATGCAAGGAAGGTAGGCAGGGAGGCTTACCGTATATAATAAAAATTCGTGCTTAGCCCCCCCTTCCCTCTCCGCTCCCTTTCCTTTTTTCTTTTTTCTTCTCTTGTTCTATTTATAGCGCACCTCTGCATGGAACGCTCCCTGGCATGAAAAAGAATAAATGAAAAGGGATACGGTGCTGAAATTCAAGGGAAGCAATGGCAGAGCGTTTGAAGTTGAAATTGTAATAGTTAACGCTAACAAACAGGATTTGACCTTCCTGAAGCTTTCTTGTTATCACTTCAGTCACGTGTTATAACTGATTGTTCTCAAGAGGAAGCTTTGGCTCGCAGCAAACCCCGATTTCTCGATTAAAACGCATGTAAAACACAGAAATGTGTTTATGAGGCAACCGCTGGACCAACTTGCATCCTAGTTGTTACATTGGGGAGAGAACGTTAAATTATAGTGAGTGTAGCAAGGAAAATTTTGTTTAGTGCCTGGATCTTTTTTTTACAGGAGTACTGTAAACTGCATCTGTTTGATCATGTGAAGTAGACAAAATTTATGTATGAATTTACAGCTTAGGTTAAATTACTGTGTAATGTTTACACGGGGATTTGCATAGGTCCCACTCCCAGCTTAATGGTATATTTCAAAGCGATGGTATGATAAATAAATTTTGTTCTTTTTGAACAAAACACCACAAAAGTCTGGACACGGCGTGTAGTAAACACGGAGTATTTGCTACTCGCCCTGCCCCGTGTTTTGCGCTGTTTCGCTCAGAGATGACGCCTTAGGAACTCGCTCGGATTCAGACGGCAGCGAAGTGCAACTTTGTCCGATTTCGATGTATTATTAGGTGCAATTTACAGATTTGTGATATCAACTATTACTGCTGAGTTGCAGAACTGTGAACTTGATAGTATCTATTTCTAAAATTTTTGCAGTTTTCAACAATTTCTATAAAATATGGCCGACTTTTATAACACGTTTGCTTCCTACAGTCACTAGATCTATTTTTTTCTTCTTTTGAATGTGACAAACCTCATCAAATTCTAGGGAACTGTTGCCGAGAAAAAACGGTTTCTTCGTTCCCGTGTAATTCGATGGAAGCCTCCGAGCAGAAGCTTCCTCTTAAGGCGTCTAAATTTGAATATATATTTTAGAACATGGCGCAAACATGCAGAAAACAACATTTCTACCTGTAGAATGAATATGTAAGGATTTCTAATGCTTATTTTCGCCATATGTGAGATATGGGCCAAGAAAAAGTACTGCACAGGGCCACTCCCTATAGTACTTGCGCCACTCCCTATAGTAGAATGTGACTCGGAAAGCCATGAGGAAACAGGGGGGAGTTTTCACAAAGCTCGCCATCCTGTGGCTCAAGAGGTTTGCATGAATATGGGGATTTGGCGATGAAAGAAAGTGAGCGAACAGGGAAGCGTAAAGGCTTTTTCATAGGCAAGAAAGAGTAAACAAGAACACCAACTGTACAGCCGCAGCAGAACCGACAGTTCCTCTTGGCAACAGTCTGTCCGGGTTCTGTTGTCGGCTTTTCTCTATCTTCGCATCGGCATTGTTGTTTCTCCAGCGCTATTATCACCCCTTACGCTTCTCGTCTCAAAGGAGCGTCTAGTCTCGTCTCAAAGGAGCGAGGGTTTTGTATTTACCTGCGTGAAGGCACGGGGTGTTTGCGGCTGGCAAAAAAAAAAAAAAAAAAATTAGAAGACCTCTAGAGTAATAGACGCGATTTGCGATTCTACGTGCAGAGAAAGTGGCTTAAATAAGCCGCGAATAAAAACACGGCAATACACTTTGCCGTGTTTTAATTTTTTTTTCTAATTTTTTTTTTTTTGCCAGCCAGGAGCCAGGAGTTTTTACAGGAGTACTGTAAACTGCATCTGTTTGATCATGTGAAGTAGACAAAATTTATGTATGAATTTACAGCTTAGGTTAAATTACTGTGTAATGTTTACACGGGGATTTGCATAGGTCCCACTCCCAGCTTAATGGTATATTTCAAAGCGATGGTATGATAAATAAATTTTGTTCTTTTTGAACAAAACACCACAAAAGTCTGGACACGGCGTGTAGTAAACACGGAGTATTTGCTACTCGCCCTGCCCCGTGTTTTGCTTAAATTAAATTAAATTAAATTAAATTAAATTAAGCTGGGAGTGGGACCTATGCAAATCCCCGTGTAAACATTACACAGTAATTTAACCTAAGCTGTAAATTCATACATAAATTTTGTCTACTTCACATGATCAAACAGATGCAGTTTACAGTAAAAACGATGAGAAGACCTCCAGAGTAATAGACGTGATTTCGCGGTTTGCGATTCTACGTACAGAGAAAGTGGTTTAAATAAGCCGCGAATGAAAACACGGCAATGCACTTTCCTGCAAAAGTGCATTCCGAGCTGACGTGCTACCAGTTGGGTTTTCTGGCCACCGCATCATGGGCATTGCACTCTCGTGTGCCCAAGAAGTGCGCTGACTTTAGAAAACGCCGTCGCGCTTTGACGTGAATCGGCGACGAAAGATGTGGAAGGATCATTTCCTAGTTTGCGCTCGACCGCTTGTAAGAGTCTCAGTGTCAGATGCCCAGGGCAATTGTGTGTGAGAGTGAAGGAAGGAAAGGGCAAGGACGTTAACCAGATTACATCCGGTTTGCTACCCTACCATTGGGGAGGGGGGGAGAAAAAGAAATTTAATACTGACAATGCGCGCGCTCGCACGCCAGCTTACGCGCATTCAAAGGCAGCTGCAGAGTCCAGTCCTCTTTAGAGGGACACTAAATAAGAATAATTAGTTTTCGCTGTATTGGTTAATTATCCATCGACCAAACCAAAAAAGCCAGCCTTACCGTGACATTGGGCTTGGGTAAGCCAGAAAATACGCAAAACCACGAAAGACTAGTGGCGACGCCGCCTTGAAATTCCCGCACCACCTGGACATGACGTCATGGTTTCTGACGACGTCTGGTCGAGCCTAATTAAGTTTCTGTCGGTAAAGAAATGCTATATTGCACTTCAAAATAGCCAAAAACAGAACTTGACGAGTTTAGAAAACGTCTACCAGTCCCAACGACCGATATACGGAAAACAAATGAAAAAAAGAAAAGACTTTAAATTGACGCGACGTCGTCAATTTAAGTCTTTTAAACCGTTACACCGGTACGTTACACGCACCGGTGTAACGATTTAGGCGTGAAATAAAGAAAAAAGGGGAACTTCGACCTTCCTTTTCACTTCTTATAATCAACCTGTTACACCCCGAAATAGAAAAAAAACAGGTTTGAAGTACTACCAAGGTCCGATCCACATAGGTCGCGAAGCTTCGCGCGAAAAGCGGTTCAGAACCAATTGTCACCAGCATCAGCAAGGGTGGTTATGGGAGCAGCGATTGAAGCGTGACTATGTTTGGAGGGAATAAACACTAGGAAAGAAAAAAGCGTTTTTAAATAAAGCGACACGCAGTTAAATTCATTCAACGAAAATAAAATTCCTAATCCATTTTATATACGCATGGCGAGAAGATACAACTCTATTTTACTTGATGATTATCAATAAATACCTTTTTAAATGCGAAGCATTTCTTGCCGGCGGCTCCGTCTGTTGTCCTGCGTCCCACACTCCCACAGCGCATGCGCGTCCCCTCCCCCTCTCTCTCCTCTCCTACGCTCCCCCTTTCTCTCCTCTAGGAAAACTCTACGGAGCGGCGCGCCCGTGCCACACCCCCACAGCGCATGCGCGTCCCCTCCCCCTCTCTCTCCTCTCATACGCTCACCCCTTTCTCTCCTCTAGGAATCCGAAGCGGCGCGCTCGACAGGTGGTGCGACAGCTGCATACTCCGCTGGGGGCGCCACGGTAGTTCCGCGGTATGAAATTGACGGAGCGCGAGCGCCTCATTCTCTCTCCTGTGCGATGAGCACTCGGGCCGCTGCCGCGAAACCATCTCCCGCTCAAGCTAACCATCTCCCCGCTGCTTCGCATCCGCATGGTTCCCTTTAGCGGAAGATGGAGTAATTTTTTTCAGCGCCCATCGATAGCGGCGGGTGTTAACGCCGCTATCACTTGCAATGCAATACAGCTCTTGGAGTGCGTGGAAAGGCGCGCTCGTAAAGTTCACCTGTTACAATACGCCCCCCTCAAATGTTGTGTTGTTTTGCATGTCGACGTTTGTCTGAATTAGGTGACGCGGGTAGTTTTATTGTTTCTTAACCTGTGCAGTCAAAAGTAGTGAGTTGCGACCGTCAGATACTTGTTTACTTTAGTTGTTTTCGTGCGACAGCGCTGGCCGCCGGGCTTGGCGTCCGACGAAAGGACGAGCACTCTATGCCCAAAGCGTTCGTCGACTTCCAAACAAAGTATGTTCTGCGCAAGGGTGCGGTTTCGACACCCATATGGCTGAACTTTTCCTGCATCGGTTTCCGCGCTGAAAGCTCGATACGCACATCACGCCGAACGGCGCGGCATTTGAATAAACTCTTATGTCAAGCCTCCGAAAACAAATTTCGCGCCTTTGAGAACCAAATGACGTCACTTCTGTTTTTAACGGATATGACGTCAAACTATTTTTTCTTCCGCCGGAAGTGTTCCCTCCTCACACAGATGGCGCTAAGCCATCTTAGCGTTTGTCAACTGTTGTTGTTGTAAGCCAACTTAGCGTTTGTCCATTTAATAACATGCACCAGGGCTCTAGTAGCTTTCTGTGCGCATAATGGTCATGTCCTTAGTCCTAATATCGTTGTCTACAAACACTCAGTTAAATCTGCTTACTGTAGCACATCGAGAACATGCTTGTTCATCGAAAGAAAGAGACTTCGAAAGCAGAGCTCGTTTCTATTTCAGCTAGCACTTGTAGCGTCGGAAACTTGGACAGGACACAACGCGTGAACGCTATTTCACTCCTTGATAAGTCCAGTTCCAGCCACGTCTGAATTGTGTTGCAGCAGTTCTTCCTTTAATAAAAACCCCTAGCCCATGCAACAATATTATTTTTTTCTTTTCAACTTCGAAACACTGAAATGCTCGTCTTCTGTAAATCACTGAACTGATTGGAAGTCTTCACCTTCAGCTGCAGCAGCTGAAATAAATCCGCTGAGAACGAAGGTCTATCCCAGTGATCTTGTGTCACCTTTGGCATGCGTCTGCTGAATTTGTCCTGTGGCTTGAAATTTTCCGATCTAATCACTCTTCCTAACGGTTTTCTCCGCTCAGCTAAGCTTGTCTTATCAAACCGCACCCATTCTGTTATTGTAACAGACCATCCGCTATTGCTTCCCCGAATTTACGCGACCCGGCCAAAATGTTTGCTCTCCTTTTTTTAGAGCAATACATTTTTTTTTGTTGGTCAGCAACACAAGAACGCGAACAGCCAAAACCCCGATCTCATGGACATACCCATCAAACAAGCGAACATGGCTAACACGCCGGCAAAATCAATCACGCCTGCCCCTTTTTCCTGCCGCCCTTAGCCGAAGTTTTACGTTCCCGTGAAATAACAATGAAAGAACAACACATCTCGCACGCTTTAATATCGGCACACCTTGTTTACGGTATTGTGACTCCCCTTAAAAAATAGAAAAAGCACAGCTGACAACGCTTTATCCAAAGTATAGACCAGTGTTGTGGAACTTGCTTGCGGCATCAAAAAAAAAATATATATATATAATGTATATAAGAGAGAGATGACATACCCAATACGAAGAGTTGTCTAAAAAGGAACGAAAACTAAATATACCAGCAGCGAGTACGAAACCCCACGCGGAACGATGTCAGTGACGCTGATCCAAGTTTCATCACAATCCATTCCGCCCTGCGTCGTAGAGAGCGAGCGGAGGGTTCAAGAACTAGGTGAACAAGCTTCAAATGTGAACCGGGAAGGGTCGAAAAATTCCCGGACCTCGGGAACAACACAGGACGGAAAATTTTATTTACCGGATCGAGACACTACGACAGACACGCTGCAACAACAACAATAAGAATGGCTGTCGGGTGATCGCCTGACCACATTCAGAGACCTAACACAACACTACAGACTCGAAAGACGCAAATTCCCGCCACCGCACGTTAAATTAAACAGGAAACAGGCCGTAAACTTACGCTTACTACAAACTCACAGTTACCCAAGTCCGGCAGTCTTACGCCACTGTTACCCTAGCTTATATCCGACTGATGCGTGTAAAGCGTGCGGACTCAGAGCAACGCTGCGACACATGCTCTGGGAATGTGCCGGCCACGACAGTACTGAAACCGCCACCGTTCGCGACGCGCCCATAACGGCAGGCGTTACTGGATTAAAGGAAGCCTCGAGCTCGCGCATTCCCGCCGTTACCCCGGCTGCTGGGGCCGCCGGGGACCTTCTCCGTCGGCGTCGCCGCCGCTGGGAGGCGGCCCTGAAAAGTTCGGAGCTGGAAGACCAGCTCTGGGCCGTCCGGCAAGCCGAAGATGCCGCCCGAGTCCAAGGTCTTCGAGCCGACACCTGAGGCCACTAAAAGCAAAGTGTCGGCTCTTTAAATGAAGTTTATTATTGCGATAGCAATTATATGGACACTCAAAAGCAGATTTCTGCCGTCGCCGTCGCCGTCGCCGTCGCCGTCGCCGTGAGGTTCCGTATGACGTCATTTGGAGATGAAATCGTCGCCGCGCGCCGAACGCTGTATGTGCGAGTGAAAGGGCGCGAGGGGCGCGTCTTTCACGGGGAGTGAACGCACGGCGGAGAACAAACGCGCGTTCTGCGCCGTGCTCGCTTAAGGGCTGCAGAAGTAGGCGTCTCTTTTCTCCTTTACAATCACCATATATGTAGAGCAAACGCGCCTTCTTCGGACGCGCGAGAGGCCGTGGGGGAGGGGGAGGGAAGGGAGGCGACGTTTAGCTGCGGCACCAAGTGCCTATTTATATCAGAGGCTCCAGCAACAGTCACCAACGCCGCACGCATTTTGAGCTAACGCGGGCAAAACGCCGATGGCGTCGACAACAGTTCTGCGTGTTGTTGCTACCAAAGCCGCTCACCTTACTTCGTATGACATTGCTGTGTTGCTATCGCATTAATTGCTTCGCCCTTAGGGCGAAACTGTGACATTTTTTTCTTCTTCTTCCCAGGCAGAATCCCTAATGTGCGCGTCTGTTGATCCTGGCTGAGGGTCCCGTTTTATTGCGATAGCAATTATATGGACACTCCAAAGCAGACTTCTGCCGTCGGCGTCGCCGTCGCCGTCGCCGTGAGGTTACGTATGACGTCAATGGAGATGAAATCGTCGCTGCGCGCCGATAAGTGGTTCTTGAGGGAAAGGGAAAGGTTGGCGCTATCTTCTGCAGCCCTTGAGGGAGCACGGCTCAGCGCCGAACGCTGTATGTGCGAGTGAAAAGGCGCGAGAGACGCGCGCTTTCACGGGGAGTGAACCCACGGCGGAGAACAAACGCGCGTTCTGCGCCGTGCTCCCTTAAGGGAGGCGACGTTTAGCTGCGGCACCAAGTGCCTATTTATATCAGAGGCTCCGGCAACAGTCACCAACGCCGCACGCATTTTGTGCTAATGCAGGCAAAACGCCGACGGCGTCGACAACAGTTCTGCGTGTTGCCGGTGCTGCTGCATGTCCAAGTTTATACAGCTGATAAAGCTACTATCATTACTCCGTATAGCTCTTTCTTTCCCTCTTCCCCTTCCCCCAACGCAGAGTAACTGGCTAGAGGAATTTACCTCAGGCCGACCTCTCTGCATTTCGCATCATTAAACTTATCTATCTCTCTACAAATTTGCTATCGCAATTGATGCTTCACCTTTCAGGTGAAACTACGACAACGTTTTTTATTTTTTATTTAAATGTAGCAGCGTGGAAGGTAGGCTACGTCAAAACCGGCTATCCCATAATCCCTAATTCGTCGCTCAAGCGTTTTTACAGACTTTGCCGTTATGCGCACGTGATTCACTTGTTGCGCATTGCGTTTCCGCGGATTAACGTCAGTCAATAACTTTTTTTTTTTAACCTGCTTCACCAAATTGGCATTGCTTATATCAGTCGGCAAGGGTAGGCTTCGGCACAGAGTCTCAAGGTCTGGAGAACTGAAAGTCTAGATTAGGCACTTGATTTTCATCGTCCTCAGTCGAGATAGACCGCGTCGACAACAAATACATAGCGGCACCGTGGTATTCAATCAACGATTTCAAAGTCTCCGAATTCCACCTCGCAACGTGGAGTCCTCCAAGTTGCAATTCAAACGCAAGTCTGTCATCTCGCATCTCCAACACCGGTGCTCTGAGGAGACTGCAATCGTTCAGAAAGCTGGACGAAAAGTTTTGCAATGGCGCGTCGTGTAGCCATCGCACTACAATAGATTTCCGGAAAGGCGGTTCATTTCGCAGTAGAAATAGGAATGAACATCAAGGTAAAACAAAGAAAACGATTGGGGCGGCAGTCTCCAACCGGGAGCAAGCAGTGTGGTACACTTCCCGAAGAAAGATTGTTTCGAAGGAGCGCGCCGAATATTGATGTGCTCCGCTGATCAAGAATGCCAACGATGAGGGGGGAAACGAGGGAGTTGAATAAAACGTAATTTCGCGTTCTCTCTTTCTTTGCGTGTTCCTTTATTTTATGAAAGTGATCGGCAGAAAGAATGCGAGCGTGCTGACAAGTTCAAGGGCACCGACTGCAATATCTTCGGAACTCCTTTAGCGTAGTCTGTAACGAAATTAGTTCAGAGCACGTCAGCGGGAATACCTTCTCGGACGTTCCGTCGAGTAGGAAAAGGGATTCGCAACTAAAAACTGATCACAATGGAGATTTCTGGATTCCAGGTAATGAGTTATTAAGCGACACTCTGCCGGTTAGTGATTGGAAAACTTTACACGTAACGGGTGAACAACGTTAGAACTCTTGGCTGTGCTTCCGAAGCATTCTACTTAAGAAATTGCCAGCTGCGCTGGTTTCCCGGTAGCTATGAGGAAGATAGCGCAAGACCCTGAGACAATCGTGTCTCAGGGTCTTGGCTGTGATTTGGTCTAGTTTAGTATCAATGGAAGCGAGCCGAGTATTTTTTATTTCTTTGACGTCGTCCGCGAGCTGCTGGATTTGTTTAGAAATCAGGGATAATTCCGGCCCGGGTTTAGTTTCTACATCCCCACAAAGCAATAACAACTTATAGAGGTGAGGTAACACTTGGCAGATCATTTCACACAGTAGCCATAGGGCACGGCAGCAAGATCAAGCAAGGGTTATTCGAGCGGATACATGTACCGTAGCGTTTGCTTACCTGTACGATGTAGACAAACGGATTAGTATGCTGCATGTCAGCACTGCTGCTGTGCCCTATGGTCCGTGGAAAGTTGCGTCCGTTTTTTAAGCTCCACAAGATAGATTGCCGCAGCGCCGCCGGTGATCCAACGTAACGGCCGTCCACCGCGCTGATTGTCGGCGATGTAGGTGGCATATTCCAATTTTCCTTGGTGTCGATTCGCATCTGCGCAGAAGATGTGTCAGACGCCAGGCCGGTCATCGGTTGCATGGCGTAGATTAAGGCTTGCTCATCCGGAGTATCATCACAGAAACTAAAAAGTTAACCACCTGTCACCTGTCACCAGCTACTCTACGCTGCTGGAAATGGAACAGGGAAAGAAAGTATGAATAGCGATGAGAACAGAGTGAACAGGTGAACAGAAACACCTACTCCAGCCTAAACTTCCAGCCCTTATTGCTCAATAAATCATCTGAATATCTCATCTGAATCATCTGAATCATCTCAATAGATCATCTGAAAACTAGATTTCCGGAACCATCAAGAGTTCGTTTAACGCTCTCTCCAAATGGTTGGCTGTTGGGATGGCGAAGGTGTTAATTTCGTGCGTATTCATGACATAGTAGATAGTTTTTAGATACAGGCCCACGACGTAGCTCAGAGCTTGGAGATTACATTATACCGTATGTCCCAGCTAACATTGGCCAAGCTGTTAAAAAATATCAAAAAGAACGGGGCAAGGTACGACCAAACGCCGTAGGTCTTAAAATCCTATCTTGCTGTCAGGCGTCTTTAAATCATCTCTTTTTTCTATAAACCGCGTGGCTAACGTTAGCGACCTGACCAGACAGGTGTCTTGAGGCTTTTTCGGTAAACCGTATACCAACACAGCTGGTTGGGTACGGTTTACCGAAAAGGCCTCAAGACGCAGAAGAGAAAATTAAGAAACTGAAGAAATACGAATAACCGAAGTGGATAAGCCATGCGAAGAACAAAGCCAGTTAAGCATAGACCCAAGTGACATTTGCTCGTCGGGAAACAAGGTTCAACGTTTGTGGAATACATTTTATTAGCATGTGCAGCCTGCAATTTTAACCCCACTTACAGCCGCATTAAGAATTCAAGTTTTATAACACTATCTGACAGCATTTATAACATTCTTCTGGCATTTCTTGGCCCTAGCTGGCCCTTATTTTGCGCTTATTAAATGTCGTGCATCGTCCAGACAAACACAAAAATTACAAAAAAAAAAGAAAATGAAATAATGGACCAAGAATGACGAAGTCATAGGAAGCAAAGGCACGCAAACATACGTGGAGAATGGGGAACGAAGCTGCTTCGACATTCCCTGTCTCCCTAGAGAAGGAAATGAAAATATGTAGATATGAGACATGACAGAAGCGCGATTGAAAAAAAAAAAAAAAAAAAAAAAAAACGTCAGCTGCGAGAATAAAACGAAGTGATAAAAAAGAACCCATCTATAGAAAGAATGAATAAAAAAACATAGAGCAATGAAAGCCAGACCAAGAACAAAATAGCAGAGCGAGAAAATCCAAGCAAGAAGATAATGCGCACTCAATAGCGCTCGAAAGCAAAAGGGAAGATAAGGAGAAACAAAAGGCAGGCGGGAAGGGTCTTCCGGATGAGAGATTGGCGCCTACTGGCTGCTCACTCGCGGGGGAATCCCCCGATCAGGAAAAAAAAAAAAAAAAAAAAGGGTGCAGAGAGTAAGGGGACACTCTCTCTCAGATGCAGTAGAAGCGTAACGCGGTCTGAAATCTCTTCCCCGACAGCCTCTGCTGGTACTACCCGAATAGTGAGACAGAGACATGAGAGGATGAAAGGACTGCTCGCTTAGCGCCGGCGATTGCATGTTAGATGGACCCGTCTGCGTTTGGCCTGACTCCTCCTGCCCACATCGCGCGGGGTGGGATGTGCGGAAAAGACCGTCCCTGTCTGTCGGCAAAAGCGGCACGGCTGCTGGTGACGCTCCTAGTACCGCTACTCGTATCGCTTGCCCAATGCACACACATACGCCCCCGATTTACCACGTCATCTTGCGCTGAGGGGCCGGGATTCTTTGTTCGCCCTATCCGTTTCGCTATTTCCCTTCGATTTCCCCGTAGCGTAGCTTTACATTGGTTATTTCTCCCGAGACGTATTTTTCATGTCTTCTTCGGTGTCACACTGGTGCAGTCCGGCGGCACGCCTACCGGCCAGCTGCACTGTCCTGACCGTTCATTATTATTATTATTATTATTATTATTATTATTATTATTATTATTATTATTATTATTATTATTATTATTATTATTATTATTATTATTGCGATAGCAATTATATGGACACTCAAAAGCAGATTTCTGCCGTCGGAGTCGCCGTCGCCGTGAGGTTCCGTATGACGTCAATGGAGATGAAATCGTCGCCGCGCGCCGAACGCTGTATGTGCGAGTGAAAGGGGGCGAGGGGCGCGCGCTTTCACGGGGAGTGAACGCACGGCGGAGAATAAACGCGCGTTCTGCGCCGTGCTCGCTTAAGGGCTGCAGAAGTAGGCGTCTCTTTCCTCCTTTACAATCACCATATATGTAGAGCAAACGCGCCTTCTTCCGACGCGCAAGGTCGTGGGAGGGAGAGGGAGGGAAGGGAGGCTGCGGCACCAAATGCCTATTTATATCCTCCTGAGACCCAAACACAACAACGGGACATAATCGCTCTTCAAGCTGTTTTATTGCGATAGCAATTATATGGACACTCAAAAGCAGATTTCTGCCGTCGGCGTCGCCGTCGCCGTCGGCGTCGCCGTCGCCGTCGCCGTCGCCGTCGCCGTCGCCGTGAGGTTCCGTATGACGTCAATGGAGATGAAATCGTGGCCGCGCTCCGCCGAACGCTGTATGTGAGAGTGAAAGGGCGCGAGGGACGCGCTCTTTCACGGGGAGTGAACGCACGGCGGAGAACAAACGCGCGTTCTGCGCCGTGCTTCTTTAAGGGCTGCAGAAGTAGGCGTCTCTTTCCTCCTTTACAATCACCATATATGTAGAGCAAACGCACCTTCATGCAAATGCGCGAGAGGCCGTGGGGGAGGGGGGGAAGGGGGAGGGAAGGGAGGTGACGTTTAGCTGCGGCACCAAGTGCCTATTTATATCAGAGGCTCCGGCAACAGTCACCAACGCCGCACGCATTTTGAGCGAACGCGGGCAAAACGCCGATGGCGTCGACAACAGTTCTGCGCGTTGCCGGTGCTGCTGCATGTCCAAGTTTATACAGCTGATAAAGCTAATATCACTACTCCGTATAGCTCTCTACAAATTTGCTATCGCAATTGATGCTTCACCTTTCAGGTGAAACTGCGACAACATTTTTTTATTGTGTATACTGTTATGTCATGAACTTGAAAAACAATTTTTAACATTTGAATACTACGGATAGATGCCAAAAGCTCCGTCTCCAGGTAAGTGAAAAAAAAATGATTATCTCCATCAACTCCTCATGTGAGCTTTGGTAAAAACTGCATTTAATTGTTTAAACGCTCAGATGAAGATGGAACTACGTGTACTACATTGCCATGTTGCTGCCGCGTCTGGTATTTTCATGCAATCTCGGTGACTTCGCAAACGCCTCGAGGTTGCTTTCAGCCGTTTTGGACGACACAGAGGTCCAGACCAATTTATTGCCAAATATATCGAAAACGGATGGCAAGAATATGAGTAAACCACTTCATTACAGTTACACGTGCACCGCACTTTATACCCAGCGTGAATATTTTGCATAATTACTTCCGAGTGAATTTCGAAAAAAAAAGTTGTCGCAGTTTCACCCGAAAGGCGAAGCATCAATTGCGATAGCAACTTAGTAGAGAGCTATACGGAGTACGGATAGTAGTTTTATCAGCTGTACAAACTTGGACATGCAGCAGCACCGGCAACACACATCACTGTTGTCGACGCCGTCGGCGTTTTGCCCGCGTTCGCACAAAACGCGCGCGGCGTTGGTGACTGTTGCCGGAGCCTCTGGGGGCGGCTCGGAGGTTTTCCACGAGATCAGAACGGGACACTCGTCGAGCAGCGTCGGAAGTCTTTACCACCTTCTCGCCTCACAACGTTTTTATATTAATAGGCATTTTGTGCCGCAGCTAAACGTCGCCCCCCTTCCCCCCCCCCCCCCCCCCACGGCCTTTCGCATGTCTGAAGAAGTCACGTTTGCTCTACATATATGGCGATTGTAAAGGAGAAAAGAGACGCTTAATTCTGCAGCCCTTAAGGGAGCGCGGCGCAGAACGCGCGTTTGTTCTCCGCCGTGCGTTCACTCCCCGTGAAAGCGCGCGTCCCTCGCGCCCTTTCACTCGCACATACAGCGTTCGGCGCGCGGCGACAATTTCATCGCCTTTGACGTCATACGGAACCTCACGGCGACGGCGACGGCGACGGCAACGGCGACGGCAACGGCGACGGCGACGCCGACGGCAGAAATCTGCTTTGGAGTGTCCATATAATTGCTATCGCAATAAAAGTTGAAGGCAATGTGCAATGTATTGTACAAGGGGTCTTAGGAGGATATCAGAGGCTCCGGCAACAGTCACCAACGCCGCACGCATTTTGAGCGAACGCGGGCAAAACGCCGACGGCGTCGACAACAGTTATGCGTGTTGCCGGTGCTGCTGCATGTCCAAGTTTATACAGCTGATAAAGCTAATATCATTACTCCGTATAGCTCTCTACAAATTTGTTATCGCAATTGATGCTTCGCCTTTCAGGTGAAACTGCGACAAATTTTTATTATTATTATTATTATTATTATTATTATTATTATTATTATTATTATTATTATTATTATTATTATTATTATTATTATTATTATTATTATTATAGAAAGATTTTATACCACTATATTGTTCATCATGATATTATTCACGTCGCCGCCATTCTTTTGTTCTGAGCTTTGCATTGTTGTATCATAGTAACTTTCCCATACTGGGTCTCCAGTCTTTTCACTCACACTTTCTTGTGAGCTCACCTTTTTGTTAAACGTGAAACTGTCCTGTTTTATATTTTCCTTTTATATTCAATGTGCTTCTTGTCTCGTATTATGTCCAGTTCTCTCTTTTCATTTATGTTTTCCCTCGTTTTTCTATCTTTTTTTTCTTTTACTAATATTCTTGTCTTTGTAATTTTATCGCAAAGGATTTTGCGATTACAGTAACGGATGGCGGCGGACGTCGGCGCACATCAATATAACCAGCGCAGTGAGCCCCCAATAACTATCGCTTCAGAAAAGAGAGAAATTTGGAAAGTTCTATATTAGTTTCTTACTGAATACTAAGAACATTTTGTGCGATACGAACCTTCACCGAGACTCTGGCCAGTTCTGATTATACGATCCGTATTCACTCAAAATCCTTATTATCCTTATACGATCCTTATTCATTCAAAAAGCAGCACTGCGTGCTGCCTTTTGCTTAAAGAGCTCCAAGTTGTTCAAATTAAACCAAAGCCCACCCCCTGTGCCCTCCCCAAACGGCGTTTATTAGCCCAGCTGTCGTTTCGCGGACATGAATGTAATAGCTCCTTCAATTGCCCCCTGAACTGCGAACTGTTGTTACCAAACCGACCAAAACGTTTGAGATTAGCTCAGCTATCGGTGCCGAGGGTATTTTCGCGCAGATGCCCGATTCGGAATTAGTACTTGCTGAAGTGCTTCAAAGCAGTGAGGTTTCAAAATTCAAAAGAACAACATAGCTACTTAATAAATCTACAATTATGTACCCACGAAGTAGCAATGCAAAAGCAGGTACCGAGGCAGTTTTCGATGACTGATTACCTACCACTAATGATCTCGGATATGACACAAAAATATTTTGTGAGGCGCATAACAGTAAAGGCAATCCATGCAATTTCTCAAATGGAAATACCGAACAGCTGAACTTCACAACTAATATTTAAATCTTAAGCTCTGTATTATTACGTGTGGACCCTTCCTTCAAGCTAATGAGGTGCTACTGATAAATCTTTCCTTTCCGTATTTAAACTAAGTACTGGATTGTGTAGCCAATTTATCTGACTTTAGACCTTCAAACGTGGTTCTGCACTCGACAATTAAGAGACAGACAGGTGTAGATTAAGAGAGGCAAGGACATTAACATTATTGCCCCTGGTTAGCTACCCTACACCCGGGGAGGAAAAAAGAGGCATACAGAAAATTAAGTGAGAATTTATATGAAAGTGATGGCCCGGGGCAGACGCCAGCGTTCACTGCGTATTCGAAAGCTCCTTTGAATGCAGTGCAACAGCGCGAAAGTTTCTAGCATAAGGCCACCAGATGGGCAACGAACGAGATCAGCATGTCAGTGCAACTGTAGAAAGATAAAGTAAACAATATAAAGCTGGAAGTCATTGATGGCAGAGCTACTGTTTCGCGGGTTGAAAAGAAAACCATTTTAAAAAGCTGCGCACAAACGATGCATTTGCTGGAGTCTCTGTGAAGCGAAGCTTCAGCGAAATTGTTTAATAAAATCTATTATACAGCTGGCAGCGATGCGGTCTGTTGTGTTTACTTTCATGCTACGCAACGTGTAATCTCTTGGGTCTCACTGCACATACACCTTAACACAACTAAGGCTCATATATCGTTCGTGTCACAGCGGAACATACGATGTGGCCCATGCCCATTATGGAGTATCAGCCAAGAATGGGCAGACACCCAGTGGCACATGCCAAATGGCTAAATCGTAGAGAATCGAGTGAATCAAGGGATCCGTTGGATGTAATGCGCTGTTCCATTAAGAGGTCAGTGTGCTTTAGGGTTACTTTATGAGGCGAGAATATATACTAGGGCTTTGAAAAGTATGTACATTTATTCACACTACTTTGTCGGTCGGCATACAGAGAGAGACAGAGAAATAGAAGAGAGGAAAGGCAGGGAGGTTAACCAGACGCACGTCCGGTTCAGTACCCTGAACTGGGGGAAGGGGTATAGGGATGAAAAGAGAGAGGGAGAGAGAGGAGATAGGGAGAGCACAGTTCCGCGCACATTTGAAGGTTCGCACCGTCTACACACAGTCGCCAAGGCATGTGGACTTCAGGTACAGGGATCATATATTATGCTATTAGCCGAAAGTACTATTTGCAATATACTTATCGATTTGATCATCCATCGGCATGCAACTGCCTAATATTCTTGCGGGATGCGGGAGCTTTGTCAAGCCGTGATACAGTGACTTTTTTCCCCATCTTCTCGGCCATGTGATGTAGTACATGTCTGAAACAATAAAAGTCTGCAAAGATATAAGCCTGGTATATAAGTTCACTGGTACCTGGATTCGGAGCACATCTAAGCTCCGATAAAAGTATCCGGCGAGGAAATAATGAACACCGTACTCCGAGAAAAAGAGCAAGAAGCCTTCGCTTCAAACGAGATTAAGAAAAAAAATAATGAGAAAGGGTAAACGCATACAGCCGCGATAAGAATTACATTGCGATTGAGCGGGGGGGGGGGGGGGGATATGCCAGGGACGGGGAGCCCGGACAGGAAGGAATGGGGTAATTCGGGTGGGAGAATTTCCTTTTAATTGGGGAACGTCGTCCCTTGTCTTCGCGGCAACAATAAGTGACATTGACGGCACCAGCGCGGGAGACAAGACACACTGGGCTTCACCCTGTCGACACGACAGGGCGCAATCAGACGGGGAAGTACTTTCTTCTTCTTCTTTTTTTTTCTACTCTCCGCAGCACCGTCGATGTCATAGTACCAAAGATAAACAAAGCGGCATGAAAATTATGTGATTGGGGAAGAGATATTAGTTGTCCCCAAAACAATAACGTCACTTGTTATTCTCGTTGTGGTTCTTGTTCCGCATCCTGCTGCTTTTTGAAAATTCTTCTTCAGTTCCTTTGTGTGCTTCTTCTCTCGCTCATTTTATTCTTATTTCTGTTGTTTTCGTTCTCTTCATTCTTCTTTATCCTGTCCTTCTGTCGTCCTTGTTATTGCTATGTTTCTCTTTTCTTCTTGTTGATATTGTCCTGCTGTTTGCTATTGTATTGTTTGTTATTTTCTTGTTTATTTTTTTCTTCTTTGGTACTTGCTTTGGTCTTTCCGTAACGTTACTTCTGAAAGTGTACTGCCCCTAGGGCGAAGTTGCGCTGGGAGAGCGCTCAAACAACTTGTAAGCAAGCCCGTTGGTTTTGTTAACGCCAACGAGAACGAACACTACAAAAACCAAGGGGAAAAAAATTGCGAAGGAAGCGTGGTGTCATATCGGCCTCGCGTGCACCAAATGTTTTTGAGTAAGCAGCACCACGGCCAAGTAGGGAACCATTCAACCTGGAAAGCGAGGGGTGCAGCAGGTAGTAGGAAGAATGAATTTAACAAGATAAACTGGGCGTCGAATCTTTGCCCTTGCCGTGTAAGACGACCACCGACCTTCACGTAACGAAGCGTTCCTCTCTCACACACACACACACAAAAGTTATCTGAAAAGCTTTGTCTAACATATAACATTCTTCACGCTAACACCGGGGTTGCAGTCAAAGAAGCATCATTGCACAAGTAACAGCTGCAATAGACTTCCTTGCCGCTAGACTCCGCTAACGAAGTCTTGAAAGGCGAAAACCACCAGATGTGGCGGTTCAAAGAAGCTCGAGGAAATACGGCATATTTTTCGTTACGCGTTTCAGATCAAGCAGCAGCCAGGCGAAACCAACAACACACCTCGAAAACATGTCGTGTTCAGAGGCAGGAGTGATGCAATTCCGTCCTGGTGCTAGGTTGCCGCAATTGCTTGGGTACCTAATGGCTTTGTCCGAAAGCCTTCCTTGGATGGCACAACTTCGGAGCTCGACAAGGCCACAGGGGAACGCCAACAAAAACGCGAGCCTCCCGCCTATGTATAGTAAGGCATATGTCGCAAACGCACGGTGTCCCTACGTAATCGAATCTTCCAAATCATTGAAATCGGGGCGTTAACAAGACGGTGGCTTTGTAAGTTGGCGCCTCGGATGGCTGAAACTTCAGTACTACGGTAACAAGCAGACGTACTCTTTATATTGCGGATGACCGGGCATCAGTTTTGTCATCTTCTTGCCGGTAGTGCTGCAATTCGTGAGTTGGATCTTTCTCGGACTCAGTGGCTCACTGCTTGCATTACTCAAAGCTAGAGAAGAGTTTGTTACGCTTTCTTATCGCACTTACTTGCTATGCAGTACCTTTCTTCATTCGCCCTTTTTTGCTTTTACGGTGACGAATGCAGCATAAACAAAACATTTTTAGAAGCCATCTATGATGAATGTCAGTGAAAGCGATTAGCTGAACAGTTTTGGAAAGCGATTCGCTTTATTAGCAGAATCATGTGCTTGAAGGCGTATGCTTGTTGCAATGATATGAGGACATTCATGTACTTTGTTGTTTTGATTGCACAATTTCGTAGAGAACACAGCCGTTAACCAGTAGATATTCAGCGGTGCTGCATCCCGGTCCTTCAGCCCTGTCTTTTAGACTCCACAGGGGAGAGAAGGCACTTGTAGAAAGCCATCTTTTCGAGTGCTCCGTGAAACACAGAGCATGCTGAGGGGCCTAGCTATTCGCTGTGGAATAACGAAAAGATACATCGCACACAGCGCAGGGCTTGTAAACAAATTCAGATGGATATTTACCAATTGAGGTGCTAATTGAGATGCATGTTTGATAGGAGTGTGCGAATAATAATTTTTAAAACTGAATTGCGTGCGAATGAAATAAAGATGGCACGAAAATTGCATGTTGGTGACACCGAATCGAATATCCATCGAATAGTGACGTTATACTGAGTAAATGTAGGTCTCGATTACTTTTCGAATAGCACAGATATGCAATTCGTTGTTAAAGGTATTCGCGTAATAATATTCGTCAGTGAAAATCGTCTAATGCCCAGCGATAGAGAGAGAGAGTACGAGAGAAGAAAAAAAAAAAACGTTTTGGAGCATTGATTACACTGCGCAGAAAACAAATGTCAATCTCAAACCAATTTACGAATTTGACGGCCAGAGTAGGCCCTATTTCTTCGATCAAACTTCGTTTCGTGAATTTCAATAAACCGTGCGCACCCTGTTACCAGTCGATGAACCAGTCGATGAACCCTGTGTTATTCAGACAGACAACAGACAATTCTCGTATCTTTGAAAGTTAATTTAGCCGTTGAGTACATCGGCCTAATAAATTCCCAAATGCATGTTTCCTATGTGCTTCTTCGCCTTCGTCTCGGATTTCCACTCGGATTTCCTTTTAGATGGCTACCGAATTGGGACACGGCAAAATTGTTCACGACATGATCTGCAAAAGCAGCTCTTGAGAACAAAAAATGGGCTACAACAAACGGTAACGAACACTGACTACCACTTCAGGAACAAAAAGTTCTATAACAGCTGTAAAACCAAGTATACAATGAGTCGCGAATCATCTACTCCTATACGTTGGCACACGGCGCTTTCCAAAACCAAATAAACCATTTGCAGCGGACACACCGTCGTCCCCCCCTACTCCTCTGTCAGCTCGTGTTATTGGCCTTCTTGAAACATTCAAATATAAACGGCACAGCTCGCGAAGTCGTCTTCAATTTCCTCTCGGAACCACTTTTTATAGGAATGGTGTCGGGAGTACCCTAACGAAATAAGCTTGTACGCAAGTGGTTCGAGAAGCTCCAGTCATGTTCAGAAGAGCAAGATTGGCTTTCATACCCAAACTATAGTCGAGACGAGAGACGTAAGCCACCAGAACCATGACAGTCCGCATTAACTATATTTAAAGTGAAGTTTTCTTTGCCTCTTTCACGGAGTTTGGCGTTCGTCGTTTGCTCGCCGTATGCATTTCTTGTCCCCTCATGTAATTTCCCGACAAGAGATATTTGGGTATTGTCATTTGAATTGTACATATACGCCGATATACAAAGCTTATTATGCGCTTCTACTGCAAGTACAAGCAAACAGTTTGTCTAAGACATGTATGCTGACCAAAGTAGTTCGAGTTAACGTACCTCTGTTCTGCCTAATAATAATAATAAAAAAAACCCCAACTTCCTACGTAACCCCTGTACACATAATGTCGACTTATATCGGCTTATAGCCATAGCTCTAAAGAACGCCAAACTCCTAATGGAATATCGCCAGGGTGGGTATGTTCAACTGAGACATGAGAGGCATAGAAACCTTACTTGTGTTTAGATGCGTGTGCTAATGTGACAGAAGGTTAATAGAGTGTTTCTGTAGCTGCACCAAATCTTTAAAAATTGGCTGTGGCAACCTTTGGTGCAGCTACAGAAACACTCTATTAAAAACTTGCTGTGGCAATCTTTCAATGGCTGCCGGGGCACTGTGGCACCGTCGGTAATGACCTTGCTGATGATGCTGCCCGGTCAGCCCATAAGGAAACCCTGACAGTTCCTATACCCTTATCAAGGAGAGACACTGCGAGGGGTCTTCGTTTACTCGCTCAAACCGACACGGAAACTTCATGGAACAGCCCTATTTTTACGAACTGTCATCTCCACCGGCTGGATCCTACACTGAGGCTGCAGATTCCATCGAAATTCCCCCGCCGTGATGCAACTTTACTTTGCCGCCTCTGGTTAGGGGTGGCTTTTACGAAAGCGTCACTCATTCCTTCTCGGCATGTCCGACACATCAATCTGTAGACTCGTGCAACTGTGAGGAGACGGTGGAACACGTGTTGTGTTTTTGTCATCTTTATGAGATCGAACGTGACATTCTCCGGAGTGTGTTAAACCGATTAGACAGCGGACCGTTTTCAGGAGACAAATATTCTTGGATCCGTGGCCCCGCGCGTCGCAGGCTTACAAAGCGACGCGGGCATTGTTACAGTTCATGAAGTCGACTGGCCTCAGTGACCGATTGTGAAGTGTTGGACAACCGCACGTGTTCATACTGAGAGCATTTTCTTCCTTCTCTCTCCTTTCTTTTCATCCCTTTAAACCCCTTCCCCCGTGTAGGGTAGCTAACCGGACGTGCGTCTGGTTAACCTCCCTGCCTCTCCTTTCTTCTTTCTCCTCCTCCTCCTCCGGGCTGTGACAAATAGCACAATTCTAACCCTTGCGCTAAATTACTCGTTGAGGCGGCCATTACTTCTAAGAGAAATCAAAATCCTTGATCCAATAAATACCATGATTACACTAAATACCTTTTTAATTAATTATTTGACGGGACACGTTTGAGTCTAAGAATTGTAGCCAGTGAGCTTGCAAGGCATATCCACATCGAACGAATTTTGAGGATGGCACCGGTTTCGAGATATGCGCCGTCGATCGAACTTGCGGTAAACATGCACTATTGTTCCGCTTACTTTTTAAAGGAAATGCTGTTTTATGCACTGAAGCACAAAAGTAACTGGAACGCCAATGCATTTTGTCGGACACGCTAAAAAATTAAAATCTCGAAATTTGGTTAGTCCTGAGGATTCGTTCTAAGTTGACACGCTTTGCGAACTCAACGGCTGCAATTCGTAAATTAAAATATGTACCGTAATATAACAATTTAGAAGGTTAATTAGTGTAATTATGTTAATTACGTAATTAGGCATTTTGACTACATCTGGAAGTAATGGTCTCCTCATCAAGTAATTGAACTCGAGGGTAGGAATTGTACTGTCTTCCGCAGGCGATTTCTTAAAATTTGGTGCAACTTAGAAAGAAAGAAAACACCTGGTATAGAAGTTGCGACCTTCGCGATGCATAAACATAACCACTACACTAGATTCCATGTTGCTTAAGCTGAAAGTAAACGTAATTGTGGGCATCTCCGTTAGTTTGTACAGCATTTACTTAACCACTCCATAAAATTTTCGCTTCACAGAGACTCCAACATGTGCGTGGGATTTGCATAAATAATTTTCCACCAGTCGGCGCTGTATGTGCGTCTATTAAAGACGATGGATTACACATTCTGCCGCAGACGGTCGTTTCTTAAAGTCGAGCGCACACGTTGTACTCTCAATTTTTCCATTTTTCCACATCGGCATTTTGTTTTCATTCCTGCTTCCCATCATCTACTCATCTCTCTGCATTTAAAAAAGACAGATCAGGTTAACGTATACGCAGAACGTATAGTTTAGCTCAAAATGTTACTTCGGCTACTGAAGCATTCTCAACGAATTATTTAAAAAATTGTGGTAATTTCTAGAATCACGTGTTAGCACGGGAATTTTGCCCGCTGGAATTTACCTGTGAACAGAATCCTCATATCTCGTTTTGTTTGTCAGTGAAAATTGCAAGCGTGTTGCCACATATATATATATATAATCACGTGCGCAAAGCTCACGGGCTCTTGACGCCTGCGACAGAAAGGATGTTCCACATCCGACGCCATGGTTTGTGACCGGTGGTGCTGGCTAACACTCCCAGGGTTAGTTCTAGTTGTACAACATAAATACCCCAGAAAGTGGATGGGAAAACGGCTCCGCGGTAGCTCAATGGTGAGAGCATCGCACGCGTAATGCGAAGACGTGGGATCGTTCCCCACCTGCGGACAGTTGTTTTTTCAACCTCATTTCCAATTATTTATCATTTCTTTAAATAAATTAGTGAGCACAAGTAATTTCCCCTATGTTGTCCTTGGTGTCATTGTTTGTTGGCTTCTTATGATTTCCCCAGTTTTCCCCGGCTCTAAAGCTCATTCCCTGCAATTCTTGTTGTCGAATTTGAATTCAGTGAAAATAATTGGCTGATTTCACGAGTTTCGCTACGCAACCGCGGCCCCAAAATAAGCACGCTAGCATTAAGCTTGGTACATTTGTCAATGAAGAGTATTAAGCAGTGCAGATGTTCCAGAAAATATGTTTGCTCCTCACAAAAAATGATTTTCACACACTGTGTACCGCATGCTAGTGCTACATGGTTTAAGTATGTTAGTTCAGATGCTAATAAGGTGCAAAGGTTGGTAGTATTTGCCTCCTGCTATTCTTTACATAAGTATAATTTTACCTCTGTAATTTTGCTGAAATTTTACTTGAATTTTACATGAGGTTTCTGAGTGACAAAATTATTTGGCGAAAATGAGTGAACCCAGTGATCGATGGACATAAATTGAAATGGAATCTTACATCAGGTGTTTAAACTTTTCGTTTCCCCGCGTAGCATACGCAAAAACTCGCCTATTGATGACGGCACTGTGCACAGCTGCGCCTCGCTTGACCTTGCGATAGCCAATCGATAGCCAATCAATAGTTAATCGATAATCAATCAATAATAAATAAATTCTGGAATATGCTGGGAATGACTTGGTAGTGCTTAGCCTAGCCCAAATACGTGGCCAATACCTTGCGATAGCCAATCGATAGACAATCAATAGGTAATCAATAATTGATCAATAATCAATAAATTCCAGAAAAACATAATCCGTAAGGCCAGGATCAGGTAGGTGCCGATCAGCTCCGCTGTTTCTTCAGCCTTGCGCCACTAGTGCAAGCTACGATAACTTTTTATTTTTTCGTAGCGTTAGCTACACTGGCCTAGCCAAGCCCGTTTCGCGCGGCACATCAAGAGCCGTGCTGCGCATGCGCAAGGATCAGTGATGTCACACGGCTTGCGCACCGGAGCCACCGGAGCCGGCACCTCTCACGCAGTCCGCCGCCGCCGCGCGCGACTCACCGCCGCCGGTCTGCGCATTCCAGAGGAGTGACGTCGTAGCCGTGGTAGACGCACTAGCGCCGGCGCGCGCTCGCTGTGCAGTCGCCGTCTGACACTGCGCTGGAGCCGCTGCGCTTCTGACTGGCGTTTGCCAGTGTGGTATAGCCATGGAGAAGGAGAGCGCAAGTGCTGCTCAACAGCGCAGAAAAACGGAGAAGCTTGACTCATAAGAATAATCTTATCTTAAGAATAATCTTAAGAATAAGCTAAGAATAATCAGCTGAACCTTTGCTAACGCTACGTATATCCTGGCATAGCCGAGCTAAGCCACTGCAACTTTTTTTTGCTGCACCGAATTTTACACATCGCCTGCCGGAGATAGCAGAATTATAAATCCTGAACTAAATTACTCGATGACGCGGCTAATGACATAATCGGCTGAATAACAAGAATTCACTAATTAACTTTTTATTAAGCACTTAACTGCACATATTGCAAATTTACGAATTGTAGCTGGCTGTGTTCGCGAGCCGTTACCACTTGTAACGAATTCTCAGGGGGACGCAAGTTTTGAGAGAATAATTTTCAAATTTTTCGACAAAATATATTGGCGTCCCAGTTATTACTGTTCTTCAATACCTACAAAAGCCTTTGCCCTCAAACGTAACTGGGACAACATTGCATTTATACTGCAACATTGATGGAATTTGTGCGTCTGGTATTTTTCGTTGCCGCGTGTCAATTTACAATTCGTGTTTGCAGTGGCGGCCGAAGCTTGTTGTCTGTCATGTGTGCCTCCGAGATGCGTGACAAGTTATTCTTAGTCCTTGTTTTCGTTTGTGCGTGTCATGTTGTCTCAAGCCTCTTGTGTATATATATATATATATATATATATATATATATATATATATATATATATATAATCCCTCCAGAATAAGCTGAACAACAATGGTATGCTCCTATATTTTGGAAGCAACAGCCATAGTTCGCAGAGTGAGTGGTAGGTGGCGTCGCATTACCGCGCCACTGCATGCATGCACTCTACGAAGGCGGGCAGCATCTATAACTGGTCAGCGTCAGCTTGTCAATGTGAACACGAAGTTGAAATTGATAAGCAAGGGCACGTATGTCACTGGCGGAGTGCGGCACCGAAGTTGTCCTAATTATCGTAAGCTGCGATTTTTTTCTGAAGATAGCCAGTAGTGTTTGTGACATTAAAAGTTAATTTTAGATGAAGTGTAAATATACGGTTGTCTTCCTGTTGTTAGTGAAGCAGCAGGAAAAATGAAGGAAGGAAACCTTCGCAGCCGGCAACATAGGTGCTTTTTGTGACGTCATCCAGCCTCTTTGCCTCTGTTCAAGTGAGATCCGAAAACACATTAGGTGGTTGTGTGGTTTTCCACGACCGTATTTTCAGAGAAATTGGCCAACAAGAGAACAATAAATTATGAATTCATTATTAAACGTACGCATTAGGCATCCTCGCAATGTAAACCGAATGCTAGAACCTAGTGCTTTCTGTTCTCTCACGTTCACGTCTTTCCTGTTCGGATCTTAACGGCTTCACTTCTTTCGTCCGCTTTAGTTTTCTGTTAAAGGTTCTGCAGAAAGAAAGACGGAAGGAGAAAGAAAAAAAGGACTGGTTCTTAATTTGCACCTTCCTAAACTTCTGCGCATTCGATAGAGCTTTCGCGGAGCATAATAAATTAAGTCTCGTGCCAAGATAGCACGTTGCAAAATAAATGCGGCAGGAATATGCGATCGTCAATACAGGCGCACGTTTCTTTTTGTCGTCGTATAGGAGGCTAAGATAAGATGTTGCAGAAGTCAGACGGTGATGTAGAAATATCGCCGCCTCCCAGAAAAGAGTTAAACGACGGCCTATTCTTTCCTCGAGTGACGGGATTTAGAGAAGTCTTGCTGATAAATGTGGAAAAGCTTATCCAGAAGAGCGATAAGAGGTGAAGATGAGAAAGGGCAGGGCAAGGGTTTCCGCATTGCCTTGTCTCGAGGAAAAAGGCGCTTCGATCTTACTGAATCCAAGGACTGAATAAAGGCAATAGCGGTTTTGTAGGTGCTAGTGGCAAGGCGTGAGAAATGACACAGAGGCAGCGAAACGCGCTGGTATGGCGCTGCTGACAAAACGCTTCAAAACATTTCAAAACGCACGAAGATCGCACGCACGCATGCGCCAATAAACTTCACTGGTAAAACAACGTGACGTCGGGTACTTTTGCGTTAAGAAGGCTCCTACCGCTGTAGCCACCGGTCTTCAAGCGAAGAACGTGCGTGTGTATAGCAGTGCGCCAAACCGAGCATGCAAATGAACGCGTCTTCGCCATCTGAATCAAGCTCCTTCCGACGCAAACTTTCCGTAGTCGACGTTGAAGGGCAGCCGGAAGCCCGGAAAGGCGGAAGCGGAACCGGAAGTATACGTCCGAAAGTCAGGAAGAGAGACACTGGAAGTAGAAGGAAGGGAAGGGGCATTTGGAGGAGACGATGACGGAAGCCCGGCGATTGTTTGTTCATTGTGCCGTTTTTTGTTTTTTTGTGCCGTGTAGTGATCACAAGGCAATTCTGTGCAAGTGTAGAGTCATCCGAGAAAGTGTGAGCGTGTGCGTGTAAACAACGGCTACATGATCTAAAATAAAGGCTATGCAGCTTAACAAAATGTCTCTTTATTCAACTTCAACGTTCAAAAATTACAATCCTAAACAAGCAATCAAATCACATATGCATCGCATCTGGTCGCTCAGCATTTCTTTGGTTCCCATAAAATCTCAGAAGATCAAAGGAATAATATACGAGTCACACCGTCTCCCCGTAATGTTCATCCTTAAGACAACGTAGGCAGACGCAGGGCAAGAGCCCTCGCCCTCCTCAAGAGTATCAAAGACGATCCCCACTCGGAATGTTTTGTCGACGCAGCCCAATATGGACAGTCGTCTAACTTCGCCACTGCCATCGTTGATCACAACGGACAGATAGTGAATTCAGCTTCCCTGAAGTGCTCAACTGCATCAGAGCGGAGCAGGTCGCAATTGCTATGGCACTCCTAGATAGCAGCAAAACACAAATCTTCACTGATTCGAGATCGGCTGTCAGGGCTTTCGCTTCAGGATCCATTGCTGAGGAGGCTCACAAAATTCTCAAGAACAAGATCATCTCTACGCAAACCATCACGTGGTTTCCGGCGCACCTCGGCCCCCAGCTTGACTCCTTGCCCAATCTCAATGACATCGCCCACTCCCAAGTGCGCGCACTAACCCACCGCGCGGGAGCAAGGGCGAGCTCAGAGGCCGGGGTTCTCGAGTTTCGGGACATTCTCGCTACTTTCAACGAAATCACTAAGCACTATCATCTGGGTAGGAGGACTTATCCTCCCCCTCATAGCAAACTGGCTAGACCTCTGTTGTCCACTTTACGCATGCTTCAGATTAAGTCCTATCCCAACCTGGCCCTTTTTCATTCATTCGATCACTCCAGAGGCTTTTAGCTCTACTTGCCCAGACTGTGCGGCTGTTAGCAATCTAGAGCACATGTTCTGGTGATGCCCCTCGTTACAGGGACCCAATCGCATCACGGAAGAAGAATGGAGCTCTGCCATCCAGAGCTCAGAACTTTCACGACTAACTTGGGCCGTCCAGAGAGCCCACGATGCGGCGGTTAGGCTCCGCCTACCCGTCCCCAGGTGGGAGCGGCCGGCACCTCTGCCCTATCGCAAGGCTTCTCAGGACCTAGTGAATAAAGTTCTTTGTCTGTCTGTTTGCGTGGTCGTTAGCTTCGGACTTTGACTTTGATTCAGTTTGCATAGAAGAAAGCTTCACGTTCAACCATCTTCCTTTAAGAAAGGGGCTTTGATTTATTGTTTCTTTATTTTGTCGTTATAAAGCCCTCTCTCAGATATTGACTGAGTAGGAGAGAGTAAGAGGGAGGGGGCGGTCGTTAGCGACGAGATGAATTTTTCAAGTGAGCTCCACTCAGTTTTCACGGCTAGTGTTCCCTCGCGCATGTTCCTGCACAACATGTGCATGAGATTATAGGACATGTGCTGTGCGAATGCACTCAGCACGTGAAAGAAGCGCAACAGAAGTTGACTGCGCTTGCGGGAGTGTAGCAGTGTAACTGAGCGTGTAGCTGTAGGTACAATTTGCGGAGCCTTCGATAAAATTGTTTTTGTCATAAACGACACTCCAGGGAATAACGGCCAAACTGTAGTGAAGGCTGCGCTAACATGATCGCTTAAGTAGCAACTTTAAATAGCCCTCTATTTCTCATAAGTCTTCTGTTACGCACTCCAATATATATATATATATATATATATATATATATATATATATATATATATAGTCAGTGTTGCTCAGTCTGCTTATGGGGAGTACAAGCGACATCGGCGAAAGGCGAGGGGGGGGGGCGGCACTCGTGATGGAAATGAGCACCAAGAAAGTTGTCTGTGCGGCCAGCCATCTCTCACAACACGAAGACCACCAGGAGCGGTGTTCCGGATACTGTCAAAATTAGCCATGTACTCGTATTTCACGTGCGTTGTTCAAATTTGGCGTTTCTAGCCAATCAGAGAAGGCTTAGGCCACCCAGTAAGCCAATCAGAGATGAAAAAATGGTGAATTAAACAGTTCCTAGAAATGCGTGCCCCCCTTCGTTCGTTAGGCTCGCTGCTCAGAATTTTGGACTGAAGACAAAGGCACCATTTTCTTTCTTCTCCCAAGATTGGTTGCAGAAAATGAAAAGCGAAAACTGGTAAAGAGAGAACAGATATGCAGAATGCAGAGAGGTTAAACGGGAGACAAACACCCTACTTGCAACCCTAAGCCATGCCAAAAAAAAAAAAAAGGGCAAACGAAAATGGAAACCGGGAAAGAGTCAAACGGTAGAGCAAGGTAACTATACACTGCAACTAGCAGAACTTACAAATTGGTACGCCCGCGCACTAAGATAGGAAACTGGTAAGACATGAGCTCTCAAAATGTTCTCTCCATATCTACTGAGCCCTTCAAATATAAATGAAGAAGTTATCCGTAAGATCATGTCTCTATGCCAGACAACTTGAAACATATGCCAGCAAAGAGACTTTTACTTTGCACCATGGTTCTGGCAGCTTCAACTTTTTCCTCAAAACCAAATCAACGAAAGATTAAAACTTTTAAGGACGAGCATATAGTTTAATGCAGTGATCCATCCATGCGTTCAGAGCAAGAAGTTTGGCTTAATTTCACTTTTTAGTCATTTTCTGCGTCACCAACTTCGAGTTCAAGTGCGCTGTTCACTGAAAGAGCACCGAAGCAGGAAGGTATGGTTTGAAAAATTATTGCACGCTGGTAAAACTTTTTAAGGGGTATACTCAACTGGCACTCCGGAAAGAAGTTTAATTTTTGCCCTTTAAAACTTTCCATTCGTGAGCTTCGGTCTAACCCGAATTTTCGTGATCACTATGCGTGATGCGAAGCCGACATGATCCGAGACAAGTCAATAAGCATGCGCGGAGAAAGCTGATTTTTACGAGCGCTGCCTAATCCTTACAACGACGCAAAATAGAATCGATGCGATAATGAAACACGGGACGCAGCTTAGAGGATTTTATAGCACCCAGGACTGTATAATTTTTCTGGAATGACTCTAAACAAAGAATGGAAGTAAAACAGAACTTGTCCAGGCAGGTTCGCCGCAACACGCATAGACGTCGCATCATTACGGAAATATGCAGGTAGCCTAATGTAACTATGAGCAAACTAATTAAAAAGAACATCAAAATAAAGCAAGCTAGTTTCTTCTTTTTTTTGCACGAATGTTTGTTTGGAAGGAAGCTTATGAGCTAAGGAAAAGTTGGTTTCTAGGTCTTACATTTTCAGGTCTATTAGCGCAACGCGAAGAGCCGCCGAAGAAGGAACGACCATTGCAGTGGTCATACATCAACGACCAGCCAGGTATCGCAAGTTGCTTAGTGCAGGAAAATGACCATATAGAACGGAGAGATGCTAATGAGCGAATGAAACGGAGGATGGAAGTTTACGCCTAGATTAGGCTTACGTTACTTAATTCTTGCAATGAATTAACAACACTTTGGCGATTACGTGCAGCTGCTGCACGCACGCATCTCAGGAGCATCTGGTCGTTCAGTGCTGGTGTATCTACCGGTTCCAAATCACTGTGCACAACCGTTTTAAGCTGCCTGCTTGTATGCTTGCCCGCCTGCCTGCCTGCCTGCGTGCTCACCCGGCACTGCCTGCCCCTGCCCTGCCGAGTCGAGACGAGTGAAACCGAGCCTCGCTGAGGTTATTAGGTGGTTAGCAGGCAGACTGTCTTGCATTCTCTAATGTGTTGGCAACCTTATCTCTCATCATGAGGTAATGGTACACATATGCGCATATGCAACCAAGCCGTACACAGCCATCTGCACTGCCTTGTTCTGCCAGTTATATTTCCTGCATCTTCTATTGCTCGCAATGCTTTTATCTACCCTGTACAACATACCAGGTGCCTGCTTTTCTTTTTTTTTAAACTGCACCAAATTTGAAAGAAATTGCCCGTGGCAGATAGCACAATTTAGCACACTTCAGCAAAATACTCCATGAGGCGGCTATGGCTTCTACGGGAAATCGAAATGCTTGATTGAATAACGTAATTACACTAATTAACGTTTTAAATAATTACATTACGGCACATAGTTCAATTTATAGTTTGTAGCGGATGAGGTCGCAAGGCGTATCTACCCCTTGGAACAAATTGTCAGGCCTTTCAAACTGTCCAACGATATGCATTGGCGTTCCAGTTTCTCTTGTGCTTCAATGCATAAAACAGTGTTTTAATAAAAAACATTAACTAGAGCGCCAATGCATTTCGTCAGACACTTCGAAAATTAATATCTCAAAACTGGTGCAGTCCTGAGAACAACAGGGCATCTTCACCGTAAGTTCGATGCCGCCTATCTCGAAACCGCTGCCATCCTCACAATTCGTTCTAAGTGGATATGTCTTACAAATTCAGTGGCTTCAATTCGTGCACTAAAATATGTGCCGTAATGTTAATAATTTTAATTATTCATTAGTGTAATTATGGTAATAATTCAAATACGAATTTTGATTTCTCCTCGAACTAATAACCGCCTTATCGAGTAATTTACCTCAAGGATTAGAATCGTGCTATCCTCCGCAGGCAAATTAAAAAAAAAAATTGGTGCACTTAAAAAGAAAAGAAAACCACCCTATATACCTACGCGCCCTGTTACAGCTTTTATTGCGTAAGTGGACCTTTGGGAGAACAATTAATAACAGACCATGCCACGAATAAAAAGGCGAAGAAGAAAGTAATCAACTGAAGATAAAAAAAGCACGCCCGGCCACAACATCGACTCAGATTCGGCGGCTTGCCTTCTTTAATATTAAGCACTCGCTTCTCTACGACAACGGCGTATGACTCCACAGAACCGCCCAAAGAGTGTGCCTTCTTCACGGAAAATCATTAGGGCATCGTTAGTCATTAGAGCGTCACGCGACGCCCGAGAGAGGAGAGAGAGAGAGAGAAAAACTAAAGGGATGCAAAACGTTCTGGAGAAGGGAGTACGGGTTATGGACACGCGGGAAAACTAAAGGAGCCGTCCACTACAACGAGAGATTTCTCTGCTTTTTTGTTTTTAGTGTGTGTATCCTGTGTCTCACTTGTTGCGTCCGTCGGTGGAAGAGAGTAGACGGCCTGCGATAACTGTCGTGCCTCGACAAAGGCTGGGTGCAAGCGTGTAACCTTTGTCTATAGAAGCGCGCAACCGGAAAGCGTCTCGCAATAAAGCTGTCGTGCCTAATATGAATGGCCATCGGCTGGCTAGAAATTTAGAAGCCGGTAAAGTTTTTTTTAGTATTGCTGACGTCGCCATGGTGGAACCTCGCAAAACCCAACGCACTTTCTTCGTAATACAGTGCTATAGATCGGACAGAAGATCGCTGAATAACTGAAATTTAGGTTAGTTGGTACGGTATAATCGTAGTGTAATAAACTTACAAGGGAAGTTTTGCATCCGCTTATGGCGCCCATCATAGCTTAAATTGTATGGAATGACCAACTGCGCTTCGGAAATTTGTGGTCTTCTAATGTGCTAGTGTACTAGTGCAGTTTTTTTTAAAGTAAATGGGCCTGAGTGGCCGTTTATAGTTCTCATGAGCATATTCTGTCACGCAGTCCTCCTTTTACTCCTCTTTTCTTCGTCTTATACTCTTTTCCTTTACCCCCAGTGCAGTGTGTGCTCTATTGTCTTTCTTTCTTTCTTTCTTTCTCTCTCTCTCTCTCACCACCCGTATTTTCGCTTTCCTCTGACGCATTCGGCAACCTTCTACTTGACTCCTAATACCATTGGCTAATTACAGGAGTCATGAGGGAGGTAGCGGCCGACTACTGCACCAGGGAGGCCAATTCCTGTTCTGGTGAGGGAGCGACTTTGATGAAGCTTAGTGGGCCTTCCTAATTTGGTTGCGCCTGGACTAGTATAGCCCCAATAGCTCCCGGCATTTATTTTTTTGCCGGTGTCAGGCGGCACTCCATGCCTCAAAAGGTAGTGGTTTGGAGGAGGATTCGAAATTACGACCTTCAGATTAGAAGCCCAGTGATCTAGCTCTGCTCCATGCCACCACGCTATTTGCAGGCGCAAGTTAAGAATCAGGTGGCACAAGACAGGGATAATCGCGATTCGCAGGGAGAGGCCTTCGTCCTGCAATGGACATAAATACAGGCTGATGATGATGATGATAATGATGATGATGATGATGATCTCTGGCTAACCTTTAACAGCCTTTCAGTTGTTTTTTAGACTCTGAAGATCTCCAGCCGCTATTCAGGCAGCCATCCGTCTGCTTTGCCTACTCAAATACTACAGGTACTACCGTATCTTTGTTAGTTGCCCTTGCGATGGCCCTCAATGCATCCCGTTCATCGCATCACAGCATTTTTCAAGCCGGCGGTGACTTTGCGGAGTAAGGTGGCCACGGCCACTCATAGTCGGGAAAGGTTTAAGCTGTCGCTTTTGTGATCATCGACTTCCTTTTCGGCCTAGCATAGTGCTGTAAACGGGAGCGCACCTGCAAACCATTTATTACTTAGTCATTTATTTATGTTTATACACATCACTCCCTCGGTGGTGTTCTCGGTTAAGCGCTTGCACACGCACGTACGAAGTAGTCGTAGGAAAAAACTTTACCTAAGAAAAACTGTATTTATGCCATCTTTGCACCAAGTTCTGGCAAAAAATTACGTTTTTGATGCCATCAGAACATTTTATTTAAACAGGTCAATTGGGTAACTTTAACCGTAACACTACATTTCCTTTTCAAGACTGTGATTCTAGAAGAGTCATCCTTTGGAATGAGCCTAATATTGAAGCAAATGCTTATGAAACAGTCAAATGTTACTCGGTGGAGATACTTTAAGTGTAAATAAGAAGTATGAAGATTATGTAGAAATCTACAGAACCCCTATCCTTATGCTTACCAATAATGAAGTCCTCAACCGAGATCCTCTATGGACAGACAGGTGCTTTTTCTATACATGGAAGCGGCTTGATATTTGGCAAGACAATGTGGCCAAACCCCATCCATTTGTATGGAGGGAGTTGGTGAATAAATACGTACTCAAGGTGTGAATAAAAATATGTTTTATTGAATTTCGACACTTCGTGGTCGTCTCTTTCTTTCTTCAGGTTGCATGTCTGGTCTCTTTCGTTTCTTTGCTACTTCATCTTGGGCTGTTTCGTAGTCTCTGCCAGTTTCGATGGCACGTCGTAATTCGTCGTGATCGGGCTGTGTAACTTCAGTTTTTCTAGCGCTGCTATCCGTTCTGCTAACGGCCTGCGCTTGGCTGGTATTTCTGGCGTTAACGTGCTCGGTCGTTCTGGAACTTTGTCCATCCTTTGCGTCTGTTCTTCCTGCAACAGTATATGCTGTAGTTGGGTCAATACCAAGTCTATTTTCGTCTGCATTACCTGGTATATGATTTTTAATTAATGGTATAATCTGACTCATATATTTACGTGCATGAGGTTTAGGTAAGTTAGCTGATAGGCCACCATATCCGTGCATAGTACGTCCAATCCATTGACCACCAGGCGCGATAGCGTGTGCTGGTGAAAATAAGTATCTTTATTAGGATGTGTTGATGAATTCACATAATCAAATGAATGATGATATTCTACTTCTATTTCACATTCTATCTCCCATATTCCACACACAGCCGCCCAACTAGCCGTAGGAGATAGAGGAGTCTTAGTTTGGACAGGCAATACACCAAAATGTATTAGTGGTGGAGCATAAGGAGCCATTTCGTTCATGAGGGGATGTTTTGAATAAGTCGCTTTCTCTATACAATACATATAAGCGAATACACAATCATCCATAGATGCATGTTCTGCATGTGTCTCTGGTTGATTAACCATAAGTTGTTTTCTGTATATATGAATAGTTTACAGTTTGGAAATTAGTAGGTCCCCATAATGAATCGTATACATGACTTTGATAATATGCTTTCAGTGGAGCAAATTCGAAATCGTGTGTATAGTTGACTACAGGTTCACCTTTTTCTATGTTCATATCCATAATATTAAGATGTCTATTTAATACGATAAAGTGGTTTTTAGTACCATAATCATAGTATAATTATTGTAATGTCTAGGTACTCCAACTACGCATGGTATGTTACTAGGATCATCTTTAGATTTCTGTCCCCAAATCATTTTAGGTAATCTATTTGATATGTCTGAAGCGTCTTCTGTCTCAGGTTTAGTTTCATCGCTTGATACCCATTTATATGGCATCTCAAGTACATTGAATACTGTATCTAAACCTACAGCAGATGCAATCTGCACGACCAGTTGACTATTTGCATACCCTGTATTTGTTTGATTCGTAGCAAATGGTAGTCTATATCCAAGAGGAGTTACCTTAAATTTACATGATTTTGCAAAAGTACGCTCTGGTAAATCTTTCCATTGTCCTTCACTCATATAATGAAATAAGTAGTTAGGGTTTACACATGCTAATGGTGTTTTTAAAAAAATAATCTACTGATGTATCGTTGATGTTTAGTGTATGCATAAAACTCTGAATAGTCTCTAGTGCAAATCGATACCCTCCTGTATATACTTGAAATGTATTTTTAAATGTATAATTAGTCGTTCGTATAGTGTAGGGTTACGAATTATTTGATTAGCCATCATAGCTCTAGTTGTGCTATATTGATACGGTCGACGTTAATATTGATATTGGTCGAGGAAATATCAACGGTTGAGGTTAACTAATGCTCACAAAGCTCGTGAAGATAGCATAGTCATTTGTAAGATTGTTCCTAATTTAAGGTGCTGGCGCACAGGAAGTCCTCGCTCGCGCACGCTAGTTAAATATTTGGGCGGCTGTACGTCATGGATCGAAGTACACAGGCCTTGTGCTATCTAGGAGGCGTTGGACAAGCACGCAGGAAGAGATACAAAAAAAAAAAAAAAAAAAGCGAACGACGTGAAACGGCAAGGCGAACGTTGCTTTTACGAACCTTGTTTTGAGGCAACAACTTATCTCGGCGGGATCTGATAGAATAAAGTCCCTATATAAGAAAAGTAGTCGCCGGCGACGGCGGCGCGTGCCCGGCCTGAAAGCTTCAACGTGGACTTTCTAGGTGCGCCACCGTCGACTTGGCTTTCGCTAGCAAAAATTAAACAAAAAAAGCAAGCGCTTTAGGAGAGGAGGTGGCGTAAGAAAGAGTAGATGGCGGTACTTTTCTTATATAGGGACTTTATGATAGAACACTGGACAGCTACATCTGCCGGAAGGCAAACTTCGAAAGAAAGCAAAAATGTGTCGATAAGGGAACGCAAAAACAAGCGCGCGTCTCATCGAAGCGAAACGGACAGTGATACGCGAGAACATGGTGGCGACTGCGAGCCGAAGCTCAAGTAGATCAAGAAACAAATGTTAAACAGTGCAAGTGTAAAAAAAAAAGTAAAAAGAAACAACAAACAAACAAGTTACTCGCGTTGACGACGTAACCGAGACCGGCGTGTCGTGCCGAGGAACAAACGAGCGAGCCAGTGAAAACCGGCGTCTTGGGTCGCATCGAAACAGACCGTCCGTGCTTCTTTCTCCTATATAGCTACGTATTCTTTTTCAAAGTGAATTTTTGTTTTGGCTCTTTCGGCTGACTCCGTGGTGGTCATTTGTGGTTGGTGGTGGTCGGGCTTTCACTGGTGATGCAAAGGCGCCCATGCAAAGGGCGCCCGCTCTCCCGCAACTGAATTGCGCGCCGCGTTCACCGCTGATTTTCAAAGTACGAGTGATAGCGATCGCCATTTCTGTATATCGGAACAAAGTTTGCAATTTCTAAACAAGATGGCTACGTTGATACTTCTGCAGATTGGTTGGGACGGTCAGTACCAAGGAACGATCAAGTGAGCGCAGCTTACGCAAGCAATCTAAAACTTACGATGGGACGCAGATGATGAGTGCGCATGTATATATATATATATATATATATATATATATATATATATATATACTCGCGGAGAAAACGCAAACGCGTGTTACCGTGCCGCTTCAGGACTTCCAAAAGGAACTCCCTCGAAAGGTAAACACTGCACAAAAGGTCAGTGGGCATTGCAAACGTGGATTAGGGGTAGTGCAGGGAGATCTGGGAAATTCAGGAAAGGCGAGAAAGAACGTGGAAGCGGGAAGGAAACATCCTGGTGTCCTATTTAGCGTGCAACGGTATACTATTCAATGTGTACGGTTTCCAAGGCAACGTCCATACGCCCATGCCCGGCCGCGTGCACCCTAGAAATGGAGACCGCTTTTTTGTCTCTCTAATTTCGATTTCCTTTCTGGGTTATTCAACGAAATCCTCCTGCAGCCCTCAAAAGCGGCCATCACCGATTCCCTTGGAAAAAAAAATTGGGCTGGTTGGCTATTATGTGAATCAGGCTTCGCCAAAGTATTTTTAACGAAAAAAAAAAATAATTGGTGACGTCAGCGCTCTTTGAAGTTTTCCCGAGGAAGCAAATGCTGGTTGGAGGGGATTTTTTTAAAATCAAGTGGGAAACTAGGTACAATGACATATTTTAGTATATTCTACTGGCCTGGTTATTTCGCACGACGTCGTACGTGGACATATTTATTAATTTCCCGCGTTTAATTGGCTCAACAAAAAAAGCAAGGAATTGTGCGTTCTTAGAAAATTTTTGCATAAACATCTTTAATGTTTCAGTCACTACACGGGATAATTTTGAAAATCGCCGGTGGCAGATAGCATAATTCTTGTCCTCGAACTCGATTAGTAGAACAGGTGGACATTACTAGCACGATAAATCGAAACATGTTCAATTAACATTCATTAACTTCTAAATAATTACTTTACGGTACATATTGCAGTATATGAATTGTAGCCGGTGAGCTTGCAAGACTTATCAACATGAAATTAAAGTCCAAGATGACGCCAGTTTCGAGATATTTCCCGAAGTCTGGGACGAATACAAACTTCTCACTTTTGACAGTAAAGGGGGCGGGGAGGGGGAAACTCCCCCCTGCTCCCGCATTTCGGAATCCGCGTTAGTGCTGTTTATCATTTTGCGGAAGCGTGCGGGGACGCGCGCTATCACGGAGAGCGAACGCACTCAATCTCCCACGCGCAAGCAAGGAAGCGGGAAGCCAGCGCCGGAGGGAGCTGGGGGGGGGGGGGGGGGGGGGGCGCACTTCTACTCTGCCAGCAACCGCGCTCGTCGCTCGCTCGCACCGTCGCTTATCTCCGTGCGGCTCTGACCTTTATGCGCCGTGAAGTTTCCGTTGAAGCGATAGACCGCACGTACCTTCGCCCGCTGCTTGCTGCCAGCGTTTTGACAGTCGTTGTCTGCAGTCATTCAGTGTGATCTATTCATGTTTGTTTGTGCGCGCTCACACCACGCTTGTTAATTCAGTTAGTAATAGTCAGGCCACATTTTCCAACGCACGCTACACATGCAATGCTGCCCGGATCGGCAGTGCAGCGCTACAGGTGTGTCCCTTCGCACGCGCTGCCCACGGGAAGCGCTTCTCATCAACACCACCGTTTCACACGCGCCTTCTCGTGGTCATCGAGTCTCTCTTCATGTCGGTCCACTTACGGCGCAGCACACCTGCTTACTTAATCAGCTCATGTTTACTACAATTCTTTTTCTTGTGTGTGTGCCGCACATACTAAAGCGTTGTTAATATCACGTAGTAGTGACGGTGAAGAAAACAGTCGGAAAACTGTGAATGACAAAAAGGACTTTTTATTGGGTGAACCTGTGCCCACAAAGGCAAGTTGCACTCGAAGCGGAACGATAGCGGCGAACACAGTCGGCGATCGCCGGATTGTGATCGGTGGCGAAACAGGTCGGCTTTTATACATGAGTCATCGAAGGTTCCATGAGTAATCCCTGGTGCTCGCGTGTCTTCCAGAAAGTACTGGACAATTCGCGTCGCTCATATAATCAGATTACCTAAGCGCCGGTGACAACAGACGACGGATATAAGCATCGATAACGTTCGAGAAACTTCCGATACATGTAGGCGCGTACTGCGCCGAGCGATAACATTAAACATTTGTCAGCCGGTGTAAACCGGTCACCGGTGAAAGATAACCAAGTACACGTGTCATTATCACAACGCAACTATATATACATGTATATGTATACACTCGTGGCGACATCTTGTGCAGCTGCGAACAACCATAACACACGAGAGACAATTTTTGTTATGTTACTGTTCTTTCTCAGGAAGGAAACCTCCCCCCTCCCCCAATAAAAATTCATGATATTATAGTCACTGCCAACATGTTTATGCCAGGGGAAAATTGCGGAACAGCCGATCTTTGCAACAAAACGTCGGCGCACATTGATTAAACGCATTCCCACAAGGTGACGCCACCACTCCAGCTGCTCATGTCTGCACTTTACTACAGTCCGGTATGCGCGTCTAGTACGTCCGTATACTTGCGCTGCTATGGTAAAATTTTCTGTCAAGCTTCATGCGCAGCCGTATAGACATTATGATTGCAAACGCTAGTGCGTTACCCAGGCGTCACGCCACGTGTCCATTTGCGCGGCAACACACCTCATTTGCAATGGCACGCGCTGCGCCACACTGAACGCGTATACGTATGTCTCCCTCTCAGAAATCTCGGCCGTAACTGCTCGCGTAGCGCCTCATGAGAGCAGGCAAGTAAGCAAAGGTTCAGTAATCTAGCGCGGGCCTGCCCGCCACCCAGCCAGCAATAGGGGCGCATAGCATAGGCACCCGCTTGCGCCACGCTTAGTACACGGTTCGGCGTAGAACGCTTCGTTAGGCTTAACGCCCGGCCCGTTAGGCCTAACGGAGCGTGTGCGACGACGCGGTGCATTTTGGGCCTGCCCGCCCGGCCGCCGGTGAGGCTGCGGGAAAACCGCATTAAAAACCCTTTTCCTTCGTAAAAATGCGGTGCGCGGTGTGGTAGGGGGAATATAAATGCGAGCGACCCTGCCAACCGCACCTGTGGCGGTGGAGACGGCGAGGGAAGCGGCGGGCGATCAACGGGGTGCACCGCGCAGGTCTCGGCGTGAAGCGCGGGAGTCGTGTGAACTGCTTGTTCTTGCCACTGTCCACCGCGCCAAGGGGTGCCTCTCGTGTTGGGAGTTGGCTACTGGCTCGATTTCAAACGACCGAAGTCAATTTTTGTTTGTTTCGATGTCTTCGAACGGACGCGGAAGAAGAAAAAAAAAGAACTTTTTTTCTGAAGTTAACGGGCTATGATTTAGGCTGAGTACATGCGAGCTCTGTATGAATATACATGAGAGATAGAAGCATAACTGAGGCTGTATTATTTGTTTTTATTTATTTAGTACACCCTCAGAGCCACAGGCATTAAATGTAAGGATTCGATTGTTTCGAATGTATTTCTTATCACCCGTCGAGCGACGGGTCTATCATAGAGATAACTAAGGTTTGATGTTACGTCAGCCAAAGAGAAGAGCGGATAGAAAAGAAAATTAAGTAAAAAGAGGAGGTTCTGCGTGCGTTGTTCATTTCGCGAAACCACGCGAGAATAACGTGGAAACGTATGAACGAACTTTTTATTGCGATAGCAACTATATGGACACTTCAAGCGGATTTTCGCCGTCGGCGTCGCTGTCGCCATGAGGTTCCGTATAAAGTCCAAGGGTGATAAAATCGCCGCGCGCCGTATGTGCGAGTGAAAGCGTGTGGGGGACGCGCGCTTTCACGGAGAGCGAACGCACGACGGAGAGCAAACGCGACTTCCGTCGCGCAAAAGACCGTGGAGGTATGGGAGGGAGGGAGGAAGGGAGGTAGGGGGGGCAACGCTGTGCTGCGGTACCAAATGCGTATCTTGCAACTGGGCGCAGGGGGAACTGGCGACGCAATCTCGCACACGAAAGGAGCAAAGCGGGAAGGCAGCGTGGGAGGGCGGGGGGAGGGGGGCGGCTTCTACTCTACTTGTACTTTGCGCCGGTGCGGGCTGTCACGCGCACCGTATCTGGAAAGGGATCTCAACACGGCTCTGACCTTTGTATGCGTTGTGTTTTCGCCGCTCAGTTTCCGTTGAAGCGATTGACCGCACGAACCTTCTCTCGCTGAGGCGGCTGCGCTTTCTGCCAGCGTTTTGACAGTCGTTGTCTGCGGTCATTGAGTATGATCTATGGATGTTTGCTTGTGCGCGCTGACACCTCGCTTGTTAATTCAGTTAGTGAGCGAATGTGTCCAAGTTTATGCAGCCGATAAAACTACTATCCCTACTCCGTATCACTCTACTAATTTGCTATCGCAATTGATGCTTCGCCTATAAGGCGAAACTGCGACATTTTTTCTGTGTTTGTTTAATTGTTTCCAACTGTTTTCATCCTCTTCTTCAGTAGAGGTACTATCATCACAACGTTTCCGTAAACAAATTTAACTTTCAGCATGCGATTGAAGCGTGTGACTCTTCAACGTTCTCTTGAGTTCGATGTCGACCTTTTTGAAAGTCACTCAGGAGTTGAGATCACGCGGTTATTCTACACTGTAGAATTCGTAGCTAGGCGTGTCAGTGTATTTTATCGAAAAATGAACCTCATAAACTTTCATTCTTTATTCCTTTAAACCACAGGGGGCAATGGAATATGCATACAAGGTGTTAAGGTGTTTCAGTTAACTTGAGTCAAAATTTAAATATATGCAAATGCTACGTAGCTGACAGAACCAAGGTAATGTTGTTTGCCGTCGCTTGGAGATACTGAGACTATTTTTTGCATCCTGAATAATTATATAATAAGTCTTGATTATTAATAAACTTCTCAGCTATTAAAATTAGATGAAAAGTGTCAATGACAAAATTCTACAGCAACATGAGAAAGTACCGATACAGCTTTCAGTTGCTCTATACGTGCCCGCGAATACACAGAAAATTGCCGCGCGACTGGTTGTTCGAGGCACTTTGCGTGTATTCGCGGGCTTCTTTCACTCTTGCAAGAACACTTTATGTAGCACGTATTGACCAACTGAAAGCTGTATCGGTACTTTCTCATGTTGCTGTACAATTTTCTCATTGACACTTTTAATCTGATTAGAATAATTCAGAAGTATATTAATTGATTAGGACTAATTATCTAATTAGGCGGGATGCAAAAAATTGTCTCAGTATCTCCAAGCGACGGCAAACAACATTACATTGGTTGCGTCCAGCTACGTAGCATTTGCATATTTTTTAAGTTTGGCCCATGTTAACTGAAACACCCTGTATGTTACCTATGAAAGCGAAGTTTCTCTTCCCCCTGAATTGTGGTACGAAGCTTCAAAGGAAACCCATGCCGTTATATTATAGCTATATAACCTCTGTCCATCCAAAATTAAGCATTAGGTGTTAGTAAGCGCTTGTTTTCGTCATCTTCCATGGTTCCTTGTGCCTTGGACTGTTCACATTTCTGAAAAACACGGCGAATAACTCCTTCCGATGCGGGCCAATTACTCCACTAACACAGCACTACTGCAACCAGTTGTACCTGCTTGTTCAGCCTTCACGCTGCACTCGACCTGTTGTTGCTCTTCAAATAACGCTAAAGAGATAAGGAATATTTCGAAAGATGCCAGGACCTATCAGAGACAATTGAGGTTGTCTGCGAAAAAAAAAAGAAGACAGCTCAAGCGGTACTCGCCGAATTTTCAAAAGCATACGATGGACGTGTTTCCTTGCCTAGGTTTTGAGTGACGTGCTGCGTCTGCACTGAAACAGAGGACGAACGGCGCAAGCGCCGCAGTTAAACAAACCAGACGATGACGAGCTATTGCGTCAGTCGACATCAGGTGAACCGCGGCGCGCATGCTTTAGCGGACGGGCGAATGATGCACTCAATGTCATACACAACAATCAATCATTCTTTTTGAGTTTTCTTACATTGGAAAGAGAAGAACCCCGCATGAGAAGTTATCGATGGCCGACACAATCGTTTGCGTTGACTCTCCCATATACGTCCCCCCTTTGGCATCTCATGTTTTCCTAGCTCAAATACTTTTCCTGAAGCAGGCAGACGGCGATATCGGTTGGTAATGGCGGCATGCTGGCAGCAGGCATCCGCCATTTGTTTGGTTTGTGAGCGTACGGGTGCCGCATGTGTGTGGATTGTTTGCATCTAACGACCATGCTAGTGTTTCCGAAGAGCGAGTTTGTCTTTGAACCAATCAAGCAGCGACGCAAATCACACGAACACCGAAGCTAACTTCAGTATATGGTTAGGCAGCGCCACTTTGGTCCCCTTACTGCATGGAGTCGGATTAAAACTGCAAAATCAGTAGTGAAAAACGAAATGAGAGCGTGTAAAGTCAGGTACCAGTCAGGTGTGTGGAAGTAACGAAGACTGTTTCGTACGCATGCGCGACGCGACTGCAAATACCCCGCCGTTCCAAACTTTCGCGCAATTTCAACACAGACCGGAACGCTCTGCCGGTACGAGAGTACGCTTAGCCCCTGCAGCTTTGTTACGCGTGAGTGTGCCAAATTATTGCGATGGGGGATTGCTGTACAGAGCCCGCTCTCGTTGCAGTTGGGAAACTGTGCCGAGAGGATTAAAATCGGTCGTTGGAATGAGCTCCGTAGTGACGACGGAAGAGCCGAAATCAATTGCGACTTTCAGCATGCTTTGTTTGTTTGCCGGAGTGCAGTTATGCTCGAATAGTTCGGCACAAAAAGAAAGAGATACAATATAAAAAAAAAATGCCCTGTGTCAAATTTTATGCGCCCGTAGAAGAAAAAAACTGGCTATTTTTAATTGTCTTATAATGAGTATGGAAACCAAGTGCAATGTTTTAGGTAAGGCAGCTGAGCAGGCTGGATGGTGTACATGATGTACAATTAAATAAACGGTGGTTCCCATACTCCTTTATCGTGAATTCTTAGGCATAGCTCTGCGCGTAATAGAAGCCCACATGTCACTTACCGACTGATTAGACTTAGCCTGCATTGAACAGCAGTCTACATATACGCATACATGTATGTATAACGTATGCGCATGCATTTTTGCGTTCTATTTTCAGTCATCGCAGGCGTAGTACAGACAGCACTTATTTTGTCGTGTTCGTCCCTCCGTTGTGGCCTTCCGCATACCAAACCATGGTAGGAATAGTTACTACTACAAGAATTTTTATTGGTATTCTGTAGAGAAGAAAAGGTTCACGATGCCACTGAACTGAAAAAAAATTGATTATGGATGAAATAACCCACCGTAATCTGGGTGAGTTGGAGCATTTTCATATTTATCAAGCTGCGACCCAAGTGTTATAATAACGGTGAAATTCAGAAACCTCGTGTCCTAGCGAAGTCGAACCTCAAAACGTGCACAGGGACCATGCCTGAGGGATATACTCTACACACATACGTTAGTACAGCTATTCAATGGGGAGTTAATCTCGGACGTCGCGAACTGCAAGACATGGTTTCCAGTAGCTCTCAAGTTTTAGTCACGAATACTAGATTGCAATTAAAAGGCGAAATTTCGAGAGCAACCTCTTGCCACAGTAGCAGAAGTTCTGGATGAAGCCGTGTGCTTTCAGAATCAGTGGAGACAGAAAAACCTATAATAAAAGCACAACACGGTGTTACGACCGCATCCGGAGACCAATCACATGGCTGCGACCGGGCTATCTCCGTACAACATTTACGGCAATCGACCGACACCATGAGCAAGCTGTCCTGCCACATTTAGCATGAGAAGGCTTCGCGAGTCTTGACTCAAATGTGCCAGCATGGCAAGGCGATTCGTGGCATTCGTGGTACTTCAGCGAACGAGTAAATTGACAGGTCATCCTAAGCCACGTGGCAAATGTTGTTCCATCGCTGTTCTATAATCCCACCTTTTATGTAACAGCCCTTGAAGATATCCCTGAGGTAAAAAGTATGCAGATAGAACGCACATTTCGAAATTGGATGAAGCGATGCTTTCATGATTCGGTTGATTGAATTCTGCAAAACTGTTCGTCTTCCGCAACGCGTTTTGCAGCCTAGCGATCACGTGCTTCGTTTGGCTCCTGCTTTCTGCTCACTTTTCGAATATTTATTGAGTGTGCGTCCTTGAACTTCCTACATTTTTGAATCCGTGAGGTCAAGAGGAATACGCC